>NW_027551578.1:3605341-3641134 GCF_008692635.1 Crocuta crocuta | reverse complement strand
CTGTCGCCTGGTACAGCCCCTTGTCACAGTTACTCAACAGTCTTCTCGGAAGAGGTCTCTGATGTTTCTCTCACCCCTCCAGCTGTGAATTTGGCCAGGAAGTTAGGGGAATGCCCTGTGGAACATTTCACCCAACAACGAGCTAAGGTAGATCACACAGGTCAAGTGATGACTCACATGTAGGAGCTCTCTTCAGCCCGCAGAGAAAATCCATACTCTTTCCCCGAATCCTCCGCCGTACACTGTAAAGGGTTAGAACGTCTAAAAATAAACGCTTCCCCAGCACCGAGTTGTCACCAGCGGCAAATTCCCATCTGGTTAATTTCCTGCCCAGAAACATTTTCTAAATATATGCTGCCCTCTGTCATCTCTTCAGAAGCTGCCGTGAAACCTTGATTTGTATTTAATGAAGCAACCATCATAAGCGGTCGAGCAATGTTTCCAAGGTCACAGACAGCAGGGAAGGGGGGAGGGGATGAAGTTCTGGCCCCTGCCCGTCGGCTTCCGCCCCTGCTTCTTCCAGCCGCCTTTCCCAGGGATGTCCGTGCGCATCAGCCCTCGGTTCCCTCATTCCCTGAAGCCCGCGTGTCCCATGCCGCCCAGTGCGGCTCCTGTCTCTCTGCTGTCTTTGGCTTTTTTCTCTTGTTTTACTTTGGTGAATGCGTTCTTCCCACAGAAGGTCAATGAGGGCAGGCTCCGAGGACCTAACCGGACCTAAGTTGGATGCCCTTGTCCAGATAGCACTTTAGCTGGTCCAAACCCAAAGAAGGAGCAGGCTGGGAGTAAGTGACTGTCTAGCGAAGCTCAAAATCCCTCAAACGCGAGGAACCCCCTCCCTCTGCCACCGTACTGGATGTCAGTACTTACTGTAGGACCTCACTCAATACTGAGCAAAAACGTGTGCAAGTCCTGTTTCCATGCCTGATTTGTTATTCTGATTCCAATTACTCCACTACTCTAAATTTAAGTAAATTTCATTCTAACTCTAATTTCAAATAAACTGACTACTTTTTTTGTTTATCTGATTTCTCAAGACGCTTGGGGAGCTCTCTGAGGAGCTGTACCTCAGAATGATCGCTCTGGTCTCACGGAAAACAGCTGGGGTCCATTTCTCTCGGGGCAGACAAGACTTGAAAATGGTGGAGAGCTCAGCACTGGTCTGGGGTGCGAGGTCCGTGATCAGCAGCCCCACAACTGGTTCCCAGAGTAGAGGTACCAGCCTCCCTGGGTAATAGACGCCTCGCTTGAGCTTATAGGACTCTGGGGGAGAGAATGCCCAGAAAAAGATAAAGTTTCAACCGAACCATGAAAACTCTTCTCCCCAATATTGGCAGTTATAGCTCTTTTTAGATACTGAAGGAAACCTCTCCACCTCTTTTATGGTATTGCCAATAGATCTTTGAACAGGATGTCACGTTGACAGATCATCGATCCAGTTTATGTATTCTACTTTCCACTTTTATCATTCAGAGCAGATGTGCAAGGAATTGGGTCAACAGACTTTCCTTGGCTTTCTTCTACTCTAGCGGGGTCAGATCACATTCTGATTGAAGGCAAACACCAATAGCGACAATGGTTATAGACCTGGGATAATAAATATGCTGAATCTGTGAATCCAGAGCTCCCCAGATAGCACCAGACAGCTCCTCAATCTCACCCCGGGTCAGTTTCTCTGTTGATTGTGTTCCATAAATCCATCCTCTCTAAGGGTCATTACGTTCTTATGTAAACACTGGATTCTGGAAGCATGTAAGATATCTCCATTAGTTCCTCACCTACAACTGATTCTCTCTCTCCCTCCCTCTCTTCTCCCTTTCCTTCTTTCCTTCCTTCACTCCTGCATTCCTTCATTCATTTGTTTGTTTCTTCCTCCCTCCTCTGTCCCCCTTCCTTCCTCCCTCCCTTCCTTCCTTTCTTGGTTCCTCTCTTCCTTCCCCCCTTCCTTCCTTCCTTTCTTCCTTCCTTCCTTCCTTTCTTCCTTCCTTCCTTCCTTTCTTTGTTCCTTCCTCTCTTCCTTCCTTTCTTCATTCCTTCCTTCCTCTCTTCCTTCCCCTCTTCCTTCCTCTCTTCCTTCCCCCCTTCTTTCCTTCCTGGCTTGTTAGTACTCCCCACTTCAGTTTCCAGTAATGCTCTCATTCTCCACATCTCATCCTTTTTAGATAAGGTTTGCTCTTCCAGCAGATGAGGCACTGAATTTTGAATCAGGCAAATTTGGTTTTAAGTGCCAGCTTGCCACTGGCCAGCTAGTGAACCTGGCCAAGTCACTTCACATCTCTGAGTCTTGGTGTCCTTGTCTGTAAAACAAAGTTCAAAAACATATTCCTGAGAATTCATTAACCCCAATGACTTAATAAATGGGGGCACCTTTAAAAATTATAAAATGCTATGCAAATAGGACAGACCAATAGTTTTGTAAAACCTTATCTTCCTTGGATCCTTACCGGCAACACAGTATATGTGAGTGTCCAGGGTTTGATACTGTGTGGGGTGGGAGGGAGGTGAAACGCCCCACTTCTTGTGGTTTTCTGCCTCACTTGAACTACTTAAACTGCTACTTTTATCTTCTTCGATGACATTCATTTTTGTGAGCTCTCTCAAATCTTTTGTAGATTGGGAGCCGTAAATTATTTAAGAAATAAATAATTAATAAAATAAATGCAAGTCATTAATCCACCGTTTAAGGCACAATCCCTGCTTATAAGTGGCGCATAGTATAATGGGAAGATGCAAACATCCTTTGCAAGACATAGAACAGCATGAGGGACATTTCTAAAGCCCTGGATAAGTGGAGGAGATGGCAAGCGGCCAGGGTGGAGGTGAGGGGGGTCCTCTGGGACCGGGAAGTTGGGGAAAGGCTTTGGAGAGCAGTGGGTGCTCACGTAAGCCTTGAAATCCATGAAGAAGGGTGAAGATTGCCTTTGCAGCCAGGGAAGATGATGGGCAAAGTTGCAAGCACAGGAGGAGGGAGAGGGCATTCAGGCGGAAGTCAGCAAAGTGAAGAGCGAGACAGGAATGACTTTTCAGTGTCCTCGATCCTCATACAACAGGACGCATGGACTGGTGGCTCTAATCTAGCGATACATGCCCATTTGCACTATGTACAGGCGTGGGGCTCAGAGCTAGGCCGCTGGAGTCAGAATGAGTGGGTTTCCGCTCTAGCTCTGTGTTTGTCATTGGTAACAACACATCAGGATGTAATACAAGGAATTTGTTACCGCTGGGAAAGTGTGAAGGTTTGAAGGACTCGTATTTCATTAGAAATCACTTGTTCCGATATTTCTTGCATGGGAAGAACAAGGATGGGGTGGTGGTTCGCACTTGGATAACTGGGAGGGTGTACGTACCCTCACTGGGAGGTGGTCACCCACATAACAACGCCGTCCCAACGGGAAGAGGGAAAACGGTGAGATTTTTATCTGAGAACCTAACGCCAGAGTTCAATATTTCAAAGCTCCCCGTAATTAAAAAGTATTAACACAACCAGGTCTGGGCTGTATCTATGAAGGTAGGAAGTCTAAAGACCCACACTTGCCCTTGTAAAATAAATGTGTGGCCTGTATTCAGAATATTGAGCCACATAAAAATCAGGGCCGTGGAGAAGGAGGAGACAACAGGAGGCCGTTGCTGGCTCCAAGGCAGCGTGTCCTGTAGCAGGATTCTTGCACAGAGAGTCATGACATCGAGGCTTTTCTTTCCAGGAGGCAACTTTATTCCAGCCCGCGTTGCTCCGTAGGGTTCGGGCCCAAAGAACTGAGCCCCGAACACCACATGGCGTGGTTTTTTATATATTTTTTTACTTCTTTGTGTCCCATACATGGTAACACACAAACATGCAGTCTGATTAACGTGGTCTCACGTTACAAGGTCGTGAGGGACGTTGTCAAGTACGCGAATAGCAAGGTTGCCTTGAGATGGGTTTTTTTTTTTTCTTTCTTTCCTTAGGGAGGGGACCCTACCACGGTCCCAGGACCTCTGAATTGGCTGGCGGGCTTGGCTGGTACATCTGAGGCCACATTTGGTTTGTTCAACTCCAGGTCTGTGATTCTGAAGCTTCTGCACCTGAGATCGGTTGGGTTTTCAGTGTCCCTTCCTCCTCCCTGTCTCCCGGTTCTGCAGGCCAACCTTGATCCCTGCCTCAGGCCCTCTGTTCCAGATAGATCCTGAGAAACGTAGGAGGTGAATCACCCTTCAAATGATGGTTGGTGTTGTTCCAAGGGACCTTTTATTAGGTGAAGCATCTCTTTAGTGATAGGAAAGCCCATGTAAGTAACCTTCTGCCAATCTATAGTCATACTTGCAATACTGAGTTCCCTTTGAGAGGAAAACCCCTGCCTTGCCAAGTGGCTATTACATCATGAAGGTCCCACAGGGCTAGCTGATTGCTTAGTTGTTCCTGATTTTTCTATTAATTGCCACGGCTTACTGTTGTGGTAAATCCTCAGCCCTGACTCACCCACGCCTGGTCAGCTTCCCTGCCTCTTACCTCTGGAATTGATAAACAATAGCACATTTTACACAGAAGAAAGAGGAGACTTTCAAGTTCACCAGGCAAAATCCGAGCATGAATGCTCTAAAGTGAGGAAACATTGAAAAAAAAAAACAAAAACAAAATTGATACTATTCCTCTTGATCGCAAATAGTTGACCAAGTGGAGTGTAGTTTATATACACATACAAACATACATAAGTTTAAAGCAGATGTGATGATTTTGACACATGTATAGATATTGCAAGATGATTACCACAATAATGTTAATTAACATCTCCATCTTCTGACATAATTATCATTTTGTGTGTGTGTGGTGAGAACATTTAAGACCCGCTTTCTTGACAACTTTCAAGTACATAATACAGAATTGTGTTTTTTAAGTTTTTTTTAAATGTTTGTTTATTTCTGAGAGATAGAGACAGAGTGTGAGCAGGGGAGAGGAGAGAGAGGGAGAGGGAGACACAGAATCTGAAAGAGGCTCCAGGCTCCGAGCTGTCAGCACAGAGCCCCACAAGGGGCTTGAAATCACAGACCGGGAGGGAGATCATGACCTGGGGAGAGAGATCATGACCTGAGTGGAAGTCTGGGGCTTAACAGACTGAGCCACCCACGTGACCCCTGTATTGTTAATTATAGTCACTATGTTATACATTTGATTCCCAGAATTTGTTTATCTTCTAGCTAGAAGTTTGTACCTTTGGACCCACATCTCTCCATTCCCCCCACACCCCAAACCGCCTGAGGCCACCATCCTACTCTGTATTTCCATGAGCTCAACTTTTCTAGATTTCACAATATCTAGATCCAGATCTAAATGAAAGTGGGATCAGACACTACTTGTCTTTCTCTTCCTGACTTCTTTCACTTAGCATAATGCCCTCAAGTTCCAACTGAATTGTTTCAAAAGGCAGGAGTGGGTCCTTTGACCCACTATATGCAATGCATTCTTTTGTGAGTTCTCAGCAGGGGCCCAAAGGGGCAGACTGACAAAGAAAGTTACCATTTTCCTCCCGAAGATTCAGGGAGGAAGGAATCTGCTCTGTTAAAGACTAAAGCAGTGCTGAGTCACTGGGCAGCTGATCATTTAACAGCCATTAGCCAGCCCACAGTCCTCAGGAAACAAGTACAATTGTGCAATCTTTACAGAAGAGAACTTACAAATTGGGGTTGGCAGCGGAACTGACAGATCCAGGACTGTTATTAAACAGACAAGAACCTTTTGCCTGCTGACTATTTTGGAGACCTGAACCCAGCAACGGGAGTGTTTACACCCAAGAAACGGTTGGTCACCATGGACAGGTCAAACAAGACTCCTTTAAATTAATCTGTCTCTCTCTTTCTCATATGAGATTATGTAGTCACACTCATTCACTAACCCGATAGACGGTACTATTTAGTCCCGATTTCACTGGGCTCCTTAAGGAGCAAACTGTCTCCTCACAGGGCTACATTAGTACATAGTGACTCTTCTGTGTGTCATGTCATGACATGGTGGCACTGGAAGACACAGGATTGGGAACTTAGCTGAGCACCAGTGACCCCAGAGGATGAGAACAGGACATCTTTCAACTCAGGAGAAGAACATGAGAACCATAAAGCCAGCTGGGGAGATACAAGGCGTTTGCCAGTCTTTCTGGAATGTGAAGAACTTCCATGTCTTCATCCTTCGGACTTGTGGCCACTCTACTTAATGCTTCTCTGTCATCATCTCTGCAGCCACTGGGCCTGGCTCAGGTTGTATGTAAGAATTCCTGGAAGGGGTGGGGGTGGGCTTCCCAAGCAATTAGTCTGTTAGATTTCTGGCTAATCTTACCTCTACTTTGGTTCCCCACTCCCTCGATGTCTGGTTTCCCTGTCTGGGCACGAGCTGTCTGAAGCTCTAGCCTGGTACGTGTCTGGGCACCTCTAAACCTCAGCTCCTTCATGATGGGGTCTCCCCATGTCCACTTCAGTCTTCCCACGTGATGTCTCCTCCAGTCTTTCCACGTGAAGGTATTCTGCTTCTGTCTGGCACCACGGTCTCTTGACACGGGCTCCTGAGTTTCTCTCCCATGAACTCCAGTTCTCCCTGTCATTCCTGGCTGCACATTCATACTCTTGACCATCTGCTCTGAGCCTGGCATCGTTCTAGGCCCTAGGAATACAGTGGTAAACTATAAACTATACAGACAAGGTCCATACTGACATGGAAGAGCACATGAATTTATGTGCTATCTAGGGCAGGATGGTGGGGTACAGGAGACAGAAAATAAACAAGCAAAGAAATTTACATGGGGGTAGTTTTGAGACAGTGATAAGTGTTAGGAAACAAATGTAGAATAGGATGATTTGAGAGAGAGTAACTGGGGTGGGGACATTCTGGTTTAGATGGGGGAAGGGGGAGGTCAGAGTGGGTATCGCGAAGGAGGCAGCCTTTATAGCGAGACACTGTGGGAAGGAAGGAAGTTTTGGGGACACCTGGAGGCTGAGAGGAGCAAGGGTCCATAGGCAGGGACGAGCTTAAGTTGTTTTAGGAAGACCTGGGTGGAATGTGTGGACAGGAAGGAAGGTATTTAATAGGAACATGATAGCAGGTGAGGTGAGAGGCAGAGCCTATAGTGTGGGACCCGAGTGGCCGTGGTAAGGAGCCCGAATCCTGGTCAATGTCCTGTGGTGGATCATGCCATGGAGGAATTTTCTGCAGAGAAGTGACACGACTTGATCTGCATTTTTAAAAGATCATTCAGTCTGCCTTAGAAGGTAGGGGTTATAGAAAGACATGAGTGTAGACAGAATAGTTAGAAGTGAGAAGTTCTGGTAGTTTGGCTTGAACTAGAAAGTACAGAGAGATGGAGAGCAGTTGGCACAGGAGAGATTCAGTTTGGAGGTAAAGCTAACAGGTTGTGCCAATGGGTTGGATGTGAGTGTGTAGGGCGGGGAATGTAATTAAGGATAATTCCCAGATTTTTGGTTAAGTATCTGAGTGCATGATGGTACCTTTTACTGAGTTAGATCTGTGGGAAGAGAAACTCCAATGAGAGTCAGTTTATGGGGCTATGTTCTTTGGTCTTAGACAGCCAAGTGAGGTGGTATGTCAGATCGGCAGGTGAATCTAGTTGAAGTTCAGTGGAGAAGTTAGGAATGGAAATGTCTAAGTACATGGATTGCTTGGGGATAGATAATTCATATAACCACTCATTCATTCATTCTCCCTTCGTTCGTTCGTTCATTCATTCATTCAACAGTCTCTATTCTTGGCACTGGGGTTATAGCAGTGAACAAAACAGAAATCCGTGCCCTCAAGGCGCTAATGTTCTAGTAGAAAAAGAAGGACAACAAACAAATACATGATTAAAATGTGTGTCAGGAAAAAGAGCAGATAGGGATGGAGGTTGGGGGCAGGGGAGCAAATGTGGCCTCAGTGGTTGGGGAAGGCATCCCTGAAAGGCAAAGTTCTGAAAGCAATGAGTGACCTGGGGAACTGCTCAGAGAGGAGCACACCTGGGTAACTCAAGGGCCAGGAATGACAATCAAAGATAAACGCCACTGCTTTGGTCCTCACAGAGCTTGCAGTCATCTAGGCTGACAGACATGAGGACAGATGATTTCCAAAGCAAAATAGATCCAGCCAATGCTCTTCTATACGGTCTGTGGCCTTTCGGAAGCTCCTGGAACACATGTAAATTAGAAGTGATAACAGAAAGAAGCACATTTGTGACGTGAAAAGGAATAGTATTTGTACATAAACGATTTCTCTCTCTTCCATTGTTGCTACAGCTCAAAGTTGAAAGGTTTGAGACCTCATCTTCACACTTGCAGACCTCATCATCACACACTTGTGTGTCATGATTCCTGTGCCTCACACGTCTGTGAGGATGAAGTGAAGACATAAGCCGGCAGGGTCTGCGCAGGGGCAGGTGGGGGAGGGGCAGCAGCAGAGGTGACTGACTGTCCAAGGAGGGGTGAGTACTCATCAGATGGCATCCAACTGCCCAGCTGAGCTGGCTCGGAACTCCAGACTCAGGGACTTGGAGAGTGCAGGTGGGCGTGGGGAGGGAGTGGGCAAGGAAGGAGGTGAAGGTGGACACAAGGAGGGAGGGGCCTGGTGGGGAAGGGAGAGGGGGTGGGCAGTGGGTGGAAGGGTCTGGGTGAGGGAGAGGGTGTGGGTGAGCATGGGGAGGGAACAGGTGAGGGTGGGTGTGAGTCCTCTCAGCCCCACCCTTCCTGATGGGACGTGGGCTAACCCAAGCCTTCATTTTCACTACCGCTGTCAGCCTAAGGGTAGCTTGTGGATATCACCAAACTGAGCACTCCAATGGCTCTTGTACACTGGCTAGACTCACTCATAGCGGGTGGGCTGCCCTGCCGGGGACTCTGGGCCCCACAGGCTGCTTGCCAACTTGGCCTCTGGGTGTGAGGAGTGAGTCCCAAAGCCCCCACATGTGGGTGTACCAGGAACTCATCCGGAGAAGTGTGCATGCATTCACTGACATGTAGCTATGGACGGTCTGATTCCTCCAGCAAAGAAGTAAGTGAACAACAAAACAGAGTCTTTCAATTGTTTCAGCTTGGGCTTAAGCATTGTGTGTCCTCTGTTCCCGAGGATGTGGCTGGTATGCTTGGGGACTTAGGACGCGGGGCTTAGGGAGACCACCCACTATGCTAGCCTGGGGGCTATGGCCCTGGGTTCATGGCAGCCTCAACCTCCCCCGCTAGGGACTGGGTGACAGCAAAGAGCCTTAGAGCCAGCCTGCTTTGGTTTGATCCTGGCTCTGTCCCTATCAGCCACATGGCTGTGGACCAGTCAACTTTCTTAAGGGTTTGTTTCTTCATCTGTAAACTGTAGAGAGTAATAACCCATCAGTGCCCTTGCAAGGCATAAGGGAGCTACTACATCTACAATGATTAGATCTGTGCTTGTCATGCATTAGATGCTCGAAATAAAGTGTTATAATTAATGACCAGTTATTAATGGCCTTTTATACTGCAGATGTCTGCCCCAGCTGTGTTTCATGAGCCCCTTATTTTTTCTCAATGCTAATAATATATTTTAATTAACTTAATACATCCAAAATATTATGGTGTAACAAGATATTTTTATTGTGTTAATATATACATAACATTCACCATTTTAACTATTATAGCGATGGCATCAAGTACATTCCCATTGTCGTGCAACCCACACAAGCATCCAGCCTGCAGAATGTTTTTCATCTTCCCCCACCTGAAAAAAAGCTCTTGGAGTTGGCATGTCCCCCTTGCTGAGGGGGCCATGCTACCTTTCTCTGTAACGTTTTCAATGATCACATGCTGCCCCAGTGAGCGTGGCCATGTGACATTTTCAAGGGGTTTGCTGGGGGTCTGAAAGCTACCAACGTGTGTGCAAGTAGCGATCTTACAAACTAAGGTTAACAAAGTAAACCTAACACGAGTTTTTCACTCCAAAGATCTTTTTCGGAAAAAGATCTGCCTCCTGCATCGTGAGTCTTGCATGCATATCTTACGGAGACAGCTCAAACTGGGACGTTTTCATTCTTTACCAGTCCCGGAAGCTGAGCTCTCACCAATGTGCTTTGTCATAGAGTGTATCCCTGAATGATTGGAGGTGCCGTGTCAATAGAAGCTTCCCAAACATACTCTTTCCACAGATCTTAGACCTGAGTCCTTTGTAGAGACATTTTTAACTCTCTGTTGTAAACATGGTTTTTCAATTCCGGATCAGATTTTAAAAAGATTACACTTGTTTTCATTTCTTTCTATGTCACATGACTATTAAAATTTGGCTCAGGATAGAAAAGGATGCCTGAGACAGGATTCGGGGATTAAGTCCCATCCAGGGTTCACCTCTGGGTGCCTAGCCCCACCTCTCTCAAAGCTGGGTATGGCTGTGTGACTTGCCATGGCTGAAGGCATAGGAGCAGAAGTGACCTTGCCCCGGCCAACTCTGAAACTCTGTGTGAAGCTGGTGGTCATGAAATGATGGAATCCCCATCAGCCTGGGTCCCTAGTAATTTCGAAGGGCAGAGGCCCCTGTTAGTCGGTGCTGGACATGTGGTAGAAGCAGCAATAGACTTCTGTGGCTTTAAACCTCTGAGATTTTGGGATTCGTCATTATAGCAGCATGCAGAATCCTTGCCTGACTAATACAGATTCTAAGTAATAAATAGTTCATATTTGTTGTTCAAATTTGCTGAATCACCAAAGGCTTTCTTCCCTTCCTCCTGTAGCTCCAAACTTCTCACCTAATCACACCACCCACAACTGAAAAACGTCTGGAAAAAAAAAAAAAACTGTTGGGCACAGTTATAATGTTACTGGTTCTTTTGTTTCCCAGCTCAGCTTTAGTATTTTGAGGCTAAAAAGTGATTTGCTTCATTTTGGAAAGGGGTGATTAGGTTAGAGGAAATCCATTCCTATGTGAGTCAATTCTCTTTTTAACATTTTCCAAAGGGGATGACTTTGGGATTCTATCCACTCAGAAAACAGGGAAGGAGACCCTCTGGGAAACCAGAAATGCGCACACAAAATCACTGGTGTTCCACTCTCAGAGGTCCATGGCATTCATGCAAACAAGGCTCGTCATTTATGTGCCTGGCTTTCTACTCTCCAAAGTGCTCTTGTGCCATAAGGAACTGGACCTCCATTTGTGTGTGTGCCAGCCTGGAGAGCCAGGACCTAACTGCAGATAACGTAGCACATGTGCGGGACTCTTAGAAGCTTTGTGGGAGCCCCAGGCCTACTCAGTCGAGTTTCCAGAGGAAAAGAGCTTGGGACCCAGCTCGGTGGCGCTGGACTTAGTCCAACATTGAAGGTGTAAGGCAGAGAGGAAACATTTTGCTTTTCTCCTCTCATTCTACAAATATCCTTCTGGATGCAGTAAGAAGACTGGAATGTTCATCGGTTCACAACTTCATCATCCAGACTACAAAGAGAAGCCATGCATTCAAGCATTTCTGTTCATGGGAACCTCCACTGCTCCGTGACCATGAGCACAACTTAGGAGGGTAAGACTTCCCTCGTGTGAAAAACAATTACAACCAAAAGCCATCTTGGCTTAGCTGAGAACCTTATTACAAGCCCAAGGCCCTACCCCTATTATGTAAGCAGATTAACCACATACCATGCATTCAGTCAAAAACTTTAGAACCTACTTGTGTGTGCCATGCTGAGAACAAGGTACCAAACAAGAGACATTTTCTGCCTTCAAGAAATTCAATCTTGTGGAAGATAAATGCAAGTGAATAGAAAATTACAAGATAGCAAGGTTAAAAGCAAATGATGGCCCTCAAAGAAAGGACAGCAATTCTGAGTCACAGGAAATGACACAACTCTTTTGTTGTATAATTTAAAGAATTCTGAGCACGTTCATAGAATCCATGAGATTAAATGATACCCTTTCACAAAATATGGCTTATAGGCCTCTACTTTTCATGGATTATTACTTATGCATTCATTAGGATATTCATAAAGCCAATTAAACAGTGCTTTAAAAGTAGATGCCAGCCTAGGTTTTCAGAGTTCAGAGTTATGGTCTGTTTCATACAGGTGACATCAGCTCCCTGTTATTCAAGACTGTTCAACAATCCGCCCAAGGCAGGCGGCTTCAATCAGGGTTCTGGAACAATGCACTGTAGGCTTGTGTGGGGATTAGAAGTAGATCCTTAATTTGGGGAAGATGAGTGCCAAGCGGTACTGGTCACACACCCCTACCCACCTTGAACGGTCATGTCTTTGAGTCTACATTTGCCTTTTGGGAAACAGGTGAGTGCTGGTTGGACAAAGAACTCCCCTCCCCACCTTAGGGTGCTGTGAGCAAAGCTCTGTCCACGCATCCTGGCCCCTTGATTAGTGTTTCTCCAGCCTTCTCCAACCAGAGGCAGGGTGTCTTTCTGCGATCGTGGTTTCTCCAGGATTTGCTTCATGGCTCCTTGGTCCCTGGCTGCTGTGGCTAGTGCCTGATGGTGAGTTTTCCTACTTTCCCAAACCCAAGAGCATCACTGTGATCCACAAGCTGTTCTAGAAACTTTGCCCTTTTCTCCTCCATTAGTGTGTGGCAAAGGATTTCTGCAGCTCTCTTAAACTTTCACTGACAAAACACTTTGGCCTCATTTCTACTAGCTTGTCCTTAGAACACCTTTGGGAGGCGACTCAGTATTGTTCCTTATGCAACACAGAAGGAGCCTGCGTTAGGATTTAGTGCTTGGCTATAGGTAGGTGACTGCGTTAATGCTCATGCAGAGAGCAAGAGAGCACAGAAGACTGAGTTTCTCTTCTCTTCCAGGGCTTCAAATCTAGTTTGCAAATTATAAAAAGAGAAAACAACCCCAATTTCAACTCATGAGCAAATGAATAGTCTCCTCTGTGCCCAATGCCCTCATTGGGACCCTCAGACTCTGGAGCGATATTCTGATTACATTGCAATGTTTTGCTCCTCTGTCTTCTTTTGGAGGTCAGCTCACTGAGGCTAGGAATAGCATCTTTTCAACTCTGCATCCCCAGCGCCTGTCCTGGTGCCTGTTATGTGCTAGGTGTTCTAGAAGTATCTGTCAGATGCTGAATTTGTTGAGTGCTGTGGTGGTGCAATCCACTTCTTCCTCACATTGACTGTAGTGGGACAGTGATAGTTTTCATCCAGTTACTTAGCCATTCAGAAGTCTGCTGTACATTGTTGGGGCAACTGGGTGGCTCGGTTGGTTGGTTAAATGTCCAAGTCATGATCTTGTGGTCTGTGAGTTCATGTCAGGCTCTGTGCTGACAGCTCAGAGCCTAGAGCTTGCTTCAGATTCTGTGTCTTCCTCTCTCTCTGCCCCAGCTCACACTCTGTCTCTCTCTCAAAAATAAATATTTACAAAAATTTAAGAAGTCTGTTGCACACTGCTGGTGAAAAAGAATAATGTGAGTATTGCAGTGTTAATGTCAGCCAACAACTTCCCAGTCTCCAGGAAGTATCACTTGAACACTATTCAGAGTAATAGAATGGCAAGGACAATTCTGTTCTTCAATCATTGAGTGGCCTATATATTTTGTATGTGTGTATGTGACTGTGCACATATGCAGGAATATTCACATATAGAGATTTATACGTGTGTATAGAAATGTATGTATGTATATACATTCACTCATATACACATGTATAATGCGATTTGAGGAAATACTTAGACAACCTCTGTTAAAACTAGATTTTCCTATTACCTCCCCCTAGCCAAGGGTGAGCGTGAGGAAAAGAAGGGCTCAGGAGGAAGAGGAGGGCTAATAGCATTAGGAAACAGGTGCCCGAAAGCCTGGGTGCCATCCTGGGAGAGGAGACCAGGAAGGAAGGGATTCCTGAGTGGAGTGCAAAGCTATGATCCCCCATCCCAGATTCCAGAGATCCAATGGCAAGGGTTGACAGCGAGCCCATGCACTTAGAGGACCCTGGAGGAAAAGGGTCCGAGAGGCTGATCTATGTGGGTGGCTAAGCGGGTTCAGTGAGCCCGAGTATGCACTCACCATCTGCTCCGGCTGCTAGGTGAGTAGCACCGACAGCCTGCGGGGCTGGGCTCCTGGCACAGTGTCTACAGAGTCGTCAAAGGCACACGCTTTGGAGTTTGACAGAACCTCGCTCAGTGCAGATGCCAGTCCTGCCCTCCAGCAGGTGGGAATTAACCACTCCCAGACTGTCCCCCCCCACCCCAATGTTTAAAATGGAGCTACTACTCGACTTCGTAGGTTATTGGTGGAATTCAAAAAACAGGAAACATTCAATACAGGGTCTGCCACGTAGAAAAAAAGTAAGATGCAATAAATCTTAGGAAAAGCTATTATTGAAGGGGAGACAAGTCATCTGAAGATGCTTGGACCCTCATTGTAAACAGCCGAGAGGGGCTTCGCTGAGCCAGCCAGGAAGTCTTGGGAGATATTTTCTACCAGTTCACGAAGACTCCTGGGAAGGAGGAAGTCCTCAATTTCAGCAGGCGTGTGAACTGAAGTTGGAAAGCACTTTTCCTGAGAGCTGGTCTTGATTAAAAAGGGGAAAGAGAACTGACAGAGGATGAGAGCAGTTGGATGGGGGTGATATAATGGGAGGAACTGGATGTTACCAGATGTAAAAGGTAGTCAGAAGAAAAGGGGGGCTGTGAATAAGCTCCTCCCACTCCCATGGTGCCGTGGGCACAGACCCCGCCGGCCTTGGGCCATTCTCCAATCGTGTCCCATTTGACCATGAGTAGATGTGACCAACGGGCATGATTTACTCTTGCTGGGTCTCTGACATCAATTCCTCGACAGCACAGTTAAATCTGATCCTTTTCTTTCTTTCTCTGTTACCCAGATGTTATTCAGAATACCTCCATTCTCCCTAACTCTCTTTCTCAGTGTTGGAATTAGGACTGAATAGATGGAATGAAACCAACTTGAATCTCTGTCAACTTAGGAGTCCAATCTTAGGGTATTTTCTTAGAGATCATAATGAAAAACCCAAACTTCTTGAAAGAGTTATTCTTGGGATATTTCTGATTTATCTGGAGCCAGAAAACTGAAGACATTTATAAAAGGCAGATTTCTATGGAAAAAAAAGATTTTTTTTTTAAATCATCCCTTTACCTGAAAGCTAGATGGTGTTTAGAATGTGCAAATTGGAAGCAGATTGAGTAAGTACTGCTTAGGGCTTGGACCTTTTGAAGTTGAAAAAAGCCCAAATATGAACCAATCGATTTGTCTGCTCTTAGGAGGCTTATCTGTCATGAACTATTATCTTATACTGTAGTAATAAACACGCCTTGCCTACTGAGGAGAGAGGTATGAAGTTCTGGAAACTACCACGAGGATATTCACTAGGGCCACATATCCAACATATGTACTAAGAGGAACCAGTTCCCTGAGATCATCATGCATTATCTGTGCTAACCAAGCTTGGAAAAATACCAGATTAAACAAAAATAAACTCAGTTTCTTTTCCTTGGGAATTTTCAGTCTTTTATCTAAACTTAACATACATATTTCATCTTCCTTCACTGTGATTTTCCAAGGGTGAGGAATCACTACTTACCATTTCCTGCACTTACTATTCCACAGAGTCTTTTTATAAGTTGGGAAATTTTGCACAAAAGTTACTAATCAGTCTAGTGATGTTGGTTAATGCATGGTGGGCTACTTAAAATAATAATAAATTTGCTTGCATTCTGGAATCTTTTGCCTTCAACTCTTTGGGAGACAAAAGCCCATTGGTAATTCTAGCAAAATTAACCACCACTTCTTGGAGCCAACAGAACATAAAACCAGCATGATTTCTGCTAGGAGATGTAGCAATAACATATAAAAACAACTCTTTTCGCTTTTGGTCTGTGGATGGGGTGCGTAGGACCAGCAATTGTCACCTGGGCAATAGTTTTTCCCTATAGAAGATCTCAGCCTGTAAAGACACATGAGAGCCTGAAATTCAAAAGGTAATAATTTCCTTTACGTTGATTAACATTCATTTTAATCCCAAAGGAGAAATGCAGGGTGATACAGATTCCTGACTGAAGATTAGAAGCCTCCAACGGGGCACCTAGGTGGCTCAGTTGGTGAAGTGTCCGACTTCAGCTCAGGTCATGATCTCTCAGTGCATGAGTTCGAGCCCCGCATTGGGCTCTGTGCTGTGAGCTCAGAGCCTGGAGTCTGCTTCAGATTCTGTGTCTCCCTCTCTTTCTGCCTCTCCCCCATTTATTCTCTCTCTCTCTCTCAAAAATGAATAAAATATTAAAAAACTTTTAACAATAGACTGTGAGCCTTCAAGATGATGTGCCTTTGGGTGTTATTGCCCAAAGATTTAGAGACCCTTTGATAACCAGTATATTGCAAGACAGTGGACACAAGAACCATGTGAGCACATACACACTGCTCCAGGCTGTGTTGAAGATGGGAAAAGCAAAACTGAAATACGCTTGCCATTGGAATAGCAAGAGTTGGGGTACTAAGCTCGGTACTTCTGATTCTCATTCCACTGAAAGTAGAGCTTTTTCATGTATAGTCAGATCCCCACAAGTTAGAAACTTACCTAAAGTAACCAAATCAGAGTATGTCTCTTAATCTCCTGCTCACGGGTCTACTTTGCTGCAACTCGGTAGTCATTTTACTAGGCAGCCTCTTGATCCCATGCATAGTAAAGGCTGTTGGAGGGAAAATAAGTTTATTCTGAAGAGAACCAAATCTAGAAATAAATTATATGGAGACTCTTAAATTGTTTTGTGGGGGTGGGTAAATAACACAAGAGAAATACAAATAATTTACTGGTATGGAGAACAGAGAGATTATTTCACACGTGGAAGCCGAGTTCGTCTTTGAAAGTTGGGTAAGGGGTCACCTGGGTGGCTCAGTCTGTTAAGCGTCTGACTTCGGCTCAGGTCATGATCTCACAGCTGGTGGGCTCGAGCCCCGCATGGGGTTCTGTGCTGACAGCTCAGAGCCTGGAGCCTGCTTCGGATTCTGAGTCTCCCTCTCTCTCTGCCCCTCCCCCGCTCATGCTCTGTCTCTCAAAAATAAATAAACGTTAAAAATTTTTTTTAAGTTTTAAAAAGAAAGTTGGGTGGAATTTTAGGATATGAATGACGAAGAGTGTTGCTTTATCGGCCTCTAGCATAGGACTGGGGTTAGAAGCAGGACATCACTTGTGACTGGCCAAACCAGCCTGACAGACCAAGGGGGCTTCAGGGACAGTCCTCAGGCATCGAAATGGAAACAAGACAGCCAGTCAGTAAGAGAGGTAACAGACTTGAAATCGTGGAACTGGATCCCAAACTACAAACTGCTCAGGACGGATGAGGCACAAGAGATGAGCACGTAGAAAAGCCGAGGGGACAAGGAGAGAAGGCGGCTGGCATGATTCTGATGGGTTGCTTGGAGTTCCGGGTTTGGTCTTGACTTTAAGGATCTGGCTGCATTCCTCCCAGCCTCGATGGCACCTTAAAGGTGCCACAGGGAAGTAACAGGGTGAAGGCAGAGTGAACAGAGGCCCAGAGGCGAGAAGGGTCCTCTTCTGCTCTAGGGACAATCGGGGGGGTGCCTCTGAGAGAAAATAGAGGAAGGACAGGGCAGAGCCCAGTCTCTGCCGAGGGGACGACCCTCTCAGAGGTCAGGCCCCTCCTATGAGCCAAGCAACCCCAAATGCCTTCTCCCAGGTGACCTTCTCTAGCAGTGAATGACCTTCACACATGGATTCTGAATCATTTAAAAAACTGAATGCTATTGTCAAAGATACGAAGGGCTGGTCCTGAGGGAAACCAAGTAGGCTCCTGAGGGATATTAAGTGTGAGAGGTCTGGAAGAACCAACAAGAGGCCCGTGTAGACATGATAGAAGCAATGGACTCCCTGTGAAGTACTAGTCAGTCCACAGGATAACCTCCTATTGATATTTAGTCTGACAAGAGGGGAGAGGAGAATTGAAAGAGGGAGTTGTCCTAAAGGACTTTCGGACTTATGACATCTGACAGAGATGACAAGGACGAAAGACCTTCCCGTTGCCCCTCAAAACACAGCACATATGCACCAGCAGCTTAGGGACAGACGCTGGCCCCCTGTGGCCCTCAGCATATTGGTGCCGAGTGCACAGGGCTCTGGACAGGGGCTGGGAGCCAGGGGAAGTTGGTGGCAATCAGAGTTCCAGAGCTAATGTCGCCTTTGAGTCACTGCTGCTGTTACTGAGCTGAGTCACAGCCCCGATCGAAGCGTGGGGCTGATGAGGACCGGCGTCACAGCAGACCTTCCAGCCAGCACTGACTCAGGGACAGTGGCCCCCAGGGAAGCCTGGGACATCAGAGCTGCATTAGTGGAGGTGACTTTGACTAAGCGTGTGTGTTCGGGGAGAACGGAATGTCATCAGTAAGCCCAGGTTCTAATGGCACTCCCCGGCACAGGTTATCAAACGGCAGCTTCCTAAGGAAGGAAGCCAGGATCAGAGCAGGACATGGGCCTCCAGAGTCCGCACTGGGCTTGCCAGCCAAACGAAATGTCCTGTGTCTCTGGGGTCAGCTTTTCCTGACGGCTTGTATCCTGTTTAGAAATGTGCTTCAGTCCCGTCCCCGCTAAGAGACATTACCATCAAGAAGTATTGCAACGAGGCCACCCGGACACTTGGTTTCTCTGAGGTTTGTTGATAAAGAAAAGCCCAGGAAAATCAGCAGATGGCGGGGACATCTGGCTGCCACTGTGCGGCCCAGGAAGAGGTGGCCCACAGTGCCTAGGCATTCCCTGTGATCAGAGTCAGGTCTCTGCCAAGGAGATGCTTTCCCTTGTTGAACCTCTACCGTCAGGTGCCATTTTCCAAGTAGGCTGCCCATCAGGCCTCACGAGAAGAGTGTCCGGTTTGGGGGACACCCAGCCGGTGTTCCCAGGCTTCTGACGACCTCAAATGGAGGTCTGATGAGCCGCTACGGTGGCCTGTTCATCCCAGTTCTTGGAACTGATAGACGCCCACCGAGCACAACAGGAAACTCCTCAGAAAGGGCCCTTAGGAACCCCTGGAGGGACCATCCCACTGGAACAGGTGTCCAATTTCTTCATTTCTTCACTCACCACACATTTATCTAGCACCGACTGTATGCCAGCACTGTTCTGGATGCTCAAACATCAATAGAGCACAGTCGCTCTTGAAACAGCTTACGTGGGCAAACCCTTTATCGGGAGAAAGGTAACTGACGACACAGATGAGGGCTGGATTTGGAACATGAGAAGTGCTGCCCTTTGTCCACAGCACGACCAGGATAAACGATGTGCTTTTTCCTTTATCAAAATGGGGGGAACTGGACTAGGTCATCAGTTTCCGACCCTCTGATCTCATCACACCCACCCGTGCTCCTTGGGGAGGCTGTTGTCAAGGTGGGGCTCTGTCACCCCCTCAGGAGATATGCCAGCCCCTGAACAACATTTATATTCACATCAAAATACTCATAGGGCATTACTTTCCCCATCTTTCAAAATAAGAAAACTGATGCTTGGGAGCCTGAGTATCTAGAAAAGAGCAGAACCTGTGAGGGTCCAGAGCTCAGGGGGGCTTCACATACCATGAATGAATGAATGAATGAATGAATGAATGAATGAATGAATGAGTTATGGGTGAACAGTAGACTATCTGATGTAGCTGCTGCCTACAGAGCCTGGTCTGGGTGAGGGTAGAAATCATGGGCATTAGACTGTCAGTCTGCAAAAGCAGATAAATCTAGGCCTAGAGCACCAAGGTGATTCTGACTTTCTACAGTGGCCAGTGGGAGCTATTGAAGGTCACAGGTGCCAGTGGAGAGGCAGGGTTGTTGCTGTGCTGTAAGAAGGACATCTGGTACCCATGGGTCTGGGGGAGGCGGAGGGACCAAGATATATTTTCTGAAGTTGGAAAAGAGGGTCTGAGTAAGGGAGAGATGAGTTGAAAGGGAGAAAGAGACACAGCAAGATATACTAGGGGAAAGTTAAGAAGACTCAGTGAGTAGGAAAAATACAGGAGAAAGGGATCCACATTAGCCCTGCAGTGATTTCTGTTATCGTATGCTTACTACTTCCAATGAACCAAGTACTGTGACAAAGACTTTACTTACACTATCTTATCTGGCCTTCTCAATAACCCCATGAGAGAGATCCTATTAGGATCCCATTTTATGGATGAGAACACCAAGGCACATAGAACTCATATGCAGTTTCTACAAGCTGGTAGACATCTCTCCCTGGATGGCCTGCCCCTCACACTCAACACTTCATAAACTAAGTTCTCCGTTGTCCTTCGCCCCGCTCTTTCCCTGAGCTTCTCTATTTTAATGAACAGTGACCTGGGATCAAAGCTCAGAAGAAATGGTTCATGTCTGGTCATTTATTATATGTGCCTCCCTAAGTCAGGCACGGTGCCGGGTGCTAGGATTACAGGTGCTGAAGGCATGGTCCTGGACCTGAAGACATTTCCAGGGTGCTGGGTCTGGGGGCGGGGGTAACACAGTCCAACTGCATAGAGAAGCTGGGAGGTTTCCAGAGCAAGCAAGGTCCTCTCTGTGGCTCCTCTCTTCACACTCCCTCTCAACCGCAGCTGCACAGTAAAGATCGCCCTGACATTTTTAGCCTGCTCGACTCCACTCTCACTTCCGGCTCCCAAAGCCGGAATAGGTATCACCGGAAGTCTCCCGAAGAAGCTCTGGATCTTCAAAGCCCTGAACAATTCAGTTTCCTGCAGAGCCACAGATTTGATAAACAGGGAGCCTGGGCTCTAATGCCGTCCTCCTTGTTACCGGAAGAAGTCATTTATTTTCCAGTTATGCCCTGCTCATTTCCAAAAACATTAAAAGCACAAGTACAATAAAATGATTTAAGTGACATGTGTGGGTTCAGCTCTGAGTAACGGAGTGGGGAGAATGGGAATCCCAGAAATCTAGAGCTAAGAGGAAGCAATCAGTAGACCACTTCCTGGCAGCCAAGAGAAAAATAGGAAAGAAGAGTTTGATTTTCTTTTAATTCTTTAAAATGTTTAGTTATTTATTTGGGGGTTGAGAGCAGGGTAGGGACAGAGAGAGGAGAGAATCCCAAGCAGGAGCTTGACCCCACAATCCCACGAACTGTGAGATCACAACTGAGCCGAAATCAAGAGTCAGAAGCTCAACTGAGCCACCCAGGTGTCCCCTTTTAAAAAATTATTTCAGGAAGGGCTTTAAAAGAATTAACTGATTTAGGGGCACCTGGGTGGCTTAGTTGGCTAAGCGTCCGACTTTCGCTTAGGTCATGATCTCGCGGTTCGTGGGTTCGAGCCCCGCGTCGGGCTCTGTGCTGACTGCCAGCTCGCAGCTCGGAGCATGGAGCCTGTTTCAGTCTGTGACTCCCTCTCTCTCTGACCCTCCCCTGCTCACGCTGTCTCTCTCTCTCTCTCTCTCTCTCCCCTAGAAATAAATAAAAAATAAAAAAAAAAGAATTAACTGATTTAAAAAATTTTTATTGTGATAAGAGCGTGAGATCTACCACCCTAACAAATTTTAAGTGTATGTTCATATTGGCTCTGGAGTTCAAAACTTTATGCCCTCATTTTTCCTTCCTTCCAGCTCCTGGCAATCACCATTCCAGTGTTGGATTCTGTGAAGTTGACTATTGAAATACATTATGTAAGTGGAATCAAGCAGTATTTGTCTTTCTGAGACTGGCTTATTTCACTTAGCATCGTGTCCTCAAGCCTCAATCCCATTGTCACTTGTGGCAGAATTACCTTCTCTTTCATAGCTAAATGATATTCCATTGTATGTATTTACCACAGGTTCCCTATCCACTCATCTTTCGATGAACATTCGGGCTGTTTCCACATGTTGGCTACTGTGAATAATAACGCATTGAAGGTGGGAGTGCTAATGCCTTTTTGAGATCCAGATTTCAATTCTTTTGGATAAGCATCCAGAGGTGACATTGCTAGATCATATGGTAGTTCTAACATTTTGAGGAACTTCAGCATTGTTTTCCACCGTGGCTGCACCATTTTGCTTTCCCACCAACAGTGCACAAGGGTTCTAATCCTGAGGGTGATTTCTTCACATCCTCACCAGTACTTATTGTCTTTTGTTTTTGATTTTGTTTTTGTTTTAAATGTTTTATTTATTTCTAGGAGAGAGAGAGACAGCGTGAGCAGGGGAGGGTCAGAGAGAGAGGGAGTCACAGACTGAAACAGGCTCCATGCTCCGAGCTGCGAGCTGGCAGTCAGCACAGAGCCCGACGCGGGGCTCGAACCCACGAACCGCGAGATCATGACCTAAGCGAAAGTCGGACGCTTAACCGACTAAGCCACCCAGGCGCCCCTGTCTTGTCTTTTGTTGATAGTAACCACCCTAATAGGTGTGAGATGATATCTCACTGTGGTTTTGACTTGATTTGCAATTCCCTAAGGATAAGTGATGTAGAGCTTTTTTGTTTGTTTGTGTTTGTTTTTGTTTTTTTATACTTGTTGGCCACGTGTGTGTCTTCTTTGGAGAAATGTCTATTCAAGTCCTTAGCTCATTTTTTTTAAATCAGCTTGTTAGCTTTTTACTATTGAATTGTAGGACTTCTTTATATATTTTGAATATTAACTCCTTATCAGATACACAGTTTGCAAATATTGTCACCCGCTCATAGGTTGCCTTTTCACTCTGTGACTGTTTCCTTGGCTGCGCAGAAGCTTTTCAGTTTGATGTAGTCCCACTTGTTTGTTTTTGTTTTTGTTGCCTGTGGTTTTGGCATCATACCCACAAAATCATTGCCAAGGCCAATGTCCTAAAGATTTTTCTCTGTTTTTCTCTAGAAACTTTATAGTTGCAGGTCTTACATTTAAAAAAAAATTTTATTGATGTTTATTTATGTTTGAGAGAGACAGAGTGCGAACAGGGGAGGGACAGAGGGAGAACGAGACACAGAATCTGAAGCAGGTTTCAGGCTCTGAGCCATCAACACAGAGCCTGATGTGGGGCTTGAACTCATGGACTACGAGATCATGACCTGAGCCAAAGTTGGACACTCAACTGACTGAGCCACCCAAGTGCCCCAGCAGGTCTTACATTTAAGTTCTTTTTTTTTTTTTATTCCATATCGAGTTGATATTTGTGTGTAGTATAAGGTAAGGGTCCAATTTCATTCTTTTGCATGTAGTTATCCAGTTTTCCCGATTGGATGCAAGTCTTACATAATTAGTGGAAGCAAATCGTGTCCCAGCTCTGATTCTGAGAGCATTCTATCCCCCTCACTGGTTTGCACACTGTCTGAAGAAGATCTGCTCATACACCCTTCCAACCCCAGGGAGCCTCTTAAGGATGAGGGCTGTGTCTTAGTCATCTTTTTCTCCAGATGCCAGCCCATAACAGACATTTGATAAATATTCCTTAATGAATAGCTGAACCAATAAAATTTTACATGAATCTCTATCTCTTAAAGGCAAATAGGATAGAACTTTAGGTAAAAACTTTGAAAATTATGGATGTTATTAATTTGACCATATCTGATGTCAGGACTCACTGGGTATCTGGGGTATGATATTTGCTCCTGGGTCTCTGGTTCCTTTTGCTGAAGCCCCTGAATTTGGTATGCAGTCTAAAAAGTTATGTGTGTCCCAGAATCTACTTTTACCAATTATTTTAAAGATATTTGAGTGGCTTTCTCTGCACCGAATACAGGGCTTAACCTGACTTTTTCTCAAATGGAGATGCATAAAATTTAGAACCGTTTCTATACCCAGTGCTGCATGAATCAATGAATGAATTAATGAACAAATGAATAAATAAATACTGCCTTCTGACTTCTCTGGGCCTTTAAAAAGAAATGATTAAGGCTTCCAAAGTAAAGGTGTATCATCTTTGAGGTTTAGCCAACCAGACATATGCATGTAGAACTGGATACTTTATCTGTATATTTTCATACAGGCTCCAGTTGCTACAACCATTCAATAATCCCTTTTATACAACCAGCCCTGCCCATATTTCATTCTACAATAAATATTTACTAAATTTCCCCTATGTGCCCAGTCCTGTTTTAGATACGTGGACTACGTCAGTGAGAAAAACATGGAACTTATCTTCTGTTCTGAATTTCAAAAATTATTTATTAATTTATTTTGAGGGGGTAGGGGTAGAGAGAGAGAAGAGGAGAGAGAGCAGGCTCCTCTCTGTCGGCACAGAGTCCAGTGAGGGGCTCAAACTCATAAACCGTGTGATCACGACCTAAGCCGAAAACCGACTGAACTAAAAGATTTCTAGGTGAGCAGTGACATGATCCAACTTTACAAAGATTTTTCTGGAGCTGTGTGTACAATGGGTGGGAAAACTGGAAAGCAACAGACATATTGTGGGGCGGGGGCTTCCAATAGTCCATGGAGAGGCAATGAGGCCCTAAACTGTGCGTACTGAAGAGAAGGAGCAGGTGCCGGAGACTCTTGGATGATTTTATTGGGACTTTTGAGGACTTTTCCTCTGCAAGTACTTTCAGGTCACAATACATTGGACTCTACCAGAGAAAAGTTCATTCCTCTATGGACAGTACTCTGCACCCAACACTTACGGTATTCACCAAACTACTTTATATAGAATTCTTTAGATCACAGACACAATTGTGCATGGCCATACCACCGTGAGAGTTCCAACCCGATCTGTCCTGAAAGCCAAACACACCTAGGTCTGGTCTGTGGTTGCATGGAGAGCCCCGAGGCCCCCCGGTCCCCAGGGCTGCTGCGGAGAATAATGGCATGAAAGAGGGGCTCCAGACTGACCATCCAAACCCCTGAGCTCCAGACCGGTTTTCAACCAACTTATCAAAAATTTAGGCAATTTACGGACCTCTATGCCCCTTGGTTGGATTAGATTGGACCTTCTTAATTTAGGTTCATCGTCTCTCTAAAAGTATATAGGATGCTTTTCCTGTACATTTTTATCAGAGAATTGGGTTACTAAAGGAGGGGAGAATGGAAAGGAATCCAGACTGGTTTGACTTGACTCACACTGAAAATGGCAGCGTTATGGTGGAAGAAGATGGAATAGAGTGTCAAGGAGTGTGGTGGGTATAAGAAGAAAAGTCAGCGCTAAGTGGATGGATAGAAAGAGTTTGGGCAGAATGTTGACGGAGGAAAGACCTTTTCAGTTGGCATGGCAATCTGTGTGAGATAGAGAAAGAGAAATGGCAGAAGGTGTTTTTCTTAGTAAAATGAATGAAATCTCCTTCGATATTTGGTGAGAAACTTCAGTAATGAATTACATTGATTCATCGATATCACTCCTGTGATATCCATCGATACTACTCCTGCCCAAGGGTCATGACCTCACAGGCAACCCCACCTTCAAAAGCTGAATGACTGTGCCTCTGTATGCACTAACAAGGTGGACCTAGAGGGCATCCCTTCTCTAATGTTCAAATAAAGTCTTGGGCAAGTGGATCTGATTGACGAAGCCTGAGTCTCACACCTATGCCTTAGTTTCAAAGAAGCAGAAAAAAGATGAGTTTTCTATGTTTTTCCTTGCAGGGTGTAGAGGTTATATATTCCCCAAACACCACTTCCAGGCAGCCCACAGATGTCAAGACCCTCCCAGGTTAGCTGATCACTGAAGTCTTCTCTGGAAAACAGCACACAAGGCAGAAGTCACTGGTGTCTGCATCGCTGAGGACCCTTATGTGTGTGACTTGCCACAGCAGGAGAAATGACAACTCTTCTCAGCCCAGCCCTTAATCGCCAAGTGAAGAACTGAGGTAAGTTCTTCAAGAGCAGAGCTGGGAAATAGGAATAAAATAGAAGGAAAGAAGGCTCTGGAGAGGGGGGCTGGACTCTATGGGGCTGCCGATTGTTAGGTATTTTCCTGAGTAAAACACATGGAATCTCCTCTAATATTGATAAGAAACTTGAGTAGTGAGTTAAATTGATTTATAAAATTTTGATTGAACTTCTTTCCACGGTGACCGCAGCCCCCTACCCACACGGAGGCCCAATTCTAGGTGCCTCTGGCATTGAGAGCTGCAGAAATGATTTTCATCACGGTGCTGAGACAGCCACCTGCTCTTCTTTGGTAAATTTATTCCCGTCACTGAAAGTAAAGGGAAAAAACATTGACCCTCCTTGATTTTCTCCCTATTTTCTTCCCATCCCCATGTGCCCGAGAATCCCATTTGTGCCTTGTAAAACCCACACACTCAAAGAAAAAGAAAATCATTACCAACGTTCAAGGCATTTTTCAATGCTTTAAACTCCTAAAAACTCAGATTTCTCCAGGCAGAAGGGATTGCTAACTTCCTGCTATGCCATCTTAGTGTTTTCTTTTTTTTTTAACCTTTGATGACTACACATTCCAGCACTGACCCCAGTGCCTCAGCTCCTCCTGTTGTCACTCAGGTGCCCCGTGCTAGATAAGCAGCGGGCCCATGTTCACCACCTACATTACTTTGCACATCGTTAACCTAAGGTCAGCGTCTGCCTTTATTAGGAGTGGTCAAAAGCAGGTGACACGGGTTTTAAGGTTCTTGCCACATGAAGAGTTTCAAATTAAGTTTTTGAAAAGGCTGGCATGTTGAAATTAATCGGAGAACTACTTAAGTCTCCTTCATAAGACCCAGCATTCATCTGGATATGGAATTTTTTGGTGTGTTTGTCTGAATCGAAAGAGGTCCTCAGACCTAAGGTCCTTATTATCATTGGGAGGGCTCAAACCTCTATCCTTCCTGCCCAACCCCCATCCTGCTCTTTCTGCACTCCCTGTGGGGCCCCAGGGTGCTTAGGCTTCCTCCAATGTCCTCTGTCAAGCCCGCTCCATAGGGAAGATGTGAACTAGACACATGCACTGAAGGCTTGGGGGCACCTGCGTGGCTCAGTCAGTTAAGCGTCTGACTTCGGCTTAGGTCATGATCTCCCGGTTCACAGGTTCGAGCCCCACATCAGGCTCTGCGATGATGGTGCAGAGCCTGCTTGGGATTCTCTCTCTTCCTCCTTCTTTCTCTCTCTGTGTGCCCCCCTCTCAAAATAAATATAAAACTTTGAAAGAGAAGATTCAATGAGCTCGTGGTGCTCTAAGTGATAAACTGTCCTTGTACAAGGTGAAGGGACAAACAACTCTCACACATCTGTGTTTCTACTTTCTTCAGAGATGGGAATTGTTCTTAGGCAGAGCCAGCTGGACTACCTACCCCTCAGGGGCATAGAATAGCCCTGAGATAAATTTAGGTGATGGTGCTTATTAACTCAGGTTATCTTACACAGCTTCTTATCTAGATGCCAAAATGTCAGTTGGCCCTCAGTAGTGCGTTGGGAATCATGCATATATGTTCAATTATCTGATGAGCCTACTGAGAAGGACTGAGATCAAAACAAATCTGAGGATCGATTTTCAGGAAAGGGGGGCAAGTCTTGCCAACTGTTCTGAAATTGTCGGTTTTGTTTTAGTCACTCAAAGTGTGTTGGTTCGTAAATTAACATGTTTCTGTAACAGAAGTTTTACTGAGGGAAAATAAGTTTCTTCCCGCCTCTCATTAATGAATGCTGAACATAAATTTTCAGAATATCAGTCTCCAAAACCACATGTCCTGACTGGAGTCTCAGCACACCCACATCCCATAATCCGCAGCTGGGGGCCAAGACTGCTCACGCAGGCCTGCTGGAAGCACCACCTCTGACAGGGCTGCAGAGCTCAACTCTGTCCTGCCATGCCGTTCTGTCACCTACTTAAAGCCTTCGGACCTGCCTGTCCATGGACCTCTCCCCTCCCACCCATGTGTCCCTGCTGTGACCTAGTCATTCCTACCTCATCTGCGTCATGCTCTTGTATACATTTGCCTGCTTCTGCCTATCTATAGGTCCTTGAGAACAGAGATCATTTATTACTTTTCTTTATACCCCCCAAGAGCTAGCACAAAGCTAAAAACATAGGCAACACTAAATACATGAATGTTGAAATAAAACATAGTGGATGAATTAGTTACATAGGCCTGACCCTTTCCCTGCCTATACTAGTAGCTTCTGCCAACCCACCTACGTATCAGTACTTCCAGTTCTAGCTCAATGGATTCCCCTTGCCTTGTAGATTGCTGTCTACACCCTGGATAAACACACTCTTCAACCAAAGGAGGTGGTGGGATTTCAGTCAGCACTTCAAGATGGAGAAGATTTAGATGCGAAGGGAAGGGGAGAGGGGAGGCAAAGGAGGGGGAACTTTCCAGGGTGCCCTGATGGGCCTTCTTGGTATCTACAGTTTCCTTTGCTTTGAGCATGGTTTACATTCTTAGCCCCGCCCCTCTACTCCTTCCAAAACAACATTACCAGCGTTTAAATCTTTTTACCAAAGGGCAAGTCTTGCACTGCACCTTCTCTGATGTCCCAGCCAAATGTGTTACAACCCTTCTTGCTCAGCAATCTTTGTGTCTTTTCTGAACCTTTGATTCTAGCATTTTCTAGCACTTGTCCTCGGGCTTAGCTGTTTGTATTCACGTCTCATCTCCATGGCGAGATTACAGCTTCCCTGCAAATGAGTCTGTTTTTCATCATTTTATTCCCCGAAGTGCCTAGCATAGTTGGTGTCCAATAAATCTTCATTGCATTGAATGGAATAACCACAATGCCTTCCAAAGCGACTGCTTCAAAGGACAACCCTTGACTGGACATTAATTCATGTGGTGTTTCTTTAAAACCATCCTCAAATGGGGGCACCTGGGTGGCTCAGTCAGTTAAGCGTCCGACTTTGGCTCACGTCATGATCTTGCAGTTTGTGGGTTCAAGCCGCATGTCAGGCTCTGTGCTGATAGCTAGCTCAGAGCCTGGAGCCTGCTTCAGATTCTGTGTCTCCCTCTCTTTCTGTCCCTCTCCTGCTCACACTGTCTCTCTCTCTCTCTCAAAAAAATAAAATAAAATAAAACATAAAAGAATTAAAATAAGATAAAATAAACATTTAAAAACATACTCATCTGGGGCGCCTGGGTGGCTCAGTCGGTTAAGCGTCCGACTTCGGCTCAGGTCATGATCTCACAGCTCGTGGGTTTGAGCCCCGCGTCAGGCTCTGTGCTGACTGCCAGCTCAGGGCCTGGAGGCTGTTTCAGATTCTGTATCCCCTCTCTTTCTGACCCTCCCCTGCTCTCTCTCTCTCAGAAATAAATAAAACATTAAAAAAAATTTTTAATTAAAAATTAAAAAAAAACAATCCTCATGTTCTCGTTTGTATACCATGAGTGCTGATTAATTAATGCACTTCTAGTTACACGCTTATTTCAAAGAATCTTAAGTATTTTAATGATTTTGCTTATTGAATTTGTTCACAAATGAAGTGACTTCCTTTAAAATATCTACGCAGGTGCCTGGCAGAGCCAGGAACCCAGGCAGCCAGGAGCCCCGCCTGAACATCCTGAGCCCTCCCCTGTCTGCCCTCCCCAACAATGACAGTCAGGACCACAACTGTAATCACACCGCCCTCCACTTAGGCTGTACCTTTTCCCGTAGGCTCTTCCTGGAGCTCTATAAACGGTAATTAATGCAGTTTAGACCTTAGGCTCAACTGTTTACCCTGGCTCTCAATTAATTAGTTAATTGCCAAGCTAGGAAGACAGGTTTGCATATATTTTTCTCCCCCGCGTCCTGGTGACTCAGATTTGCGGATCTGCTCTGTAGGGAAGCGCAAGACACACACAGGCGGTGGCATCAAAAACAACCTGGCAGCCGGCAGAGGCGCGCAGGGGCCTCTGGACGCAGGTGCTGTTTATCGGAACCGCCCACTTCACAGTGGGCGAAATGACTCACCCGGAGGCCCAACAGCTTTTCCAAGGTGTGAAGAGACCTTGCTCCAACTTTGTTTAAAAACTTGTCTGTTTGTCCAAATGTGTTTGACGGTGTTCGGAGGAAAGGGCTTGTCCTCTTAAAACAACCTGTGTTAACAGAACACTGAACGGTCCAGTCCCCGCAGGGCTTTACCAGTGTTCAGGAAGGGCGGATAAAGGAGGGAGGGAGAGGGGCGGGGGGGCTTCCGGGCTTCCCCCATGTCGCTGAGTCCCCCACTGACGCATTGTGTCAGTCTCAGGGGAGCTGGTGGGTGACCCCGCCTCTGAGGATGTTGGGGAGGAACGACAGCACTCTGCTCTGCTCTGGACAGAATGCGAACCAGGAGTGCCCAGTGTATGGGGTGGATTCAAATCGTAGGAGAGCATCTGGGCACTTTCAGACATTTGTAGCTTCTCTCATAGCACTAGGTGCTATTTAAATTGATTTTTAATATATATCATATTAAGCATTTTCATGCTAACCATTCTGAGAAACAAACCATATATATATATTATGTGTATATATATGTGTGTGTGATATATATGTGAAATATACGTGATATACACATAATGAGAGGAGATTATGAATAACCTAATATTTTACTGAGTTCTTAATTATCGTGTCTTGCTCTTGACAGCATTCTGCCTACATTCTCATTCAATTTCATTCTTAAAAAATTTTTTTAATGATTATTTATTTTGAGGAAGAGACAGAGTGCAAGCAGGGGAGGGGCAGAGAGAGAGGGAAACACAGAACCCGAAGCAGGCTCCAGGCTCTGAGCTGTCAGCACAGAGCCTGACGCGGGGCTCGAACCCATGACTGTGAAATCATGACCTGAACCGAAGTCCGATGCTCAACCAACTGAGCCACCCAAGTGCCCCTCATTCAATTTCACTCTATTTCATTTCTTAACCAAGCAGAGAGAGACCTTCACGACTCCTTACTCCTTTGGATCTTATTTCTGAACCAGCAGAACAGTGTTATGATATGAAATAACTGTTTTATAAATGTTGACAAACCATCTGCCTCATAACCCATTGTGTCATTTCTAAGATATTTTCATAGCTTGGGCAAGCTCAACTGTGCTTCAGGATAACATCTCAAAGGACTTTGAAGTCAAGACACGGAGGGAGAAAGGACCAGCTGGAGACCTTGATGGCACTGTTATTTCAGCCTCTGAGGCAGCCAGTCTGGTCTTAGTTCCTAGCGGTACACAGGGAGTCAGGGCTTGCTTTGAGCTGGCACCCGAATTTCAGGAAGTTCAAGTTGGTGGATGGATCAAAGCATGGAAAACTGGAGAAGGGTGGTGTTCCATCTCAGGCACGGAACATTCTTCAGCTTCTGAGTGAGGACCTCGGCCAGTGCCTGTGGGTTCAGGGGACAGGGTTAAGCCTCCTGAGAAAGCAAACTGGAAGAGTCAGGCAAACGAGCAGAGTCACAACCAAAAAGGTTACATGGGTCAGTGGGATTTCACATGTGTGGGAACACCGGTGTTACTGACCGGAAACACGCAGTCAACAAGTCAGAAGTGTGGGTAAAGATGCAAGTTAGACGACACACATGTGGCCCCGGTTCAGGGGCTCGACTCACTTGTGATGCTGTGGTCAGGACTGGTGAGGGCAGAGGCCTTCGATGCTATGAGCAGGGCTGGGTGGCTCTGAAGCAGTAGAAGGAAGGGGCAGTGTTCACATTGAGGCTAAATGCCCGCCCCTTGGCCGCCTTGGGAATCAAAACAATAGTTACCTTGCTCCAAACCAATTCTAAAGTGTGTATTTCTTTATGGGTTGTTATTTAAACAAAGGTGGCAATTAGTGTTTAGTTAAAATTCTGTTGTGATCTTAATGAAGGGTTATACTTTTAATAGAGAAAACATAGCAGCTGAAGCAGGGGACTATCATCTCAATGAAGCGAGTGCGTATAACACAGATTTGCTGGACGGACACGCCCATTCACAGTCCCCAGTGGCTGTTCACCTGGGTGAAATTCTGGGCCTCTGTAGCACAGGGCTTCAAAATGAAACCTGTTCTGGGGTGCCTGGGTGGCTCAGTCGGTTGGGTGTCTGACTGCAGCTCAGGTCATGATCCCCCATTCGTGAATTCGAGCCCCGTATCGGGCTCTGTGCTGACAGCTCAGAGCCTGAAGCCTGCTTTGGATTCTGTATGTCCCTCTCTCTCTGCTCCTCCCCTGCTTGCACTCTCTATCTCTCAAACAAATAAAGTAAAACATTAAAAAAATTTTTTTAAAAAAATGAAATCCATTCAGGGGCGCCTGGGTGGCTTAGTTGGTTAAGTGTCCGACTTTCACTTAGGTCATGATCTCGCGGTTCGTGGGTTTGAGCCCCGCGTCGGGCTCTGTGCTGACTGCCAGCTCGGAGCCTGGAGACAATTTCAGAGTCTGTGTCTCCCTCTCTCTCTGACCCTCCCCTGCTCACGCTGTGTCTCTCTCTCTCTCTCTCCCTCTCCTAGAAATAAATAAAAAAAATATTTAAAAAAAAATGAAATCTGTTCAGAGACTACGAGTCTGTGTTCTGCAAGGCCTTCTTCTTTCCTTTCCACTTCCTTTATTTACATTTTCTTTCCAGACTTCCTTTTCCCCCTCCTTTCTTTCCTCCCTTCCTCCTTGTTCTTGCTCCTTCCATTCCTTCAGTGCCTCTCATTTGCCAGACTCAGGGTAGGTGAAGGCTCAGGGACAGTGACTTGTTGGTAAGAGCTGACAGTGGCTGCCACTCACTAAGCACCACTGAGAAGGAACAGACACATCTATTTCAGTCTCGGGTGTCAGAGAAAGCTTCCCGGCTGGTCTGGGGGAGCTGACTCCTTCAAAGGCATAGGAATTGACCAGGTTGAGGACGGCGGTCTACGCAGAGAGCATCACAGATGTGAGGAGTCAAGTGTGGGCAAGGCCTGATATGAAACCACGCTGACAGGGAGCTGCACGGGGGCACGTCCTTTGGGCTGTAGATGGTTTTATTTTATTATTATTATTTTTTAAATATAATTTATTCAAATTGGTTTCCATACAACACCCTGCACTCACCCCAACAAGTGCCCTCCTCAATGCCCATCACCCACTTTCCCTTCTCCTCCATGACCCATCAACCCTCAATTTATTCTCATTATTTAAGAGCCTCTTATGGTTTCCCTCCCTCCTTCTGTAACTTTTTCCCCCTCCCCCATGGCCTTCTGTTAAGTTTCTCCCAGCCTTGGCTGGGGCCTCCTCTCTCCCTTACAGTCTCTGAGTAGAAGCCTTGATGATAAGTAAATCCTTTTCTATGTCACTTTTATTCATAACAGATGTAAGATCAAATGTTCTTGATGGAAGATAACGTCTCTCACAGCCTGAGTTTTCCTTATCTAAACGGAGAGCTCTCTGATGAACTTGGCGTTGATTTTGCAGATGATTAGGGCATAGAGAGAGACGGCAGCTCCTTTCCCACACGTGCTATATAGGATTTAGGTGACCTCACGCACTCTTTATATTTTGCTGCGTGGATGCCTCACATCAGGGAAGGATGGACATGAACTTGAAAGGCACGTGCAGAGCCTCGGTGTCAGGAAGTACTGACAATATCAGCGCCTTTAGTCCTGACAGGTGGTTGTTCCGGATCTCTAGATGCCAGTGGCCCGAGAGAAAAGAGAAGAGAGTGAAAACACCAGAGGGGAACCTCTAAAATGAATATCCAAGCCCCCATCTTTTTGCCTCTTGATTAGTGGCCCCAACTGTGTAACCCAGTATGAGACGTGCATTGAGGAAGGACCTGCATTGGGGGAGAACTCCAGATACTATTTGAATGTGGGTGAGGACGTCGCCTGTCAAATCTGTGTCAGAGTTTCCCTTCTTCACGTGGGCTGAGCTGTTGCAACATCTGCTCTTTCATTATTATGTGACTCTACCTGAAATTAAAACCTGTGATTCTTTCAGTCTCCCTTAAGTTCTCCCCAGAACAGAGGTCAGGACCACTGGGCAGAAGAGAAACTGGGCCCAGTACAGAAAGGTCTTTGGAGCAAGGGGTGGGTGTGGGAAAGAGACATAGGGAGACGCAGGCTTTGAAGAAGGGATCTGGAAGTTATTATCTTTTCTTTCTTTAATATTATCACAATTTCGGACTGCTTATAACAAAAGAAAAAGGGCATTTGGGATCAAGAGGAAGAGGCTGTTTTCTGGGATAACATTCCAGGAACAAAGAGAAAAAGAATAGTTACTGGGGTTCATTAATGTACAATTCCTTCAACACTAACTAATTTTCTTCAAATTATTATGCTAACTTGCTTCCAAAACAAAACAAAACAGACAACAACAACAAAACATAGGTTTAGGCTTATCATGTTGTATTGGAGGGACAAGAAATTTTCAAGAATATCTATCTTACCATCAGCCATCGTTGCATTTTCTATCAATATTTAGAGAAATATGGAAAGCATAATATAAGGTAAAGCTTGTACTATGAGGAAAATGGCTTTTCCTCACCCTTTGGCTCTGATACCAGGAAAGAGGTAGGTATCATTTTTTTGTGTGTGTTAATACAGATCCTGAATTTTGATGCCATTGCAAAAGCCAGAATTGGCAAGAACAGACTTCCGATTTCAGGTAACATTCATCAGTGGCATAAAACAAGGCTATGTTCTACTCACTTCTATATGACTTCCTTTTTAATAATGTGAAATCACCCTCAGATTAGCTAGACACACACTCACTGCTATAGAGACATAGAAGCACTACCTTCCAAATGGTCAAGGTTAACCAAAAGCAATTTCAGAAGACCTCTGATTCTGGTAAGTAACGTTGTCATCAAGGTGGCTTGGAACTAATTGTCCTTTTAAAAGATCATTATTCAGGAGAGAGTTTGAGAATTCTGTTAGTTTTTTAATCAAATAACTTCCTGCCGGTTTTATTTGTTTGGTCACCTGGTGCCACATTTTGCAGCTAATCCAAGCTGATGGATTCACAAGGAAGCCATTTTACTCAGTAGACATTTCACTGGAAACATTTTAAAGATTTTCCCACAGTTCTGGTAGGGACAGATTAGTAAAACCCATTTGAACGTTTTCCAAGCCAATGTCACCCGAGGCTGGCTCTATGCTGTAGCACTTCAGGGACACAATCAAGCTCTTATTCATCTGCTGAAACAGACCCAAGACTGCTTCCTGAGGAAAACTGTGGCTTTACCTGCAGGAAGAAAGACTAAAGGCATTTGGGGCAGAAAATCAAAAGGCCGGAAGGGATCACAGTTGATAAGAAGTTTGGAGAAATTAGAATTTGATGATGTATTTCTCAGAGCAAAAGGTTAGTATTCTGTCCTAGGTAGGACACCCAGGATGCTCCTCAGTCACAGGTGGTTCTGGCATTCTTGGTTGTGGATGAGATCACCTAGAGCAGGATAGGCAACATAATTTGGGCGATCGAGTGCAAAATGAGAAGGCAGGAGCACCTTTTCAAAAATGAGGAATTTCAAGGTGCTGGCAACAGAGCACTGATCTGAGCTCAGCGGCCATCGAAACACCTGACTTTTGCAACTGCCCAAGGTCACGAGTCCATGAAGTGCTTGTAGGAGGGAGAGAGGGTGAACATAAGCATTAATTACAGAAGTCCAGGGAAAACCAACCTTTAAAAGGGAAGGTAAAAGCAAAGTCAGCGGACTTTGATATGGGGAGAGCAAAGAGGTAGAAAAATAACGAGGAGACAATAGTATCTCAGAAGTCAAGAGAAGACATTCTTTAAAACACAAACCACATGGGGCCCCTGGGTGGCTCCGTCAGTTAAGCGTCCGACTTAGGCTCAGGTCATGATCTCATGGTTCATGGGTTTGAGCCCCGCGTCAGGCTCTGTGCTGACAGCTCAGAGCCTGGAGCCTGTTTCAGATTCTATATCTCCCTCTCTCTCTGACCCTCCCCTGCTCATGCTGTCTCTCTCTCTGTCAGAAATAAATAAGACATTTAAAAAAAACACACAAACCACATGAACGTTCTTATACATCTTGCCTCTTCGAGTGTGCTGACAGAGAATAAACACTCAGATGTAGTCACTTGTCTAATGTTATGAAAGACCAGGGGATGGAAAGACTCAAAAGCATCCTTAGTATTTCATAGTCATGAGGTCATCATTGACCTATTTTTTTTTT
>NW_027551578.1:3568588-3605254 GCF_008692635.1 Crocuta crocuta | reverse complement strand
AAAGAGGTAGAAAAATAACGAGGAGACAATAGTATCTCAGAAGTCAAGAGAAGACATTCTTTAAAACACAAACCACATGGGGCCCCTGGGTGGCTCCGTCAGTTAAGCGTCCGACTTAGGCTCAGGTCATGATCTCATGGTTCATGGGTTTGAGCCCCGCGTCAGGCTCTGTGCTGACAGCTCAGAGCCTGGAGCCTGTTTCAGATTCTATATCTCCCTCTCTCTCTGACCCTCCCCTGCTCATGCTGTCTCTCTCTCTGTCAGAAATAAATAAGACATTTAAAAAAAACACACAAACCACATGAACGTTCTTATACATCTTGCCTCTTCGAGTGTGCTGACAGAGAATAAACACTCAGATGTAGTCACTTGTCTAATGTTATGAAAGACCAGGGGATGGAAAGACTCAAAAGCATCCTTAGTATTTCATAGTCATGAGGTCATCATTGACCTATTTTTTTTTTCAAAGTTTCATTAACAAAAGAGGAACAGCCAGAAGCCAGATAGTGCTAGAGAATGGACAGGGAGGTAAAATAGTGGAGACAGCTCTGAAGACCTCAGTGACCAATGTAGGAAGAAGGGTTGAAAAGAAGGCGGGGCCTGGAAGGAGATCCTGAACTGTGAGAGGCGGTGGTGGTGTGTTTTGTTTGTTTACAAGGTGGGAGAGACTTGAGTGTGCGTGCCAGAAAAGGAGACAGTACTACAGAGCAAAAGGTTGGAGGAAGAGAAAAGAGAGGAAAAAGAAGCGGAGATAGAGAAAGACAAGAGATTAGATGAAAACATTCCTGAAGGTTTGAAAGGCACAGGGTTTAGATCCCAGGGGGAGCTATTCACTTCATAAAGAAATGGGGATTTATTGAGGGGGGGAAGTTCGGATGGGGGTGAATGGCAAATGTGGATACATTCTCAGGGACATGCTTACATTTTGGAAGAAGGGACTTGGGAGGTGGGAACTTAAGTATTTCATGGCCTTCTTCTTTCATCTTCTGTATGAAGTGAGAAAGAGGGTCATTCTCTCAGGATAAATACTGGAATTCTTGCCTCATCATAAAAATCTTACTTTGATTTATATAGTTCCTTCCCTGAAGACACTTCAAAGTCTTTTACCAACTGCTCTTCTCAAGCAAACTATTCTGGTATTTTGATAGACCCTTTCGTTGTGGTATTAATTTCTTTTCCAACTAATTATTTCGTTATATCAAAGAAAGACTTGAAAGCTGGCAATATTTCTACAAAGATTTAACCATCATCAGAAGTCAATTTTCTTTCTATAGCATTTTATGGAGCAATCATTCCAGAACACGTCGAATTCAGAATCAGAACATGTCTGGAAATCCAAGACTGTTGGGGCAAGCCCCTTGTGCACCAGTTACTCTGGGAAAGAATATTGTGTTTGACATAGAGCTCTGGGTGGGGATCCAGTTGTCAATTTTACTCCTATATTACAGTGTTTTTATTTATGGGTAAGAATTTATTTATTTAAAAAATAGCTTATTGTCAAGTTGGTTTCCATATAACAACCAGTGTTCATCCCCACAAGTGTCCTCCTCTNTGTTGCTACACATGGCCAAATTTCATTCTTTCTCATTGCCATGTAGTATTCCATTGTATAGATAAATAGTGTTTTTGTTTCTTTTTTGCAGAGGGATCCTATCTCAGCCCAAATGGAGGCTCATCCACCATGGTTTAATAATGCACAGCTAAGTGAAAATCCCAGCCTACCCTGGGTTACCCTGGCAAGAGTACAGGTTGAGATTTTATTTTTCTTATTACCAATACCCAATGGATGCTTGCCAGTTACTGACATATTTAACACTCATTCATTAATTCAGCCCTCCCTATCCATTAACTGTGCTATTTTATAGGCTTATCATCATTCAACTTTTGTAGAGTTTACCTATTTTCTATGCTTTGACCTATCTCTCCACAGGGATGTAAGTTCTAAGAGAACAAGGATTAAGGTCTGTGTTCTCAACACTTAGAACCATTTCTAGCTACTATAGGTTCTCAGTGAATATTTGTAGAATGAGTAAATAAAAATATATGTGTAGTATTTTCTATTTCAGTATATCATGTTAACTTGCACAGAGATATACCGGATAACTTTCTACCCTGATCCCACTGCTCTTTGCTTAAATCTGTGACAGCTAGCCTTTTACACAGCATTGTGTTTAGGTGTGTGTTAAGAGGGAGTTACCCCAAACTGACCTGTCTGCCTCCAAATCACAAACTGTGGAAGAGAGGTTGAACTTGGAAAGGTACTAGGGGTTTTGCACTGAAGTCATTTCTTTTCCCTCAAAATAACTTTACGAGGTTATTATTTCCATCTTATAAGGGTAGAAACTAGAGCCCTAAAAGGTTAAGTGGCCCAGGGTTACAAAGCTAAAAAGCCAAAGGCATGAAGTTGAGCACAAACTTATTCCCAAACCAGAGCTCTTCCCGAAACTGTTTGAGAATTATTCAGTGACGCATGTTGTGTTGAGAAAGAAATAAATAGAACAAAACAAGATGTGTTTCACCTTTAAAAGAGAAAGGGAGGGGGGAAAACTTATGCCTGCAGTTTTCATCAGTAATTCCGACATGGAAAACAAATCTATTTTCAATTTGGCAAAGTATCTAACTCTCTTAGAGGATTGATATTTTGGCTTGGATCTGAAAAACCATATAAATGTAATTCAAAAATTATGAGCAATTGAGAAATAATTTCTAGATACAAAAAAGGCTAAGGCAACTTTCCATTTCTTCTCAGTACAACAAAGGTCACTCCTGTTTGTTCATGGCTAAACTTCAGCATTTATTATCTCTTTAATTCCACCTTCTCAATATGATTCATACTGTTTCATCATCACTTATTCTGAGGAGGTGGAAGATATGAGTGGGTAGCTAGATTTCAGTCTTTGCCTACTTTTTTTTACTCTTTTTTCTTTTTGGCTTTTATATATAAACCACAAAAACATCTGGCCAATTTACTAAATATCCAGATGTTTTGATCTAATTTGTATCACTTTTTTAAAAAAAATACTGAATGTATTGGGTTTATGGGTAAATATAGACTAAGTGAAAGTGCATGTAGGTTGCCAGCTGATGGAAAATGGAACCAACCGGTAATCACGATAAACATCTGCTCTTCGTTTATTGATTGCTTCCTGGCTCAATCAAAAATAGTGTTCCTAATACTTGAAGAAATCTCTAGAGAAGTAAAAAGCCACTTGACCATCTTTACCTTATCAGTATCACAACCATAAAGAAGCTTGATCGCCATGACCCATATCAGGGAAATGGCCTGGATAGACTTACACATTGAACCATGAGGGTCAAATTAAGATAAGAGTTTAGATCCACAAGCTTCAAAACCATTTGTCTGACCCTCTCTACCATTTATATTTCCTTCCCAACATATTCCAGCACGTTCACGATCAACTTCATTGATCCCCGCTTTGAGAGAAGACTAGAAAAAGGCTTCTCACTGTTCTTGGGACTGTGAATCAAAGCATCCACCTTTCCCAAACCAAGCTGTGATGACAGTCTAGTCCTATATCCTATGGTAACGTTAGTCCTTGATCATACAGCCCAGCCCAATCAAACAATTTGACAGCTGAATTGGTAGTATGGAGGTCTAGACTACATCATACTTGATGCCCCTTCCATACAATCTAAAGACACAAACTAGATTGAAAGATGTGTGCTATTTCTGGTTGATGGGTCACAAGCCACAGCTCAAATCCTATATGTCCAATGTTATCATGGTAGCTCTGTTCTTAGAAACACATTTAATAACACAAACACACCAAACTTGGTTATAAAGAGTCAAGAAAAAATACAAATATATTATTTTACAACCTTATATTAAACATGTAGAACAAAGAACTGTTACTCATCTATTCACTCCTTGTAAACTTTGTAAGTACAACATACAGGCAGAAAAGCGCAAAAAGAAATCATACACTTATAGCTTGAATTATCATAATTTCATACACCTGGGCATCTACTACCGACACGAGGAAAGAGAACATCACAAAGCCCTCAGAAGACCCCAACCCCCTTATGCCCATGGTATATTTCTGCATCTGTTCAGGTCATATTTAATTTCTCTCAATTTCTCTTGATACATGGTTTCTGTGTTGAAGTCTTGCACATCGTTCTATACATTACTAAGTGTTTTGTGGTTTTTAATGCTAATATAAATGGTATCATTTTATAAGTTTCATTTTCTACTTACTGTGGATTTATGAAAAACAGGTTTTAGGAGTGAATTTAATTAATATCTTTGATAAATTCATTTATTGATTCCTACACCTTTGGAATCCACGTAAGTCTTTTTACCTGTGAATAATGAGTTCTGCTTTTTATTTCTCAGTTCTTGTGTCTTCTCTCTTCCTTGTCTTATTTCTCTGGCAAGAACCTTCAGGAACAGATGATGATACTAAGCATCTTTGTCTCCTGGATCTCTGGGGGAAAGCTTTTAACACTCTACTATCATGTAAGATACTTGCATTGGGACTTTTTTATACATTCTTGGTATCATGGTTATATATCTGTTTAAAATTTTTTTCAATGTTTATTTATTTTAAAGAGACAGAGAGAGACAGAGCATGAGTGAGGGAGGATCAGAGAGAAAGGGAGACACAGAATCTGAAGCAGGCTCCAGGCTCTGAGCTGTCAGCACAGAGCCCGACGCGGGGCTTGAACTCACAAATTGCAAGATCATGACCTGAGCCAAAGTCAGACACCTAACCGACTGAGCCACCCAGGCGCTCTTCATGGTTATATATCTTGCTATAGACTGGTCTCATTAAAAGATGTGGACATGTTCCCTCTCTTTTATTCTTGAAGGGGATTTTTTGGTAATAGGTATTACTTTTCTGTTGACATTTGAAGATTTCATTAGTGAAGTCATCTGGGTGAACTGTTTCTGTTTTCAGAAGGTTTTTAAATAATTAATTTGTTTTCTTTTTGTGTCAATTTTCATAGCTTGTATTTTTCTGGGAATGCATACAATTCAAATAAATTGTCAAACACATTAGCATGTGGTTTTTCATTTTATTCTCCCGTGATGATTTTATTATCTGTGATATAAGTCGTTTTGCCCTCATAATAGTTCTTTGTGTCCACTTTATTCTTTTATCTGTATTCTGACTCAGATTTATTACGTTTTGTTATTCTTTCCAAAGAACCAAACTTTGACTTGCTGATTCTCTCTATTTTGTGTTCTTCTCTATTCTTTTTTAAAATCTCCCTTACCTTTGTTATTTCCTTCCTTATATATTCTTTGAGTTTCTCTAACTTCTTGAAATTGATGACTAAGTTGTTTTTAGCCTTTCTTCTTTCCGAATACTAAGCCATAAATTACCCTTTCAGCATGGGTTAGTTGCATGCTACAAGTTTTGACACGTAATACTCTTTTTATCATTTCGTGTATTTTCTAATTTCCAGTGTGATCCCTTTGTTTACCAATGCACTATTTAGAAGCTATTGCTTAATTTTCAAGTATGTCGAGATTTTCTAATTTGTTATTGACATTTTATAGTGGTCAGAGGGCATCATCAGTATGTAAGTGTGTTATAATCTTCTGAGGTTATCTCTCAACAAAAAGTCAATTTTGGTAAATGCTGCACATAAACTAAAAAGGAAGTGTATTTTCAGCTATCAAGTTCAGTGCTTTAGACATGCTATGAGGTTAAGTCTGTTAATCACATTGCACAGATTTTCCATACCTTAGAGATTTTTGTACCTGCATTCTATCAGTACCTGAGAAAGAAGTGTTAAAACCTTTTTACATCTCCCACTGTGATTTCAAATTTTTTCTATTTCTATTTTTAGTACTATCAATTCTTGCTTTATGTATCATTGTATATGTATGTTTATTGTTATTAGTTAGACACAACTGGAAAATGTTTATATCTTCCACATCTGTCTTTATCTTTAGTAATACTTCTTGCCCCAAAGCCTTTTAAATTTGATAGTAAAACAGCTACTCCACTTTTTTCTTGCTTGGACTTTACAGTTTATCTTCCTCTATCCTTTCTCTTTCAAACTCTCAGGTCCTTATATTTGAGATGTGTCTCTTGTGAGAAGAATATAATTTTTTTATCCCTCTTGAATACTTCAGTCTCTTTTTTCTTCAATGTTTATTTATTTTTGAGAGAGAAAGAAAAAGAGACAGACAGACAGAATGCAAGCAGTGTGCACAGAGAGAGGGAGGCACAGAATCCTAAGCAGGCTCCAGGCTCTGAGCTGTCAGCACAGAGCCTGATATGGGGCTTGAACCCACAGACAGCAAGATCATGACCTGAGCTGAAGGCGGACGCTCAACCGACTGAGCCACCCAGGAGCCCCTTGAATACTTCCGTCTTTTAATTGAAGCAGGTAGTCCATTTAAATATAATGCAATTACTATTTGTTTTTTTATTTGTCCCACTTTTTTTCTGTTCTTATTTTCTTCTTTCTTACTTACTTTTGGATAGATTGAGTATTTTTATTGTATCTGTTCCCCACCATCTCATTATTCTATTCCTTATGTGGTGGTTGCCTAGAGTTTGGAACTTTCTTCCTTGACTTGTTAAATCAAAGTCGATACATTTTCCATTTCCTGGACAATGCAAGGCTCCTAGCATTCTTTAACATCTTTCACCTCATTTCATCTTATATCTATTGTTTTCAAATTCTCCATCTATTTTAAACCACACGAAATGTTATTATTGTTGTTTTTTGTAATCAATAATCATTTAGATTTATCCATGTATTTACCATTTGTATTGCTCCTCGTCACTTCCTGAATCTCTGAGCGGCCACACGAAATCATTTCTCCCATCTGAGAATTGCTTCCTTTCATATTGATTTTATTATGGAACCACTGGAGATGAACTCCCTCACTGTTTTGTCTATCTGAAAGTATATTATTACTTTAATTCTTGAGGCCTTTTCGCTGGATATTTTCTTTTAGCACTTTGAAGATATAGTCATTTCCTTGAGTAAATAACTGATTGAATGAGAGAAATCCTGAAGGAATAAAATAGTGAAGGGATGGGGTTAGGAGGGTGACAATGAGTAATCCCGTTTGACTGGAGTGTAGGGAATCCAGAAGAAGGAAGGGAGGCCAAAACATGTGGAGATATACACCCTCATGGAAGACCAAGGTCACAGTAAAGCCATCAATAAATGTGTATTCATTATTTAAATTTTTTATGTTTATTAATTTTTGAGAGAGAGAGAGAGCACAAGCAGGCAAGGGGCAGAGAGAGAGAGGAAGATACAGAATCCAAAGCAGGTTCCAGGTTCTAAGCTGTCAGCACAGCCCAACTTGGGGCTCGAACTCATGAACATAAGACCATGACCTGACAGATGCTTAACTGACTGAGCCACTCAGGCATTCCTGTTCATTCATTTTTTAAATAATTCATTTGTGAGACACCTGGGCATCTGACTTCCACGCAGGTCATGAAGTCATGGTTTGTGAGTTTGAGCCCCATATCAGGCTTTTTGTTATCAGTTTAGAGTGCCCTTTGAACCGTGTTTCACCTTCTCTCTCTGCCCCTCCCTTACTTGTGTTCTCTCTCTTAAGATTCAATAAACATTAAAAAAATTTAAATAATCCATATTTCTGATTAGAATCTTACTATATTAGATTCTGTCAATACAAAATGTGCAAAATGTTCCTTTAATTGTCCTTTGAGAGTTTATAATCTAGTAGAGAAATATATATTTGCTTGTTTAAAAGGTAACTTCATGCTACTTGAAATCTTTCTTAAGGACAAACTGCACTTAATGACTTTTGAAGAAAGTCGTTATGTATATTCATCTAGGTCCACACAGCAAATCTGCAGATTAAAGCAAAATAAATATTCACTTGACTGTGGAAGGAAAAAGGGAAGAAATTTAGTACTGAGCTTACATGAGACTGACAGTCTGATACTTGGAAAAACAATGATACATTTTAATTTTTTTTTACATTAATTTATTTTTGAGAGACAGAGTGAAACAGAGCATGAGTGGGGGAGGGGCAGAGAGAGAAGGAGACACAGAATCTGAAGCAGCTCCAGGCTCTGAGCTGTCAACACAGAGCCTGACCCGGAGCTCGAACCCACAAACCGTGAGATCATGACCTGAGCTGAAGTCAGACGCTTAACCTACTGAGCCACCCAGGTGCCCTACAATGATACATTTTAAAAGCATGAAGTAAGCAAAACCAGAAAATGAAATGAAATACTTTTTAGAAACAAACAAACGAAAAAAACTCACTGTGCTTCTATTTAATTGTCATTTTACTATGCTTTTACCAAGAGTACATTTTTTACAAATGCTTATCTTCGGATAAAGTTACGACGATATGGAAAAAACTAGAATACTTCTGCTAAGCATATCAGTAGCTAACTCAGGTTTGCTCAGATAAACTTTGTATTGGGCTGAATGGAAAGGAGCTGGCGAGAAGCGTGTTCCTGGAGAGAATGCCTTTCTCGGAAAGAAGCATGCTCCGAGACTGGTAAAAGAAGGAAAGCATTCCAATCACAGCGTTGCTTCCATCTTATTGCCTTTCCATGACTCCACCCCGTGGATGACTTGCTGCTAAGAGCAATAATGAGTCATCTCAAGCATTGTTCAAGTGTCTGCTCCATTCTCCTGTATTTAATCCACTGGTCTTCGTCTTAGTTCCCCATGTTATCCCCAACCACCTGGTCCTGCTCTCTAGCCTCCCCAAATCAATCCAGGCTCTCACTTCTCTGAGTCTCATTTGTGCGCACTGCTCCAGCACTGACGGTTGGTATCCTCTCTTGGACACGATTTGGTGTTTGCTTCCTGTCCCCATGCTCTGTGGCTGCAGTTAATGGCCCATGTCTGCTGTCCCTCCTATCCATATATGCTTCATGGGAAGATGGATTGGATGTGTAAACAAAAGGCTTTTAATAACCCTCCAACTTCGATATGGGAAAATTAACACTAGTTCATCATCTGCTTATTTTTTTCAGGTCTATGAAATTAACATCCTATTTCTGGGCCCTGCTATCAAAAAGTACATGTGTTAGGCTGTTATAATTTAATCATCAATGATATGAAAACATTGAGAACAAAAAGTTCAATTTAAAAAAAAAGCTTGGGTGATGGAGGTGTATTTTTTATAAGTAAAAAATCACGTGAAGGGGATAAAAAATCTTGAAAATTAACCATCGTTATTTTCTTGTACCCTTTATTTGGGTTTCAGTAAGCCCCTTCAAAAATGAAGGATAAAGATCTGTAAGCCCTACCTCATGTTGTTAATAGCCTAGATTCATCTGTTTCCTCTTCTCCATGGTTTTATGGCTCTTCCCAGGCCCATAAACTACATGGTAGTAATAGGCCCTTCCAGAAGAAAGGAACTAAATGAGATAATTGACGCCTCTCCCAATCTTAAAGCACTTGGGTTCCATTATTTTTTTCTTTAATGGACCTTTCCCCCAACCCCTCTTCCCCGAACATAAATCATATGCTATATGCATTTCCAATGAGCTATAGAAGGTGAACTTCTGAGTCTAAATGAGAACAAGCAGCAAGAGAGAAGATTTCTAGACTGCCACTTACAACAGACCTCTGGCAGTCATCTCACAGCTTCCTATGTCCACCAGCCTCATGTCAGTTGTGTTATTTAGTGCATGTGTTGGGAAGGTAGCTCCCAGGACAGAGAGCTCAGTACCTTTGGTATCAGTCGTTGATCATCTCTCTACATGCAATGGCACATGCAGATACCTGGGTGTGAGGTAAGGGACTCTTCCTTACCAAAAACCTCAGTCAGTAGTGTGTGGTGTTGCAGCCCAGTGATAACCATTCTCCAAGTGGCTTGCTCATTCTGCATAGACTAGTTCAAAGCTCAGATTTCTCGTCTGTGTACCTTATACTCTGGGGGGAATAGAAACCACTCTTCCATTATTATTAATGTAATATGATTTGGCTTGTGCTTGCATTTAGGAAGGTAAACATCTCTAAACCTGAGGTCATTCATATATTAGACGGCTCTGTCCATTATAATGAATTATAGTTGTTGGCCAAGTAGCAGTTTGGTTATTTAGAATATTCTTAAACTCAACAGTTTCTGCACCACAGAAACCCCTCGGGATACTTGAGGTTCAGGCTGAGTCAGGTAGACAACTCCTTTATAATCAGTCACTCGTAAGTTCATATCGATATAATGGTCCAGGGTATAATAGTTTACAGCCTGATACATCCTTCATTGCTAAACCACAGATGTTCACTGCCTGAGATCTCATTCTAACATATGTCCCCATAAAATACTGGAGCTACTCAAAGCACAAGTCACAAAGTCACAAAATGGTAGTTAATACTTAAAATCATAAGATTTCACACAAAGTTTTCGCTTATAGCTTCCCTTGGGAAATAGAGAATTTTGGTAGCATCCAGCAGCCTGGTCTCCCTCAACTGAAGGAAAGAAGACAGTACCTCCTTCAGACAGGTCTGGCTTCCCTGACACCTGAGGTTGCAATTCCCACAATTCCTTCTTTTAAAAAAGAATGGGAGAGTGGCAGAGAGAGAGGGAGACACAGAATCCGAAGCAGGCTCCACGCTCTGAGATGTCAGCATGGAGCCTGACGCGGGGCTTAAATTCACAAAGTATGAAATCATGACCTGAGCTGAGGTCGGACACTTCACTAACTGAGCCACCCAGGTGTCCCCTGTAAATGGACTTTAAGAAAGGAGATGTTGGGGGGGGGGGGGGGGGGCCTGCCCTACCCTGCTTGCATTCTGTCTCTGTCTCTCTCAAAAATAAATAAACATTAAAAATGTAAAAAAAAAATAGTACAGTTACTAAGTATGGACTTGGCTGCATAGAATTATTGGAGGTCCTGAAAGTGTTTAAGAATGGACAGAGAGGCGTTAAATCTAGGACCAGGAATCCTTAAGCATTGTCTCAGGCTCTACCCAAAGGATCCGGCCTATTGTGACTTGTTCCTTTTCTGGAATTACAGAATCAGAGAGATCATTTAAATCCCCTATCCTTTCGTCAGATGTAACAACCAACTTTTCCTTAGGTTTAACATCACTTTCATTCTCTGCAATGCTAACCTTGCCACCTTGAGCATAAATGCAAGCCCAGGAGATGTATCATATAGCTTCTTTGTAATCCCCCTATGACTTAGTACATAGTAAATGTTCCCTAGTTATTGAATAGGTTGAATTTAAGACAAGTTACTTTTCGCTTTTCCATGTCTCGGTGTGTTCGCTCACAAAAGAGAATGCTTCTTTTCAGCCCCCTGAGTAACATTTATCTCATTGAACCTCTGAGGGACACAGTGAGAGATCACTTTATAGAAATTGCTTCTAGGGGTGCCTGGGTGGCTTAGTCGGTTAAGCGTCCGACTTTCGCTTAGGTCATGATCTCGCGGTTCGTAGGTTCGAGCCCTGCGTCGGGCTCTGTCCTGACTGCCAGCTCAGAGCCTGGAGCCTATTTCAGAGTCTGTATCTCCCTCTCTCTCTGACCCTCCCCTGCTCACGCTGTCTCTCTCTCTCCTAGAAATAAATAAAAATATTTTAAAAAAAGAAATTACTTCTTTACTGAGAACTCCTTCGTATATGTAACGCATTGCATGAAAAATACAATCCTCGTACATTTCAGTAAGAAGCTCTGGTCTAAATGCTATAGAACGCTCTGGTGCTTAGAATGGATGTTGAATATGAAGGAAAATGTGATTTTTTTGTGTGTGTTCCTTTCGAAAAAGAGTCAGTCAGCCTGGAGGAAATAAGTTGTAATAGTGGGGGGAAGTGCCTCTCTGGATATATTGATGACTTTAGTGTAGGTTGCAAGAATCTTTGTTGAGGGAGAAAATAAGGGAATGACATAGAGTCGCCAAAATTTGGGGAAGTGGGGCTTTGAGACACCTTTCTTCCCCTGCCTCAAATTTGTCTGTGTCTTCACTTGGATGGTAACTATAGACTTCGGTGTGGGGATTCTAATGCCTTTTGTGTGTTTCGAAGTGTGAGGTCAAGAACTGAGGCCTGAGTGGGAAATCTCATGCCATGTAGTGGTTCTTTCCAAATAAGCTATACTGTTACCTCTGCTAGTATTATCAAGTCCATTTGGAAGTCTGTAAAAGGCATCAGATACCACAGTGGAAAGCCGACTTACTGAGCCAGCAGCTGATTCAAAATGTTTCCCCTGTGCTAACTAGAGCCATTTTTCTTCATTTCATTCAGAGCATGTGGCTTTCACTAAATTAATAAGTCAAAGTTTATTTCATCTGTTAACAAGATTGTAGTAGCTAGAGCCTGGGGAGGAAATGGAGAAAGGATGCATTTCTCTTGCTCTCATCACCAGGGACTGCAATTACCAGCCCACTGCTCAAAGGTATCAGTTCTCAGGAGATGCCTATTTCTGCCTAAGTCATCCTCCTTTCTTTCTGAAAGGGAGCAAGGGATTAACACAAAGCAAAGTATTCCAAGTCCTTAAGAGTCTGTGTCAAATCTGTTCTGTTTGGTAACTATTAACTATTTGACTTCTATCCCAGAAAAAACTCATTTCTAAATTGCCTTGAAGAGGCCCAAAGTCCTGGTTGGCTACCTCCACAGGGCTATGAAGCACAAAGTTGATCAGGCCAATCAAGTCCTCTTCTGTGACAAAAATCAGCCAGGGAGAACCAGGGGAGGTCACAGGTGTCTTAGCTTCCTTCATACCATTATTCTGGACTATATGCTATACTAAAGTACTAGGACTACATGAACTAAGTTACATAGCTATTATGTGACTACACACACCATGAGAAATTCATGTACAGAAGGAATCTTTTCTAAATAGCAATACCACCTTAAAATTGCATGACCACTTCTGGTCCAGGGTATTGGTTCTGGACCCTACATTGCATAACCCTTGGCTGATGGAATGAGGGCAGCCTTCATTAGTTTGGCAGTTTGGCAGTTAACACTAAGCAGGACAGAGACCTTGGACCATGGGAATATAGGAATGTAGTGTGTGTTTCGTGAACTGACAACTTAAACAAAAAAATTACATCAAGCAGAGAGAAAAATGCATGAATACAAGACAAAACAATAACATAGATTAAAGGTGGGAAAATATCAAGATGTTACATTGGATAAAGAGCTAATGCTCTGTCAGTTAGCGTATGAAGACCAAGGGAATTGCAAGGGGGAACCAAGAAGCACTGCATCAAGGTGAGACCACAATTCATACTTGCAGAACTCAGGGCCCTGGAGAAAATGAGCTGTAAAGATTAGAGGCAGCATAGTACATATGTACAGGCATGATTAAAAAAATGGTTAAAGTTGGGGTGCCTGGGTAGCTTAGTCAGTTTAGCATCCAACTCTCGATTTTGGCTCAGGTTGTGATTTCATAGTGCATGAGATTGAGCCCCACATCGGGCTTTGCGCTGACAGCACAGAGCCTGCTCGGCATTCTCTTTCCCTCTCTCTTTGCCGCTCCCCTGCTTGCACGCACGTGGTCTCTCTTCCTCTCAAAATAAATACATGAATGTCTTTTTAAAACATGGTTAAGATTTTGTCAGGATTCTGTCTTTTAAAGAAATAGTTAAGGAGTGATGCCACAGACTTCATGAAAACAAAGGCCATTAATTATATGGTAACTTTTCCTTCTCCACTGAGATAGGAGAAAGAAATAGAGACTTAGGCTGTGGGAGGGATTCAGATATCACCTACTTGGAATATTACCAAGGATTTTCCACTGTCGATCCTTCCCTGAACTTGCTTAACTCAGTCAATGCAAACTGAGGGGTGATTCAGCTGAGCCCTTTAGGGGTGACTAAGGTGGATTTCTATGGTCCTTTCTATGACACAGACTTTAGGACCTTTCACCATCAAGGTGTCTTCATCATGCAGGGATCATTAGTCCCTGGTTACAGATGTGGGTACGAAACCTCAGAGAGATGAAGTTTGTTATCCGGTCTCGAACCCAAGTTTATTGATTACAATTCTGTCACATTTTCAGCTGTGTCACATTGCCCACAAGATGTGAAAATATATATGCCTCCTCCCCTTTTTATAACTGCCTGTATTTCAGGAGAGACACTGCTCCCATGGGATTCAGCAAGGATTCAGACAGCAGAAGGAAGTAGACAGCCCTCCGGTTTCATGGAAGTGGCTGATGGAATGTGGGCTTTGGGGAATATTCTAGTTTGTTTCTGTTTGTTTGTTCTTCTGCACAATCTTTTCCTGGACCAATGATGTTCTCTATTTATGGAGAAGATCCAGGAGCAAGATGCATCGTGCCTGTATCTTCCCGAGGGCTGTCTTCACTGTCTCAATGTGTGCTGCTGTTTTTCTTTATTTTTCTTCACATCTAAAATTTAGCCAGATTTTGCCTTACTATGTGGCACAGAGATACGAAGTGGGGCCCGCATGTCATACGGCTGAGCAGAAGTCACCATGTCCTAGTTGCTCACTCAGAGTTGACTTGAGATTCTCTAACAGTTTTTAAATGGTCTCTGCAATTATTTTGTGTAGAAATTCTGAGCTCTCCATTATCTACTTTGGTGGAAAGTCGGTTAAAAGGGAGAGTTTCGTTTTTGGCGGAGGGCGTGGAATAACTGAAAATAAGGTCTCATCACACTTTGGGAGAGATGATGCAGTGGTCATTTCCTGACCTGCAATACATAAGAGAGTTAATTTCCATTCACAGCTTTCCTTTCTAATACGCATATTGCAACTGTTCTAAATTAAAAATAGATTTCTCTCTTAAAACCATATCTTGCATCATTTGCACTGATACAGAACTCCTTTTGAATGCTTAGGTTTTGCCACTAGCTGGCTTCCTATTCTATTTTTAGGATTTTGTTTCTTAATAACACGTACACCACTTGAGCAATGCCAGAGTTCATTTGCTGGGAGGAAGCTGGTTCAATAATACCATCATATATTTATGTGGTTTCGTGGGGAAGTCAAGATCGATACAGGTCTTTCCAGCCGTGTGACTAGAATGATGGTTTTCTTTTCCTGCTCTGTTTATTATTTATTAAATAACTCTTGAATTATGAGAACAATGCTGTCCTCAGTATTGAATGTGTTTGAATCAGAGGGTTGCGTATGGAGTTCAGCGTAGTGATATCACCGTGAAACTTGGGATTTTATTGAAATTCGCTTAAAATTGTAGAAGATATGCCAGTGAAAAGCATTTTGTTGGTTACTATCATGTTTCAAGATAACATTGAAGCACAAGTGCAATGTAATGCGTATATCTCTATCCTTTGGAAAGGTACCAAATGTAATTAGAAACATTCAAGCTTTTCTCAAATCATCATGAAAAGCCACCCAGGCAGAGAAATGCTAAAAGGACAAGACTGAGCTGAAGTACTTCTCACTTCACTGGGTCAACCATCTCACAGCCTGCGTACATTGGAGTCATTTCTCCAGCAAACATAAGGTAGAGAACGACTTTTTCACCAACTGTTGGAGAAGGCATGGCATGGGGGGGTACGTCTTCAATACGAAGGTTAGAAGCCCTAGTGTCTTGTCCCAAACATACACGCTGCGACCTTGCATAAATCACTAGCCTGGGTCTGTCAGTGTTCAAGAACTAGACAGAGAAATTGCGGAACAGGAGCGTTTCCTGAATTGGCTCTGGGTTCTTTCCCATGAGTAAATGCAAGAGTTTGGCATGGAAAAGAGATTTGTGTGAAGTTAATTTGAGTGCTAGTTCTCATCAGGTGCTGCCAATTCTCCCACAAATGTGACTTCTCCTGGGCATCATGTCTTCACATGTCATTTCACCTGCTTCTTGGTAGTCAGGAAGGAGCTTTCAATGTTGTCTTTGCTAAGATGACGACAGATAAGTATCTCAGAAGCCAGTCACCATGTGGCAGCCTTAGGTCTTGAATGGTTCCTTTCCTCTCCTGGGGCTCTGTGCTTTATAAGTTTCACGAAATACTAGAGTCCTTAACAAAACATGGCACACGATCAGACCTCAAAGTCAGAGGCCACTTGCTCAGGATATTTTTACACACCATAGGTGCTAGGGTGGAAGGGAGAGATGGGAAGAGATGACAGTTTTACACAGATGATCCCATTAGTCATTTAAAGCCTACATGGAGGCGAGTCCTGCTGATTCTGAGTTCATTCGTCCCTGGTGATGGCTTTCCTAGTGACAGGGACATGTCCAGCTTGTCCTCAACTCCCCATGGATATGGAGCTGTGTCCCTCTGGGAGTATTCACTTGCCCCTGTGAGTGTCTCCAGCAGGTTCTCCGAGGTGCCTTTGTCGCTACAGTTCCTCCAGAGCACACACAAGATGCTAAAAATAAGTTCCAAGTGAAACTTTCCAGCTGCCTGGGAAAAGAGAGTTTTCTGTTCCCTTTGTACTTACATCCAATTGGCTCACAGCTGATATGCTCTGAGAAGCTGGATCTAATACAGATGCCTTGCCCAGAATCGGCAGATGGGCTGGGGGTGGAGAGAAATTTTATAGGTTAAAGACTGCCAGGTGAGTCAAGAACCTAGGGTCCATGACCTTGCCTGACTGTGTGCTGCTGAGCAAACTTGTAATTTCCCCGGGTCTCAGTTTCTTTGAACAGAAAATGCAGAGTGTCAGAAGGGCATTCTAATTTTCAGACTGTGCTTATGCTTTCTGATTATGAGCTTAGAACATTTCTGGGGACTGGGCCTAACTCCTGTGTTGACTGTGGAAGCTTTGCCCACTAGGCATCATGGCCTCAAATTATTATCAAATGGAACTTAACAATGATCCTTCTTGGGACCTGATGTTAGAATTCATATGACAAAAATTATACACAGACATTTTTAGTTTTGATTCTATTCATTCATTCCGTCCTTCCTTCAGCTAATCAGGACTCAGTTTTTACTGGGCATTAGGCCTCTATGTAGCATTTAGCTCAAGGCTGTTAAGAGAAGTAAGTGCCGGAGAGCCTTATGTGTCAAAGTCAAAGACTTAGGAATGAAAGATATTAACACAACAGAGACAAAACAGCAACATAAAATACTTAAGTGTCTTCTAATTATAAAAGATGTCTATGTTAACTCTTAATTGGGAAATCTCTAACATTATTTGATTTTCTGCTAGTGCTAGTTCTGACATTATGTCATTTAATTTCCGAGTTAGAGTAATTATATTAACCTGAGCCATAGGAAGAAAGGTGGGATTCGGGGGGAAGGATAACAGGAAATACGTTCATGAAGAAGATGGAAGTCTTACAGAGATCATGTTCCATAGCTGATTAATACCAATAATATTGAATACACACTACACGGGAAAGATTCAATGGTTCAACTAAAATCAACTTTGTAATCTTCTGCCATGCCTCTCAGGGCAGCAGCTATAGAAAAGGAACAGAGGCAGAAAAAGGTTAACTAAGAGGCCACCTTCAGATATTGTTTTCAGAAATGTTTGTGCTGCCTTCTGCTTTTACATGCCCTGGATCTGCATGTGGAGAAATGATTGTCATCTTCGTAGAATGGAAGGGATGGTCATTTGTTATTAACTGTACCTACGTCATTTTAACACGGTAAGCCTGCACCCTTGTGCTCCCAAATTAACTCCCATGGGCCAAGGGGAGCCAAGATAGAATCGTCCAGGGATAAAGATGGGAGGCAGTGCAGAAATGGCGACGGGAGGCAGTGTTAACACAGACCAGAGAAAGGATGGAGCTTGGAGACCTCATGAGTTTGCAAGCAAATTTAGAAATAGAGGATTCTTCAAGGATTTTGAAAGATACTCAGATGGAAGGTTGTGCTTTGAAACAGGGAGAGACTGGAGTCTTCTGCTAGCTGCTGATATAAGGCAGAGGAAAGGCAGAAAAGAATGAATGTAGGCATCTACTATACCTCATAACCGCACATCAGCCTAAGCTCCCACTTTGCCTCACTGAAAACCAGATGGAAATAAGCTGAATTAATTCTGTAGGTCCACCCGCCTTAGTAACTGGCTAGTGAATCAGTCATCAAACAGATCAGGGTCAAGAGGGGAACTCAGAAGAGTCCAATGATTAGGTCCCTGCACACAGGAGGCAAAACTGTGGGCATCTCTACACCTACCTTTTGAACTTGCCCTCATGCTCAACTTTGGTTGTGGTGTGCAGACAAGCACTGGAGGAGGTGTTAGAGTTGGAATCTATGAATGTAGATGCATGTGTGGCTGGGAAATTAACACACAGGAATGGCTCGTGTGGTCAGTAGATAGTTTTTGTCCATACAACCATCAGAAACTACACCGCAGGGCAAACGCAGGTATACAATGTGGCAGGTTTCAGTGTCACAAACTACAGGGGACACAGAAAATGTCTTCTAATTTAGCATGTGTCTATTTGACAAATAGCTGATAGGTAAAGGACCTTCAGTCTATTGTTTTCAACAAAAATTTGCTGAGTAGAGAATTTGTCAGAGACATTAGGATAAAACCCATGCTGGAAATAGGACGAAGTCCTTTATTCCCTTATAAATTACTTAACTACATGAATATATCTTCGATGATATTGCACATGTTTTTGAATGAGATTTTGTTGAAAGGAAGAACATGGCTCAGAGGAAACAGCAAGAGCAAAAGGCAGGAAAGTGTGGGCACACAGGGCGGAGACAGGAAGAAGGTCAGATAACATGGAGAGATAGGTGTGGAAGGCCAGGGCTTTGACCACCATGGATGAGGAGCATAGAAGGAGATGCCAAGAAAGATTTGTGAGCAGAGGGGCACCTGGGTGGCTCAGTAAATTAAGTGTCCAACTTCACTTCAGGTCATGATCTCATGGCTGGTAAGTTTGAGCCCCACGTTGGGCTCTGTGCTGACAGCTCAGAGCCTGGGGTCTGCTTTGGATTCTGTGTCTCCGTCTCTCTTTGCCCTTTCCTTGCTCATGCTCTGTCTCTGTATCTTTCTCAAAAAAATAAATAAATAAAACATTAAACAAAGAAAAAAAGATTTGTGAGCAGAGAAGTTCAAGACCAGAGCTGTGCTCACTCTTAATCTGGTGAAGTTGTAGGTCAAGCTGAGTTGCTCCAGTTTGGTCAAATTGGTAAGTCTGGAGGGAAAAGGGGGCACAAAAGATTCCATGTGCTCACAGACAGGAGTAGACATAAGGGTTACTTGGACACTTCAGTTGGCAAATGCATCTCTGAACAAGTCTCCCCCACTAACTTGATAGAAGAGGATTTATTGTTTATTGTTATTTTTTATTTGGGGGGAGAGAGTGAGAGAGAGAGAGGATCTTAAGCAGTCTCCACACTCAGCGCAGAGCCTGACATGGGGCTCGATCTCACAACCCTGGGCTCACAACCTGAGCTGAAATCAAGCGTCAGACACTAAACCCACTGAGCTTCCCAGATGTCCCATTAATAGACGAGGATCTAGAGGAAAGTCACATACAGGCATTCAGTCTTTTATGTGAATGCTCATGCTGTCCGTACACGTTAGCTGTGATAGAATTTCCTTTCCTACGCTCTCAGAAGTTGGGGAGGTTATTTCATTGGTATGATTTACTCAGCCTCTCTGCATCCTGTGTTTTTTGAGGTATTAAAGCTGAGCCCACTGTTATACCCTTAGACCCTGGTCCGGGACCCATTGATAAGTGAATCATGTGCTTATTTAGAGAGGAGAAGGCAATATTGCCAGAGAAACCACTCATGTAGCTCACAGAATCTTCCTAGGAAATTACAAAACTATATCAAACCATATAAAAGTCATTCTTAATATCCCAATGGAGTATAGGATGGATTAGAAGGACAGGAAAGTGGAGGCACAAAAAAAGAGTAAGAGTTTACTGGCCTGGTTCGAGAGAAAGGTAGTAGGATCCCAAACTAAGCTGGTGATAGAGAGAAGGGAAAAACAGAAGTAGCTCCTGACAGGAGAAGAGAGAGAAATTGGGTGGCGGGGAGNGGGGGGGTTGGGTGGGGGCAGGACTGGTTGGGAGGCAGTGGAGGTCATCCAGCTTGAGATCGTGGCAAATGTGGAACTGGAATTCAGGGAGAGGCTGGGCGGCTGAGAGAAACTTGGAATCTACCTACCAGAAGATGTTTGAAATACCTGAGGTGGTCATATGGATACGGAGTTTTGCCAATTTCTGAAATTATTAAATAGGTAACAACAAAAGCTAAATATATATATACATATATATATATTTTTTTCCTCTTGACTGGTAAAACAGATCTGACTTCTACTCATTTCTTTTAGGTTTTGTTTCTGGAAACTTCTTGCTGCTCACTGGAAGGGTCTTCTTCTCATGCAAGGACCCCTTGCCAAGACCTGTGGCAGACATTTTGTTTGACTGCTCCAGAGCCTAATGCTGTCCCCTCACTGCAGTGCGTGTAAAGGCATTGTTCCTGCCTCTCTTTCAGGATGTGAGGCGCAGAGAGCATGAGGAGAGCTTAAAGAAGCAAATAGATCTGACTCAGCCTCTTTGCCTTTCGTCCTCATCCCACTTTGCACACAGACTCTGTTCCTGGAGCCAGGAGAGCTACCTCCTCACACTCAGGCAACCAGCATGAGGGAAAGAACGAGAGAATTTCAGAGGCTACGGCCCTCAGAGAGCTGAGCCTCCAAACCAATGCCAGCAGCCTGCTCCCTCTGGTTTTCCTGCTCTGTGAAAACCTCTAAGTCAGGTTTTCTGTTCCTTCTAGCCAAACACATTCATAATTTATATACTCTGCCTCAGCTTTTCAGGGATTCCCCGAAGAATGTATTCCAGCTTTCTATTATCGTGTAACAAAACCCCGCAAAGCACTGTGGCTTAAGTAGCTACAATTACTATTTATTTTGCTCACAGACCTAAAATTTGGACAAGGCCCAGTGGTGATGGTTTGTCTCTGCCCCAACAGGTGTTTGTTAGCTGAAGAAGAGCTAACAAGATGGTTCACTCCTATAACTTGTTGATCTAGGTTGTTGACTGGGCAGAATTGGGGTTTGGGGCCAGAGGCCTCAAAACATGTTTCCCTCCATGTTGGCTTCTGCAGGTGCCTGAGCTTCCTCACAGTGTGGAGGCTAGATTCCCAGACTGAGTTTAGCAAAACAACAAGTGTGTGGCACTTTTAGGATCCAGCCTTAGATGTCACAGAGTATCCCTTCCACCAACCTTTGTTGTGGAGAGAGTTATAAACATTGGCCCAGGTTCAAGGGGAGAGGACATAAACACCATCTCTGCATAGGGGTACGGAAGGTCCTAGAGCCTGTGAGATAAAGGCTATTTCTGTACCCATCTGTGGAAAGTACAATCTGCTAGAAGATATCCTATAACATCAGCTGGCCACTGGTGGCTGTTACTTTTATTGTTGTGTTCTAGAGATTACATGTGGTCACTTACAGAAAAGCGGAATGAATCAAAATTAGAGCATTGATGCATGGTAAGCATCTTGCTGAAGGAATAGACTCACAGCTACTTGCCTTCTTTGTGGGACTTTAGAGGTCTCCCAAAACTTGTCTTGATGATTAGAACAAGTTTGCCGAGTCACAATTAGGCCTTATTCCATTAAAGGTGTCCTCTCTGGGCCATAGCTGTGGAGGAAACCAGTATGAGTGTTGGGGGCTCTCTGGAGAGAAGGAACATTGGAACATACAGTGTGAGGCCACCTCACAAGAGAGCAGAATCACTATCCCAGAAGGTAATCCCAATTACCATTAAATAGGTCTCTTTAGATACAATCCCTTTGTGTCGTTTGTCTAGTTATGGAAGGAAATCTAAAAGGATACCATGCGGGGGGGCGGGGAGGAGGGGTTGCCAGTCTGCTCTTAGGCCCATCCTTGCCCTTGCTCTGCTCTGCTATAGCCCATGGAACTGCATGTCCAAGACTCTCCCACCAGCTGGGGGCCCTAGGGGAAGATTAGAGCGGGAGGGAGAAGGAGAAGCCAGGGCAATTCTGCCCTCCAACTCTTGTTGCCTTTGCTGTCTTTACAAGGTCTGTGTCTCCCGGTGCCCTAGGCAGCTTCTCAGTGGCCACCAAGGACCCCGTCTTCCTAGCATTCGGGCTCTCGTGCAGTCCCTTCCTCTTGAACGTGAGCTGGATATATTCTAATGAATAGAATGTGTCAAAAATGACAAAATGTCACTTCCAAGATTAGGTTAAAGAAGAAAGATTTGGTAGAAGAAGAGGAAGGAGAAGAGGAAGGAGAAGAAGGAAGAGAAGGAAGAGGAGGAGGAGGAGAAGAAGGAGGAGGAGGAGGAGGAGAAGAGGAAGAGGAAGAGGAAGAAGAAGAAGAAGAAGAAGAGGAGGAGGAGGAGGAGGAGAAAGAGAAGAAGAGGAAGAAGAAAAAGAAGAAGGAGGAGGAGGAGGAGGAGAAGGAGAAGGAGGAGAAGAAGGAGAAGGAGGAGAAGAAGAGGAAGATGAAGAAAGAAGAAGAAGAAGAAGAAGAAGAAGAAGAAGCAGCAGCAGCAGCAGCCAGCTGCCCTTCGTGGCAAGAACTTGAGGGAGACGTCTGTCCATCACCGCATGAGGGTCGAGTCTGGCCAACAATCACTGAACTCCAGCTCTCCGATGATTGTACCCCTGACCAACCCCTGAGAGATCCCAAGCCAGGGGGACCTTTCTAGGCTGTGCCTGGATTCCTCACCCACAGAAACTGCAAGATAATACACACTGTCTTAGGCCACGATGTTTGAGGTGATTGATTTTGCAGCCAGAGGTGGCTCATCCACGTGGCCCGGTTACCCTCTCTATATCTGCAGATCACACTGGGCCTGGGCTGCAGTGGCTTGAACCCATTGTCTCTCCAGCCTGAAGGTTTGTCTCACTGTCCTCTGTTCAACTTTCCAGATCCCTTACCATGTGCGTAACATCACACCTTGAAGAGTTGTTGTTTTTCAAGGTGAATCCTGACTGTAAAGGCTTGAGCTCACCAATCTGGTAAAATGCCTCTTTTCTGGGTTCAGGAGGCTTATTTTTCTTGCCATGAAAGTCAGAGGCTTAAAGGTACTGGGCCAGGGTTGTATTCTAGTAGGACTGAGTCCAGCACCACAACTCTGTAGGTATTGGTGGAGAAGCCAGGTATGCTTTCACACCTAATTTCTCATTGGTGACTTTGCAATCTTTCTCCTAGGGGGAACACTCATATTTATTTCAGCTTCATTTCCCACAAACCTGAGCCTGCCCCCTAATTCAAACACGCTGGATACCAATGCCATCGAAGGCCTATAAACATCCCTTTAATCTGATTAAAACAGAACTTTAATTAGGAAAAAGATGATCTAGAATAAATATTTGACTGCTCTTTGCCAAAAGCTTTTCATCTTTTTTTTTTAATTTACCCCTTATCACCAAGGTTTCAATTTATGTTTTCATTTGAGGTGGTCTGAGAAAGAAGCACATCACACCATAAAGATCAAATGATTAACCTTCGTTGTAGTGAATGAACTCCTATATAATTGTTTTCTTTGGATGACCAAACTCATAGGGCTTTGCTCAGAGACACAGGCCCATAAATCTTCCTTTACTTATCATATACCAATCCTGATTCTTAGTTAAAGTGTCTTTCCTTTAGGAAGAAGCTGGTAACTAAGAAGAATGAGTGAGAGTCAGAACTCCTCCCTGGAGGAAAGTAGAAGTCACTATAAAAGAGATTTCTATGTGACAATCATTTTATTTGTGATGGACAAGGCAGGGAGAAGCCATAGCCATTAAGAGTGCAGTCCCTTTGGGGAAGTCCCTTTGGAGAAGTCCCTTTGTTCGGGCACAGGTCAGTGGGAGATTGACACAGATCAATACTAATGCAAAAAGAGTGAGAAGACACACAGCCACAGTGCTAAAATTCTTTAAGGAAAATATTAGTTTAAAGAACTAAAAAACAAAACAAAACCAAAAAACCCCAAATACAAAATAACAGCAACAGCAAAAGTTCTTGCCATTGTTGGATCGCAGCAAGAAACCTATGTCGTTTGCTTTTCTACTTTCAGATTCTGTGGTCTGTGATGCCACTGCTCAGAAAATGTCCACTTCACCCAACCAAGCTTTAAAGTGAAATGAGAATGAGTACATATTCTGTCACTGCCTTTCATTCATAGAAAAGAGCCAGTCTCCAGGAGGCAAACTCAATGCTTCTGAGTCATTGGTTTTTAGAAGAAAACTCCCGCCTTCAATGAGCTTTCATCAGAAACACACAGAGGCCCAACCAGTTGTGCATAGAAAGTGGCATTGTGTTGAGGAATCAGAAATATCCCTCTTCTGTCATTGAGCAAGAATGACTCCAAGCAGGTGGCTTCTGCTAACCTTGAGGGGTTGCATCTCTCCATCCCTTCGTTACAAACTCCTGTAAGGTAAGGGCCAGGAGAGTCTTAGAGATTATTAAAAAAAAATTTTTAAGGTTTATTCATTATTCAGAGACAGAGAGAGACAAAGCATGAGTGGAGGAGAGGCAGAGAGAGAGGGAGACATAGAATCTGAAGCAGGCTCCAGGCTCTGAGCTGTCAGCACAAGATCATAACCTGAGCTGAAGTCAGATGCTTAACTGACTGAGCCACCCAGGTGCCCTGAGTCTTAGAAATTATTAATTCCCTCTCCATAGTTTGCAGCCAAGCAAACTCAGGTGCTTAGTGATTGAATGAAGTCCCTAAATCCTACAGCGACTCTGTGGCTCATCCGGGCTAGATTCAGACCACCTGGCCAATGGGAGAAGCAATTGCATTGCCTGGTAAATACGGTGGTTACCTGTAGGGTTGACTTAATGGCTTCATCTTCCCTTCCAGGTAAATTTAGGACTCCACATAGAAGAGTCTCGATTGTCAGCTTTTTGGTAGTAGGACCTGTCTTATCTGAATGATAAACATTCTGTCATGAAGAACAATAATCATGGGAGTGAAAACAGTCATAAGTGAATCATTGGATTGCAGCAAAGATGAATAATATTGCCATTTTCTCTTTGTCCACACTATTCCCAAGCCAGAAGCCAATGTTCATCTTTTTCCTTCATGCTTTAACGTCTCTGTAATTAGTCCTATCTATTTTCCTAGTTATAAACAGGATTAACATTTTTTTTTTTACAGCAACTACAAAAAGTAAGATAGCATCATGTTTTGAATCAAATGTCTTGTTTCCTTTGGAAAGAGTCAAAAAGTTTTGGTTAGCCAAGTTTTATGTCCTAAAGGAGGGTAGAAAAGCAGGTTAAAGTTCCCAGGGTGCCTGGGAGGCTCAGTCGGTTAAGTGTCCGGCTTCAGCTCAGGTCATGATCTCACCGCTGGTGGGTTTGAGCCCCGTGTCGGGCTCTGTGCTGACAGCTCAGAGCCTGGAGCCTGCTTTGGATTCTGTTCCTCCTTCTCTCTCTGCCCCTCCTCCACTCATTCTCTGCCTCTCTCAAAAATATTTTTAAAAACTAAAACAAAAAATAAAGTTCCGTAGGCATATAGTACGGGAACCTGTACACAACAGTAGGAATAAAATCTCTGTTCTTGCAAGCTAAAATAGAATTTCCCTGTCAAGTTCAATGACTCTGTTAGTAGAAATGCTAACTGAAAATTTTTAAGGACCAGAGGTTACGCTAAGGTTGTTCTTTTAAATAAATATGTTAAAAAGACTCATTCAGATAGAAATCACTGAATGGATCATATGGTCTTGATGAATTTAAGGAGGATTGAAAATTCTGTTCATGTCATGTAGATGGGCTTATGTAGTATTCAAAGGCTTTAACTTTTACATTTCGCATATCTGTCAATTAAACTCCATTTTTCGTGCTTACCTTTGCAGTCACAATGTAAAAATGGATGCAATGATAAAACAAAGCGAAAGATGTCACCTTAGCAAGATGACAATTTCTGATTTAAAAAAAAAAGAGAGAGCAGCTTAAAATCTTCAGGTAATAAATGTCAATTTAGGCTCCAGAGACTTCATCTGAAAGAGTAAAAGAATCCTTTTTGCATTATCTGTAAACTAATTCACTGTAAACTCTTTCATTATCTCTAAAATATTTCACTGGAATTGGCTCAAAAATAATCTTGACATGCTGTAACCTTGAGCTGAGGCCAGTGGAAAGGTTAAAGTACGGGCAGATAGTGCCTTTATCAGAGGTCAGGAGAGGCTAGGTGACAAAAAGATGAAAATCAGAGAAAAGTGACAACTTACAAGAGAATTGGGAAAGGCGTCCTAATTCACACCAGGCTGCTTCCCACCTGGTTAATACCTGGCTTTGGGGCTGACTTGAGCCTTATACCCCTCCGGACCACTGGAGCGGATTCAAGTCTTAGTGACTATCCTATTAATTATTTTTCTTAGAATTCTTCATTTACTTATTGCCTCTTTCATTAATGACTAAGCACTAATTTATTTTAGCAACCACAGTGCTTGGCTCACCATCGCATCCAAAGTATGTTTGATGGATAGAAGGATGGATGGGGCGGATGAATGGAAAAACATGAATAAATTGGCATTTATCTTAGGACTGTTTTACATCCTTGTCATATGCTCTAGGATCTTTGGCGGGTATTAGAGCCCCAAACCAGATATGAACCAGTTTCATCTATAAGATGGACCTATGGCATTGTTCCCTGCCCCCCTACCCAGGAGGATACCCAGCATACGGTAAGAGTTCAATGTGTTCGTGTTGGTTACAGTGACAATGCTAGAGAGATTCTCTGATCTTCAAACAGCACGTAGGAAACCAAGATTCCTGGTGTTTCCTTACAGAACGTTTGGAATGAACGAGCTCAGTGCTTGATCTATAAGAATACAGTCAATGCAGATGCACTTTCCTCTTTGGTGTCTTCTCCCCAAGCACAACAATCACCACCCCTCTCCCCAACCCGAGCCCCTACCAGATCTTCTCTTTATATCCATGACTTGAGAGTAAAGTGCCCACAAAGTCGGTTTTATTGTTACACAGGAATACCAGTCAACTTCCCAAGTGGAAATACTAAAGATGATAATTGTACATTGTCTAACCTTGTCTGGATGGGGCCCCTCTAGGGCTTTCCTGCTGGTAAGCCACTGAAACCATGAACAGATCAGAACAAGAGCAAATGAAATGGAATGCGGTGTATTCTGCACACTGATGGGAACCTACTGGCTGAAGGCATCACTGATATGTAGATGGAGCCATAGATGGGTATGGACATAGTTATAATTTTTCTTCCTTTCAAGTAGGCTTTACTCAGGGAGTATATGGAATAATAGTCAATGGAAGGTATGGCAATAAATGATCAGACTGCGTATTTGGGACACTTGACCTTGGCCGTTGGATGTTGTATGATGCCGGGTGCTTTTTGTGTCATTTGTGATCCTTTTCTGCAAACTACGGGCTACCACAGCTGGTCCTTGGTGGGTAATTACTAGGCAATCAGAAACTGTATTGAACCACACACTAAAGTAAAAAAATCTTGTCTGAGGCTGTGTTGCTTTGTGTTTTATTTCATATACCTTGTCTTTGGGGAGGAAACAATCATACTCTATTATTGCTGACTTGTGCTATTGCATGGAGAAGAGGTGTGGGTAATGATCATAATAGATGACTCCAAAGCAATTGCTTTTCATTTAGAACGTAGTGATCACAGTTATTTGTCAACGTGTATCCTCAATACTCACTCTTCACACCCTTCTTCTTTAATTTCCTATGGGGAATAGCGGGTAGATAATGGGGAAGATACACACAATGGAGAAAAACCATGTTTAAAATATAGCACCGTCATGAGGAAATTGGAGTTCCGGCCCTATGTACCCAAATGAGACAAAAAGCCCCCTCGCGTTTTGAAGGTTTTACGCAGTCAGGGGGGAGATAGCTTATGAGTACTGTCTCCCCACTGCGCTTTACTCTCTAAATAATACCATATGCTCAGAGCATTCCTCAAACCTCCTTGAACAGTGGCCAAGTTGCTCAGACAGATTTATCTCCATCACTTATTAAATGTGGTTAGAGAGACAAGACATAGATTGTACCTATTACAATAATAATGAGGAGTTTGAGATGCTATCTATAAAACCGAATGACACATACACTCAATTTGGATGGGACCAAAAACTCCCTGGACTGGCTTCTGGTCCAAAGGGGGCTGTGCTCAGAGTCATCATTGGTTTTTGTTGTTGTTGTTGTTGTTGTTTCCTTTTTTGGCCCTCCCACCTGTCTGCTAATACAGAATACCTCCCCTCTACAACGTCATTGGCTGGCTCACACTTCAGGGCATCTTCAGGAGATGAATCTCAAATGTGCGTGAGTGTTACTGCTGGTAGCCCTGGCTACCGCCAGGTGTGCCTGAGCCACTGCTGCCAGGGGCTTGAGTAAAACCACACTTTTGGGACACCACCACCTCTCGGACCCTTGTTCACCCTCCTTCTCCCTGCCCCAGTCCCCTGATGGGCCCTGTTCCTGCTTCTTCTGCCTCCTGCAGGGCCGCCTACCAATATGCCAATGCCGTGTGAATCTGGGGACAGTCTCTCCGCGTTGAGTCGCATTGTAATAGAAGAAAACAAACGCAGCTTGCTTGCATCCTGGTGACGCTCTGGATTTCAAGTGATCATTAAAAAATTATTGTTTATTTAATTTTGAGAGAGATAGAGTGTGAGCAGGGGTGGGGCAGGAAGAGAGGGAGACACAGAATCCAAAGCAGGCTCCAGGCTCTGAGCCGTCAGCACAGAGCCCGACGTGGACCTCAAACTCACGCTGTCGAACAGCGAGATCATGACCTGAGCTGAAGTTGGATGCTTACCCGACTGAGCCACCCAGGCGCCCCTCAAGTGATCATGTTAAAGGACAGCTCTCCGTCTTCCTATAATACAGCCATGCGTGCATGGTGGGAGGGCTCAAGATAAACTGATATGCGTAATAGACATCATTTTGTCCTGAGAATCAGGCCTTCCCTCCAACTCCAAGGTTCTGTAAGTGGCCATATGTGTCCTTTTTCTTGAGATTCATTGGTTCCCTGCAGGTACATGCGACCACCTGCAGAGACAATGAGCCACTACTGGGCCCATCCCCCCTTCGGCAGATATACCAGCAGAGGCCTGTCTGGGGCTGAGGTTGAGATCTTTGGCAAAAGCTATTGGGAATTCAGATGCAGATCAGGCTTTGCGGACATGGTCAAGGCCACTAAGTACTTTTTACCTTCACAGACTTTTTGCTCTGGTGGGAAAGACGGAGGCACATACCCAAGAAAGCGGAAGGAGGTGGATGATGGGCTGTCTCTGGTGCCCTGAGAAGACGCATGGTGCCCCTACCTAGTGCAGGATCGAAGAGGATCTTCTGAAGGAGGGCTCTTTGAGAATGAAGGATGAATAGGAGTTCGCTGGACCAAAGCGGGGAGAGAGGGGAGCTGTTGGCAGAGGAAAGCCTGTGCAGAGGCTCAGAGGTGAAGTATGAAGGCAGAACCGAGTGAAAGGTGTTTGGATTGCCGGGGGCTGGAGAGGGCAGCAGCGACCAGATCAAGGCGTTACCATTTTATCTTGGGGGGTTGGGGTGCCCTGGGAAGCCTCTGAGGGTTTTGAAGCAAGAGAGGGAAGGCAGTCTGCTTGTGTGGACGAAAGGCTGCAGGGAGCCACAATGGATTAAAAAAGAGCTGGACAGGAAACGGGAAGACAGGCTGTGTAGGAGGTTGTTGCTTTTGTCTTGGCCAAATGGAATGGCACAGAGGTGGTAAGAGATGCTTAGGAGGTAGAGGCCAAGTCCTGGTCGATGTTTGGATGAGTGCCTGAGGGGGAGCCCCAGGTTCCTGATGTGACAAATAAGGGGTGATGCCATTAGTGAAATAGGGATCACAGGGAAAGGAGTTTGGGAGGTCATTTGATGGTCAAGTTTGGGGACCTTTGAGTTTGAGCTACCTTTGGGGCAGCCAACTAGAGATGTCGACTGAATATATAGAGCTGAATATATATGTCAGGGCTGCCTATATAGGGTCAGGAGTGAGCAAGGTAAGAATAACAATTGTAAACACTGGAGAGGCTGAGATTTCCCAGGGAGAGAAGAGTAGGAGGTAATCCTGAAGGGCATCAACTGTGAAGACGTTAGAGAAGGAAATGAGCTTCAGATAAAGGGAGGAGGAATGGGCAGAGAGGTAAGAGGGAATCAGGGAGAAGGTCGCATGCGGGGCAAAGGGAAGTGAGCGTGCGAAGAAGAAATGCTCTGCCTTGGCAAATGTTACCGAGAGATCCAGGAAGCTCATGTTGGAGCCAGACTGTGGTCCCAGTGTTGGTAGGGTGAGGAGAACTGGGGCATTATCCGGGAAGCACAAGGAAGCTCAAGAGGGATTTTGAGCTGGACGTCAATATGCTTGAAGTCGTGAATATCCAGTGGCCTGGCGGTTGAGAGGCAGAAAACAAAGAACCCACTTAAGAGAACTGACCACACTTAAAGACTAAAGCACCTGAGGGAGGATGGCAAGGGACATCCGAGGGGCAAGGGGACGGGCACGAGAGACGGTTGGGGAAAACCTGATGCATCGTGGAAGGTAGACAGAGAGGAAGCCAAGGAGGCCCTATTGGGTCTGTTATTTAGCAGATGACAACAGCATTATCATAAATGTCAGGGTTAGCGAGAGGAGCCAACCCTTGGGGAAAATTTGGTTTCTGACATGTTGAGATGTAGGCAGTACTGTGAAATACTGATGGAGGCATCATCATCTGATGGTGGCACCTGTTACGGGCTCTCTGCGCAGTCACTCCTCTGCTTTTCTAGAAATAAGGAACTACAATTTCACAGGACTCAGGGTTCATCTTTGCCAACTCTACACCTTACTTTATAGATTCCAGGAACAATGGAATCAGGAGTCCAAAGGTGTTTTGATTTTGTTTTACAGTCCATTTCTCCTTACTTACTCCTTTAATCTGAAAACATAGACTGCCTCCGTCCACATCAAAGACCACAGTCACCAGGTACTGTGAAATGTCTTGCGTGTGGAGGCTGCTTAGAGTTTAATTAAACAACTCAAAATGTTGTTATAGGAGATTGTTAAAATTAGGAAAGCAAGGGTTTTGCCAAACTGTAGACAGCTTTAGATTCATAAACAATATTAAAGAGAAACCATATGTAAAAGGTAAACATATATATGTGAATATGTATACACACAGATACATATGCCTTTTCTGTATTAATTTCTTTACAATTATTACCTAGCCCCCTGTGTGGTGCTTTTTAGTGTTATTATTGATAGACGCCATCTAGTGGTAGAGAATAGCAACTGCTCACAGATCAACACAACTTAATATTGCTATTGTTATTACTTGGTTGGAGAACCCAAACACGGCTTAATGAATAGTGTAAGTCTCAAGTAGAAACATAGTTTGGAGGATCAAGCTATAAACTTTACACCTTCTGTGGCAGAAAATAGGAAAACAAATATAGGACTTTATCACTCAGTGCAATCCACCTACCCGGTCCTTTATTCAATCATTTATCAAACCCCTTCCGTCTGCTGGCTTCTGTGTGTGGAGCTGGAAATGAAAGCCCTGTCACTAAGAGTGGATGGTAAGCACTGGTGATGCAGTGTGTTTTCAACACCTACGGGGTGCCAGCCACTGTGCTAAGCACTTTATACCCAGAATCACACGGACTTCTCACCACCGCCCTCTGATGTATGGTTAGCCTCATTTTCATATGAGGAAAGTGGATCTCTGAGATGTAACTTGTCTATGGTTTTGTAACTAAGAAGCTTCCAAACCAGTTTCAGAGCCAAGGTTGTCTGGTGGGCTCCTAAAAATTCCACTCTCTGGGTTTCTACCAAAGCAAAAGCAAAGATAGAAGATGTTTTTGAATTGTATGCAGTTTAGGCCTCTTTTTCATTGTCTTTTTTTTTTTTTAGTGAGGTGAGGTGAGAGGGCAGAAGATAGCTGTCAGGAGATAAACTTTGTACAAGTCGCTTAGCTGTGAGTCTGGACAGGGGAAGGTAAAGGGAAGAAAATGGGAACAGTTGTGGGCAAGGGTTTGGACCATCAGGAAAGAAATAATCCACATGTCTTGGAAGATTCTTAAAAAAACATTGGATTAGGAACATTGCAGCAAAGATCACCATACGGGTTTCTACCTTTCTATTTTTTTTAACTTTATTTATTTATTTTGAGAGAGAGAAAGAGAGAGAGAAAATGTGAGCAGGGGAGGGGCAGAGAGAGAAAATCCTGCACTGGCAGCACAGAGGCTGACGTGGGACTCAAACTCACGAACCGGGAGATCATGACTGGAGCCAAAATCAAGAGTCAGATGCTTAACCGACTGAGCCACCCAGGCTCCCCAACATAGAGGAATTTCTTATTTGTGAAACAAATGTTATGAATACAAGAAACCCTTGCCTCCTGAAAGATACTCCCCCTTGATCTTTGATTCTCTGTGCATACTGCCTTTCCAAATCTTCATGCACATATCTGTACAACATGCAACTTTTAATGTATTGGCTTTGTACCATTCTTAAAATCTTCCTATGCAAAAATCCCAGCTTAGCTGTATTATATTTTTGGGGGGATAACCTGGTTATTTTTATGTAATAATCTTATACATCCCCCCCAACAGAGGTGAGCACACAGTAGGCCTCCTACTTGCAGAATTGAGTTTTAGAAGAAGATAGCTTCTTCTCTGGCTCCTATGAGTAATATGTGATATTTAGCACATTATTTAATAACTCTTGCATTATTTTATTGAGTTGCATTTGAAAGGAAGTAGGTGCTTTCTTTTTATCAGGACTGCTGGGATACTCACGACTGGGGCCAGTAACCCACGCTTTCTAAGCTGCAGTTTAACCACGTTTATTATTTTATTTTATGTTTATTATTTTTTAAATTAATAAAAAATTTTAATATTTATTTATTTTTGAGAGACAGAGTCAGAGTGTGAGTGGGGGAGGGGTGAAGAGCGAGGGAGACACAAAATCCAAAGCAGGCTTCAGGTTCTGAGCTGTCGTCAGCCCAGAGCCCAACTTGGGGCTTAAACTCATGAACCGTGAGATCATGCCCTGAGCTGAAGTCAGCTGCTTAGCCAACAGAGCCACCCAGATGCCCCTTTACCATGTTAAAATTGCACCAGAAATTGGTACTTCTTATTTTACTTTATTACAGGATAGCCTAAAAAGTTTCTGTTGTTATAGGGGCACATGTACCCCAATGTTCACAGCAGCACTCTCAGCAATAGCCAAAACATATAAAGAGCCCAAGTGTCCATCAACTGACGAACGGATCAAGAAGATGTGCTTCATCGATACANGGTGATGGGCACGGAGGAGGGCACTTGTGGGGATGAGCACTGGGTGTTATATGGAAACCAACTTGACAATAAACTATTTAAGAAAAAAATAAAATAATTAAATAAAATAAATAAAATAAAAAGTTTCTGTTGTTAGAGACTGCCATTTTGAAAGAAAAGTGAAGCAATACCTTTATGAGATGAGTTCCCTCCAAAGAAGAAAACGGACCTAGCATGGACGAAGCACTAGATAAGTATCTGTTATATAAGTGAATAAGCCTGTATACGGCCAAATGGCACAGCTATTTCCCAAACATGCCTCAGACTGTTGATTCCTGTGTCTTTGCCTATTGTGTTTCCTCTTGCTGGTGGTGTTCCCTTCTTTCCTCCTTGCTCGGCAGGTTTGCTCTCTTTGGTGAGGCTTTCCGCCACTGGCTCAAGCTTTGCCTGTAGGCTGTTGACTCTCCAGGTCTCCCTGTGGGAACTTCTTCTCAGTGGTCCTGAGACCTGCTCCTTATCATGAAATTCACATACACTGGTGTACAGCCCTTTGGGTCCTTCAAGACTAACATAATGCCCCAAAGGTAGTATGAAGTCAACACACATTTGTTGCAGTTTATGAATATTCATTTGGCTTAAAAGAAATATTTTTAAAAGAGGGTTGATCGTAGAAAAGGGAAGGAGGAAACGAGGGTGGAAATCTAAAACCTTATGAGCTCAGATAGCCATTCGGGTTTAGTGCAGTGTATGCATATAGTTTGTAGGTAGAAACTTGCTGTAGCGTGTTGAGAAAATTGAACTCGTGTTTCGCTAAATTCAAAGGTACGTAGTTACTATTAGTAGCCAAGGTCAGCCAATAAGCTCAAAATCTTGGAACCGCGTAGACAGCTGGTATGTCTTTGAACTCTGTGCCATTTTACACCATTTAGGGAAAAATAGGTAAGACCGATGTTGGAATTATTTCAGGAGTTGGTGTGCTGATTCAGAATTGTAAAGAGGATTAATCCCTTGAGTTTGTTTCTTTAGGAACCCCTTAGAGCATGATGAAATTCACAGGAGAAAACAGACTTGAGAGGCAGAAATTGAACATGGGCCGGGGGGGAGGAAGCCTTAGCCTGAGAGAAGGTGACAGTGACAAGGTAAACACATGATCTTTCACTCTAGCAAATACAGTGTCACACTTCATAGTTGGTATTTTTCTTTAGAACTTCAGCAAAATTTATAGCTTTAATAGAAAAAAAATTCTTTTCCCCAGTAAGATATCCTAAGGACAAAATGATGAACGGGTATCTCAACAGGTGAGGCAATTTCAGTCTCTGCCCTTTCCTAAAAAGGCAAGAAACGAGGGCTGATGGAAAAACCTGTGAGGAAGAACACAGTGGTAAACCTAAGAGTACCTCTAGAATATATATTTTCGGGGAATAAGATGCGAGATTGTTCCTGAGGTTTGTCTCTTGAAGATCTCACAGTGTCCTAAGGCGGACATCTTGTGGACCTGGCCCTGGGCACTGTCGCCACTGTCTAACATCAGCCAGACACAGGAAAGGGGCTCAGTATATGTCTCCTGGAGCAGGGAACACGGTGACGAGGGAGGACTCCATGTGCCCACGGGTTCTGGGAAAATCAGAAACTCTCACAGGCTTTCATAAACGCAGACAACTGACTGCACTGTCAATAACAAGCACTTGAAAAAATGCTGCCAACTTTGGTAGTGGCCAAAGGGGCCTGGGGTGTTTCGGCTTTAGTTTGCATCACACGAGAGGGATGGGAAAGTGGGAGAGGAAGAGAACTGCAGCTAACATCATCACTGAGCGTCTGGGCAGACTTCCTTCCAAAATCGTTGCGCCCTGGACAGTAAAGAACACATCAAAGTTCCTCCTCGTCTTCCAGACAGTGGACAAGTGCAGCTGTGGGAGCCAGCTCACTGCCAACCCACTGACTCAGTCGCCACCATTTTGAGTCGAAAGGCAGGGGGAGACGTGGTTCTGTTCCCCAGGCTCTTACAGCATAGCGGGAAAGACAATTGACACGTGCAATTATGTCAAGTGTGAGAAGTACCGTAATAACGTGTTATGAAGGGAAATGCGTCCTTCCTTGGCTCCCCCAGGAAATATCTGTCCATGTCCGTTCCTGTGGGATTTTATTCACACCTCTGGGAGAGCATCTGTGATATATGAGGATGGGCTCCTGAAGGGCAGGGCCCATGTCCTACGTGGTTTTACATCCCCTGCTCTTGGATCTTCTGGACCATCACAGGGTCTCCGTATTGTGTTTGTTGAGTGACTATCTGCCAATCTTGTAAGCGCAGTAATGCGGTGACGGTTGGGAAACCTATCAAACCTGGAGAACTCAGAAATTTTGTTATGTCATTGTCACACTCAGGCATGTTTTATGACACCTACTCCCATATATTATATGCATATTTTACAAAGAGGTCCAAAAGATTGGACGATGTACACGTGCCTTAGATCACAGAGAAATATAGCATGGGAGGAACCACCTCTAACTTTTCACAGGGTTATATTCTAGGGGATGTTGGAGATGGGGAAGTACAAACAGCTTTATCTCTCCAGGAAGAATTCTGCCTCCAGAAACAGGAACTGAAAGCCCTGGATCGAGTCTCAGGAAACAGCTCGGCCAGCTCTAGCCATAAAACCAGCTCAGGAAATGCTACGGTGGGGCTGGAAGGTAAGTTACAGATTACCTCAACTATCTAGTCCTGCTTACAGGTTGTGACTCCCACCCTACCTTTTAGGCAGAAGCAATTTCGGCATAGTTTACAAAAAGTCTTTTTTTGTTTGTGTGTTAATGTATTTTGAGAGGGAGAACTTGTGCTTAAGTGGGGAGGGGCAGAGAGAGAGGGAGGGAGGGAGAATCCCAAGCAGGCTTTTGCCGTGAGCCTGTGAGCGCTGAGCCCCACGCGAGGCTGGAACCCACGAACCCTACGAACACGTGAGATCAGGACCTGCTCCGAGGCTTCACTGACTGAGCCACCCAGGCGCCCTAAAATGTCTTCTCTTAAAAGAGCTCCTTGAGTCGTTCAGCAACCAATTCAAGAGTCAAGCAATTTATATTAATAGTTTCAGGTAGCGCTTCCTCCTGGGTGATCGACAGCTCCCAGGAAAGTCGAAAAGAGTATAAAAAGTTCATTTCCTCTTCCTCCTCTAGATAAAGATCCGAAAGCATTCCGACCCTAGGTTGTGGATTCCCTGCAGGCGGGGTGGTGCGCGGGGCCCGCAGCGCCTGGACTTCTCGCCTCTCCTAGCACCCCTCCCCCGCTAGCTTGCAAAGGTTTCATCACCTTCCGGGGCGCTGGCACCCACCTGGCCTTATCTTAACAGTCTATTCATTTATACGCTTCTCCGTGCAACCTCCTACCCCAACCCCAGGGCGCAGGGGCTCAGTCACGGTTGCCCCGGGGCGCCTTCCTGGGCCATAACACAGTAGGGAGACAGCCCCAGGGCGGTCCCGGGACGTCCCCTACCCCCAGGCCGGCACACAGTAGGGCACCTCCTGGGCGCCCTCCGGGGTCCGTACACAGTAGGGACACCGCCCGGGCGGTCCGGGGGCGCCCTCCCCGGTTGGCGCACAGTCGGAGCTCGCGCCTCCGGCCGTCGTCTGCTGAACACAGCGAGACAGTCGTCTGGGCCGTCGCCGGCC
>NW_027551578.1:3533147-3568418 GCF_008692635.1 Crocuta crocuta | reverse complement strand
CTTCCCAGCCCCGGGAGGAAGAGGAGCCGCGGCCGCTCGTTCGCTGAAAGTTATCGATCGGCAGAAAGGTTATTCGCGTCTTGGTGACACGAGCACTAATGAGGACCTCCTCCGGGTGCGCAGCAACTCCTCTGTGACTAACCCAAGAGAGAAGATGAAAGGCCGCGGGACGCTGTGCACCGGCGCGCCGGGCGGGGTTACTTGCTGAACTTGCTGCAGGGTGTCTTCCCCCGGGAAGGTGTGCGCCCCCAGCGCGCGCCCTCGCCGGCGCCCCGCTCCCTCTTTTGTAAGATCCCGAGGCGCGGCGAGCGCCCTTCCAACTTGGCGCGACCACCCTTTGGGGTCCCGACCGCTCGGCCACCTCTCTGGTCTCGGTGCCTCGCTCCATCCTCGGCTCCCGGGCCTTGTCGGGTCCCCCCCCCCCATATTATTAAAGCTAGTTTGACCACGTCCTGGGAGTATCCCCACGAGCGCCTATAGATTAATTTTCAACCGTGCCACAAACCCAAAGAATCAATTTCAGTTCATCCTCTGCAAGCGAGAGCCGATGCTTCTGGGGAAGAGAAAACAACTTGGCATTACCCCTCTGGGAGATATTTGTCATCATTAACCTGCTTCAGTTAAATTAATTCAGCCCAAGATGACTCCAGCGTGAGTATTGGAAAAATCAAGTGCATTGGTCACGGCATGGTGGTCACCAAAACATGATTTTGGTCAAAATAAAATCGTACAGGTTTTAGATTTTGTTTAGGTTAAGAATTGATTTTCATGAGGATGGCCTTTTTTTTTTTTTTTAAACAAAGAATCTTGACGATTCTCATAGGTTTGCTCTCAGCTAAGTTCAAAATAGTCACTAAGATTTTTCTTTTCTTTGCCTCTTTTGTCTGTAGCTTTCATTTCTAAATGTTAACGCTAGATGGCTTTCTTATGACAGGCATTTGTAAACTGCGCTTTTGAGTTGCCTATCTGCAATCCAGGTTGTAATTTTTCTAGTTTTGCAATTAGTAATGGGAGCAAAAAAATCTCCAGAATTGTTGCTTTCTTTGAAATATACTACTTCCTTATAAAGCAGACGTTTATCTCGGTTTCAAAAGGTGTCATTATTTCTGGCATTCTTTAAGACGAATTTCAAGAGACAACTCGGTCACCATTTTTAGTCACAAATTTAAGGATGTCTGTTTCATGTTTTTGTTTGAGGAATGTATTTGGGGAGTGTATTTAGACAGTATTTTCGCTTATTGTTTACTGCCTAATTTAGTAGTTCATCGCTTGATTCAGAGAGGTATAAAAACAACATTATTCATAGAAAAGTGCAGTCTTGAATCTTGAGTTTTGTGTACAAAATCATTGATTCTTCCTGAGAGTCCAATGATGTGTGTAGTTGAAGTGTATACGCGTGATTCATAGCAAGGATTGTGGTGGAGACGTCTTTCAGCCTTTCTCCCCAGTTAACACTTGGTTTTTCATTTCTAAGCACAACCCCTTTTATGAAAATTACCGTAGCCTGTAGGTAATCAGCAACAGCAGGCTCTCAGTTATACATTTTAAGTACTTTTTTCCTAGAGCGAGACCATGGCAGCCTGTCCAAATCTTGCCTCGGTAGGCAAACTTGTCCTTAAGCTGGGGAAATATCTTGGACTTATTTTATAGCTGCCATTTATTGTGTGTCTTGCCCAGCTTAAAATATGACATGTTGAATTTGTTCTAAATTGGTGTGTATTCATAAATAGCTGAAGGAAAAAAAAAACTCTAGCAAACATCTGGGAAGTAGAAAATGAAATCAGAAACAGCTTTTATCAGTACCCACATGCTACCTATAGATGGGGTGAAATGAACTTGAGTGAGAAGCAGTATAAGCATTTGGTCTGGAAAATAAGAGAAAGTAACATACATTGCAGGTATGGAGGTAGAACAACTGGCTTTGGGGTGTAGGCTGCAGATTTTCCCCAGCTGACTTAAGTGTATATTTTTCATCAGATGCTTGTGGCTTTAAATCTTTGCCTTTATCAGAGAGCTTTTTCATTTTATGGAATGAGATGAGATATTAATCAGAGCATCGTGATTTGACTTTTATGATGTTTATTGTAGTTCATGCTGTGTACTGTGGGCTTGTTAAGTTGCCCTCGCCTTCTGCCTCCTCCCCCCCTTTGAAATTGGAATGGCATTTAAAAAAATTTTTTGTAACATTTATTCATTTTTGAGAGAGAGCATGAGCGGGTGAGGGGCAGAGAGAGAGGGAGACACAGAATCCGAAACAGGCTGCAGGCTCTGAGCTGTCAGCACAGAGCCCAACGTGGGGCTCGAACTCAAGGACTGGGAGATCATGACCTGAGCCAAAGTCCAACACTTAACCAACTGAGCCGCCCAGGTGCCCCTGGAATGGCATTTTAAAGGGTTTCTTGATACCTGAGCTTAGTAAACACCTGTCCCCCTTGGGGGATATCTTTTTACCTGAGGCAAAAGGAATAGTGGGTTATTCATTTTGAAAATCTATCCGTTCTTGAAAGTGAGGGAATATTCACTAACCTTGAAAGGGCAACTGTCTGGTAATTGAAACTGGTTAAAAGCATTGGGTTTGCCGGTCAAAACTAGTTTAAAAGGGATGTGTTTGCTGCATACTTTGCAAAGGACTATGTGTTTGAGTGGATACTGCCCCCTATTTGAATCCCAGCCATAACTGATAAATGCAAGGTGCTTTGTTTTTTGTTTGTTTGTTTTTTCTTTTTGAGATTGAGGAAGGCATCGAGTCTTTGCGTTTATGATCTGCTTGTCCTGGTGGTTTAGGATTACTTATCTTTTCAAAGATGTGCTGAACTTGAAGAAAATTTAGACTTTTATTGTTAACTGAAAAGCAAAGCAAGTTTGTTTTTTTTCTTCCTGTTTTGAACTTGAGTGAGATATGACATACAGTTCTGAAGAATGGGGGAACCGTGTTCCAGGTTTTTCCACATCTATTAATGTACCTAATTTCCTTGCAGGATGATAGAATAGGCAGAGCTTTAGTCAGGTGGAATGCTTTCCTCCTTCTGTTGCCTGTCACAGACGAGTTTGGAGAAAGTATTCCATGATCCCTTTTAGCCCCAATATTTTAGATTTCTTGAACATTTAAAACCAAGGTATTAGCGTATTGCAAATGACTGATTGTAACAGTTAATCGTTTTTCATGATTGTGTCTTGGCATTCATTGCCTTGAAGTGTGTTTGTGTTTGAACATTCCTGAGAATTCTAGCTACTTGTTTACCTTGGAATCAATGATTCAGAAGTTGCTTTTCTATTCCGATCACATTTAGCTGTGACCCCTTTAAAGGAGAGATAACAATATAATAGGACTTTGAGTGCTTCGTAACTTCAGAGATAACTTATTACAATCCTTTCTGGACTTGATTCATAAACTTTGGTTCCCAGGAGTGAGCCAGATCTGACCCACAGTAGAGATTCTGTTTCTTGACAGATTTCATATTTAGCATAATCCGGTTCCATGGTATTTCCCCCCAGTCCCATGTAGCCAAGTTGGGTGAGAAGAAGGGAGAAAGGATGTAGTAAGTTGAATCTAGTTGTTGCCGCATTTCTGTACGATGAAGGACCTTAAGGTTACCCTTTCCTGTTGTTCCTATAGTTTTTGTTTATGTCCGCCTGTAAAACAAAAAAGAAAACAGAACCAAAAGCGAATTTTAGGGATCGTCAGATTTGGCAGTATGAGACGTTGCTATGCAAACATTGAAAATTAACAACAGCAGCTACTACCCACTTTCGGTGCATTTCATCAAGATATATTAGTTTATACCCCACTCCCCACCCCCACACCCCAAAAAAGGAAGAGAATATGCATGCTGTCGGACAGGAAGGTCCTTCCCCTCTAGAGAAGACAGTTGTTAAAATTATCCCACACGAGGGGCTCCTGGGTGGCTCAGTCGGTTGAGCGTCCAACTGCAGCTCAGGTCATGATTTCGCGGTTCACAGGTTTGAGCCTCAGGTAGGGCTCTGTGCTGGCAGCTCACAGCCTGCAGCCTACTTCGGATTCTGTGTCTCCCTCTTTCTCTCTGCCCCTCTCCCACTCATGCTCTGTCTCTCCCTATCTCAAAAATAAATAAACATTAAAAAAAGTCTTCAATTATCCCAATGTCCATGTATACCCTCCATAAACAGACACTTTTCCCTTTTGCATAGGCCAGTGAAAAGTTCACTGAGGACCAGTGTTTGGGAATCACAATCCAGCCCTTCTGTGATGCGTGGATCTCTTTTATATGCTCTACGAGTGGTCTTCCAGCAATACCTGGACGTTGCCTGGAAGGGATGGAGAGCTCCGCCCTTCTGAGGTTTTTGACTACTAGACGGTGTTCTTTACCCACAGCATTGAAATCGAATTCTTCCTGTTTTATGTGCATTCTATCCCCTTGGTGGGCTGTAGAACAGATCTTTCCATAGAGGTATTTTGGTTATTCCCTGAGCACCACCTTGGACCCAGAAGTCCCACTCAGCTTGACCTGGGCAGAGTAGGAGTGCCCTTCCCTCAGCTTGCGTGGCCCCCTTGCACTGATTAGAGCCCAAAGCTGCATTCAATGAAAAAAAAAATGTTTTTAATGTTTTATTTATTTCTGAGAGAGGGAGAGAGAGACAGGACAGCGTGAGCAGGGGAGGGTCAGAGAGAGAGGGAGACAACAGAATCTGAAATAGGCTCCAGGCTCTGAGCTGGCTGTCCGTACAGAGCCCGATGCGAGGCTCGAACCCGTGAACCGTGAGATCATGACCTGAGCCAAAACCGGACTCCCAACCGACTGAGCCACCCAGGCGCCCCATGCATTGAATTTTTTTTTTGATGGCCGTGCTCCCCAGACCCAGTGAGTGTCCTGTTCACTAAGACCCCTGAGTCCTTAATTGCATGCTGCCACTAGCCACATGTTGCCTTCCTGCACTAACATCATTGCAAGACCCGACATGTATTGTGTTCTGTTTTGCTTTATTTTAGCTGCTTCCACCCCCGGTGCTCCTTGGAGTTTGAGCCTGTGATTTAGCATCTTTGTCTGCCCTCCCGAAGGACGCTGCTTCCATAGCACATCGGACTGTTTTTATGATCTCTTCCCAAGTCACGATGAAATCGTCAAACTGGCTCAGCTATGAATAGTGGCTCTCTGGAAGCTTCTAGGCTTACAAAGAATCACTCTCGGTTATGGTTAAGGACTAATGCACCTAATTTCTGACCAGCTGGCTCCCATCTCTCTGCCTTTTCCACACACACATCCTGAAAGAGCCTCTCAAGCCTCCTTTGCTGCTTCTGCCGACCAAGTTATCCTAAGGCAGAAATGAGTTCCATTTTAGTCTGTCCCTCATAATTAGAACCGTGCTCTGCATGGTTGGTGATTAAGAAATATTTTAATGACTGACTGACTGAATGACTTAGAAAATAGGGCCCCCCTGTGACCTGTGACCTCTGGAGGTCTTAGGCACTGAAAAGACTGTGGGAAAGATCAGAATTTCTTTCTGAACTTATTTCTGGGTGTTATTTTATTTTGCATTCCTTTCAGGTAGTGGAAAAGAGAATCATAGCCTTTCCCCCATTTTCCCGGTGTTTAATTTTTAATTTTTTTTTTATATTTGTTTATTTTTGAGAGACAGAGCACAAGTGGGGGAGGGGTAGAGAGAGAGGGAGACACAGAATCCAAAGCAGGTTCCAGGCTCCAAGCTGTCAGCACAGAGCCCAACATGGGGGTCGAACTCACAAACTAAGAGCTCATGACCTGAGCCGAAGTCGGACGCTTAACCAACGGTGCCACCCGGGCGCCCTTTCCTGGTGTTTCAATGATCAGTCAGTAGATCCTCTTCCCTTCCTGTTTCCCAAATATACATTTAGTCCTAAGGGGCTTAGCTCTGCCCGTGGGATTACTCCATATTTTTCACTTTCGCACACTTGCTAAATCTGGAAGAAGCTTCTAGTTGGTTGAGCTGTTCAAGCAATCCGAGTTGCCCAGGCAGGCTGTTAAGTTGTGCATTCAGTTACTCATCAGTAGGGAAAAAAATCTAGGTGGAGAGCCAATGTTAAAAATTGTTACTGGGGAAGGCAAGAACTCCGGGAGAAATAAAAAATTATGTGTGCTGAGATGAATTATTTGTGGAGACTGAAGAAAGCATGTCTGATGGCATTGCTCGGGGCGTAGTAGCCTGTACGCTCGGCATGAAGATGGCTTTCCCTGTCTTCCAGGGGGCTTCGTAATGCATTTGGTTCCTGGTTGAACAGCGGAGATGCACGTGGCTCAGAAATAGCTGTGGGATACAGTCTTCTTTGTACTGAAGTTCCTAACAAGTCATTTTAGGAATCACAGTTTTAATTGTTCATAAAGGACAAAAGCTGTTGTTTGAGGGTTTAATACCTTAATCCAGGGAGTAGTGATTTCTTTGTAGGAGGTTTTCTGAGTTCTTCCAACGTGCATACCCTCTCCATACAATATCGCCATGTAAATAAACGGCTGTGCGTGTATGCCTATGGCTGTGTGTTTCTGCCTATGTGCATATGCACATGGATGTAAATTTATCATAAGATACAGATGTTATTGGGGCGCCTGGGTGGCTCATTCGGTCACGATCTCACGGTTCATGGGTTTGAGCCCCGCGTCGGGCTCTGTGCTGACTGCCAGCTCAGAGCCTGGAGCCTGTTTCGGATTCTGTGTCTCCCTCTCTCTCTGACCCTCCCCTGCTCACGCTCTCTCTCTGTCTCTCAGAAATAAATAAAACATTAAAAAAAAAGATACAGACATTATAAAACGTAAAAATATACATTTTAAGAAAGATGGCATTAAAAATCTATAGAAGTGGAGTATCTCCTTTTGCATCTCAAGGGCTCTCTTGTTACCCTTTGAAATGTGTGCCCTTCCCCGGTCCAGAGACCCGTGTTCTGCCCACCACTCTCTCGGGTTAGAGTTCATGACTGTTTGGAAGCAGTTTCTCAGGGGCCTGTTAGCATCCTGTGAGTGAAGTTTAAGACAGACTCTATTCTTACTGGGCCCTCTGTTTACTCTATTGTTCCTTTTCTGAGGACTTTTTTTTTCTTTTTTTTTTAACTTTGGCCTGTTCTCTTCCAGAATTGCTGTGGGCTCCTTGGTTAGAGGTTTAATTTGGGTGGGGAGTGGATAATGTACTGGGGGATACCGTTCTTTCTGGAATGTTTCTGGTTGAACTCCCCTGTTGCAGAAGCACCATACCATCACGCTTAGCCCCCACCAGGCCCACGATCAGGATAGAAGGACGTAGCTAATCATTTGCTTGTCCAGAAACTTCTGAAGAGTAAAAACAGACTTGAAAGTACAGTATAGTTCGGCCCATGTGTCACTGGCTACCACTGTGGCACACGCTGGCCTCTGCTGCGAGAGAGTCAGGGGGCCCAGCCACCTGGCCTCTCCAGAGCCTGGGTATTGCAGCTACCCAGCTAAATTAGCACCTCCCACCTCCCCCTCCCTCCTGTGCGCTCTCTGCTCCCCGGTTCTCTGCTTGACCTTCATCTGTAGCACTCATCATTGCCTGCCATGAAGAGTGTGTGTATGTGTAAATAGGCTCCACAGCCAACATGAGACTTGATCTCACAACCCTAAGATCAAGAGTCACATGATCTACTGACTGAGCCAGCCCCGGGCCCTCAGTATTGTATTTTAATTTTTATATGTTTATCTTCCGTCTCACCTCAATAGAACCTAAGAGCCACATGGGAGGGGCATTTCTGGTTTACTGTGGTTCCTGCCTGTACTTCCCTGAGTCTTGCCACATAACAGGCTCTTAGCAAACAAATATTTGTTAAAGGAATGATGGAAGAGCCAGGGGTTTAAACATGAAGGAAGTGTGTGTCTTGGCTTTTGTTGAACTAAGTAAGTAGTGTTGCCTTAAAGTGCTATAGTGCTGTATTGTGTCTTTTGTAAATGGTCTGTCTAAACAGGCTTTTAAAAATTTTTTTATTTCTTTTCAGAAAGAGAGAGGGGCGCCTGGGTGGCTTAGTCGGTTAAGCGTCCGACTTTCGCTTAGGTCATGATCTCGCGGTTCGTGGGTTCGAGCCCCGCGTCAGGCTCTGTGCTGACTGCCAGCTCAGAGCCTGGAGCCTGCTTCAGATTCTGTATCCCCCTCTCTCTCTGACCCTCGCCTGCTCACGCTGTCTCTCTCTCTCTCCTAGAAATAAATAAAAACATTTAAAAAAAAAAAAAAGAAAGAGAGACAGTATGAGCGGGGGAGGGGCAGAGAGTGGGATGAAAGAGAGACCCCCCAAGCAGCGACAGTGCAGAGCCCGATGTGAGGCTTGAACTCAACAGCTGTGAGATCATGACCTGAGCAGAAATCAAGAGTTGGACCCTGAACCGCCTGAGCCACCCAGGCGCCCCTAAACAGCCTTTTATACTTACATTTTAAATCATTTCCATCTGAGATGATCTGTGATTGAACTTTGATCACAAGCTAGTGAAAGGGGGGTAGTACACAGTTTGTGAAGAGAGTGATAGCAGAGGCCGGTGTGTTCCTTTCAGACACTTACAGCCCCGCTCTGAGGGTGTGGTTCTGGGGACGCAGGGCACCCTGGGCGATGTCCTCCTGTTCCTGAGAGCATGTGGTCTCTACCTGTCCCAGGTTTCAGAGGCTCCCAACTGACCAGGGCACACCCCTGTTGGATGAGGCTACAGTTCACTTACAAACCCTGGTGTGGGCCCATTCATAGACATACCTGAAAAGAAGTGATTTCTGAATTGTGCCATTTCATCTGTAAAGTCTTTTGCCTGTCGGCCCATCAGCCACAATCATTTCTAGAGGAAACAGTGAGTTTTGAAAACCCATCGCCAGAATGCAGGACACCTCTCATCGACTTGGCACTTCTAATTTGAGGATGGCAAAGTACATCCGAGAGTTATTTATGCCTTAAATGTAGTCGGTGCTCAGTAAGTGCAGTTTTCATTTTACAGCTGAAGGTCTTTTCCATTCAGTACCCTGATACAGTAGTAGTTCCTACATTCTGTGAATTCAGAGGCGGGTCATCCTAACTCCTGTGTGTGTAAATCTGTGTGTTAAGAGGTGCGACGAGGAGATTTGAGGCAGGACCGAGAGATTCATCTAAGTAATAACAAAATCACCTCATTTACCCACCAAGTCTGCTTACTGGAGGGTCATTGGAAGCCTTTTGCTCGGAAAAATGCATCTCTGTTCCTACTTAAAAGCAGAGTGTAAGCGAGACACAGAGTCTGAAGCAGGCTCCAGGCTCAGAGCTATTAGCACAGGACCTGACGTGGGGCTCGAACCCAGGAATCCAGTGATCACGACCTGAGCCGAAGTTGGACACTTAACCAACTAAACCACCCAGGAGCCTCTGAGTCTTCTTAGCCTTAGACTTTAAACCCAATCTTTCTGCTCCAGCTACAAGGCTATTTTCCTCTGTTCCCAGCCTCCTTGTGAGATGTGGTTGACCTCCAGAGATCATGGAAGGAGTGAGGGAGTGGAGAAGGTGTGTGCACAGGAGAATGGGGGACCCCAACCAGGTGTCCCTCCAGGGGGGGAAGATGGTTGCCCAGCGTTGGGTCAGGCGGTTTGATGAATGGCCTGTTGTGTCAGCCGGTGGGTTTTCTGTTATCCACGAGAAATGTTGTAAATCGTGGTGAGGTAGCCCTTCTGGTCGAGTCTGGTCATCTGTCCTTCGTTGGGAAGGGAGTGTGGAACAATTTCTCCAGCTCCCCGCCCCTTTGCCAGGGTCCCAAGAAGTCTCAGGGGATTTTTGTTTTGCATTTATGCTTGGCCAGATTTGCATAATCTTTGTTGAAGCCAGTTGAATGTGAATCCCTAAATAAATTTCAGGCATTTAAATATTTAAAAGGGATCCGTCCACAGTACTTTACTCACCCGAAGAATAAGTGCTTCCAACAAAGAAAATAACCCCCTTGCAGATGCAGCCCAATACAGACTTTGTTCACCTTGTCACCGAATTATAAAACATTAATAGCAAAGCCAGAATGGGAACGTTCTCCGAAATGCCTGGCTGGCTCGCTTCCAGAATATTGTTGGTTGGAAATTGGCAGCGGGCCAGCCAGCAGGGCTCTGACGCAATCACGGCGGCAACTACTTTGCTCTGACTGCTAATTTTAGGGCAGTTAAATCTGGGTGATGTCTGATGGCTGCTGTCGCTGTGCGTCTGGCTGCGCGGAGCCTTCCAAATCCAGCCTCCGAGCCTGGCACCGCAGTCCTCGATGGGCTGCCACAGGCTAGGGGGCTGAGACCCGCAGCCTCTAGTCGTACTGTCTTCCGTGTCAGGCCATCCACATACCCTTACCCGGCACACTGGGCTGCGGGAGGTGTGGACTGTGCGGAGGGGTATGGATGCAGGCTCCCGCCTTCCGGGACCGCGTGCTCTGGTCTTCCTTGCCCTCCCTGCGGGCACTGGCGGGCTTAGCCCTGAACTTCTGCCTTCTCCTTTTCTGGAAAAGGCAAAGCTCACAAGAAAGAGGATGATTTTAGGGAACCAGTTTGGAGCATCGGACGGAAGAGTAGAATTTTCGGGCTCTTGCAGGAGCAAGGGGGGTGGGGGCAGGGGCTGCTTGGCGGCCACATCCATCTCACTTAGCTTCCTGGACGGCCAGCGTCACCCAATTTCTGAGCCACACAGTCCCTGAGGCCTCTTGAAGCGCTGGTGTTGTGAGATTTGCCAGTGAGCAGAAGGCGCCCGAGGTATGAGACCCATGGGGGCAGGGGCCTCTCACGTCACCCACCCCTGTGCCCCAGGTGAGCGTCCGGCACCCTCCGAGAATGACCTGACTCACAGCATTTCCGGCCTCAGAGGGCCCTTCTGGTTGTCTGTGAATCAAACTTCCTTGTGTTCCTGGTTCAGAGACTGAAGAGACCGGCAGAGCAGCTAGGCCCCGCTGTGGAAGGGCAAGGGCTGCCCTGCTGGGTGAGACCCTGGGCTAGATGGGCTCTGTGGCTTGAAGGGTCCGTGGGCTGCTGAGAATACAGCGGGTTGTACCCTCAAGAGAACATTCCAGAAGAAGGCAGGGCCCACATCACGCTTTGGAAAATAGTTAGGATTTGAATTTTCCACGAGGGGCTCTTGTATGCAAGGACCCCCGGGCTCTGTAGGCAGCGGCCAGTGCACATCAACCCATCTCCCTTAGTTGTTCGTTTGACCCCAGTGTTGTCCTCAACACCTCCCTCTGCCAGACACAAAACCCACCTCCTTGCCTGGTTTAGGTTTTCCAACTCCGAAAACGGATCTCATTACAAAAGCAACTGCAAGGAGAAGTGAGGAGCGAGCGGGGTTTTTGACATGGTCGTTAAGTAACTTGCCTGTCATGGAAGATAGTCAGTCTGATTTTCCTCCACTGTAATTTGTTAAAGGCTATGGAGGGTGTCCCACACCTGAAGGAAAAAACATAGAAAGTAAATGATGTGCTTTATTACTTTTTTTAATATCGAGGTGTAATATATAACATCATATTAGTTGCAGGTGTGCCGTGTTTGGCATCTCTGTGTGCTGGGAAGTGATCACAGTAAGTCTGGTCCCGAAATTTTTTTTCTCGTGATGCATCTTTTTTTTCTTAATAAACTTTTTTATACTTTTTTATTTTTGAGACACAGAGAGACAGAGCATGTGTGGGGGAGGGGCAGAGAGAGAGGGAGACACAGAATCTGAAAGAGGCTCCAGGCTCTAAGCTGTCAGCACAGAGCCTGACGTGGGGCTCGAACCCACCAGCCGCGAGATCATGACCTGAGCCGAAGTCGGACGCTTAATCGACTGAGGAGCATCACGAGGAGCGCCTGGGTGGCTCAGTCAGTTAAGCCTCCGACTTCGGCTCAGGTCATGATCCCGCGGCTGGTGGGTTCGAGCCCCGCGTCAGGCTTTGTGGTGACAGCTAGCTCAGAGCCAGGAACCTGTTTCAGATTCCGTGTTTCCCTCTCTCTCTAACCCTCTCCTACTCATGCTGTCTCTCTCTCTCTCTCTCTCTCTGTCTCAGAAATAAATAAAACATTAAAAAATTTTATTTAAAAAGATCATCTGTCCTTGCAGCTTTGAAATATACTGTCCTGTATTATATACTATAACACCATGCTATATGTTACATCCTTCGAACAATATTTATCATATGACTAGAAGTTTGTGTCTTTTGACCATGATGTTTTGGTCCAAAATTAGTTTCCGTTATTTGTCTAGAAAGTATATACACAGTATTACCGTTGCAATTCAAAGTCACATATTTTGACTTTAGGAATTTCTGACTTTTGATAATTGGTTGACCAGAGTGACTTATTTGAAAAATTATTCTGAGTAATCAAACTTTTATTTTTTAAAGTTTTATTTATTTATTTGTATATTTATTTTGAGGGAGAGAATGAGTGGGGGATGGGGCAGAGAGAGAAAGAGAGAGAGAGGGGGTGGGAGAGAGAGAATCCCAACCAGCCTCCGTGCTGTCAGCGCAGAGCCCAATGTGAGTCTCGATCCCATGAACTGTGAGATCATGATCAGAGCTGATATCAGGAGTCAGGATGGTGGGGCGCCTGGCTGGCTCAGTCAGTTAAGTGTCCAACTTTGGCTCAGGTCATGATGTTGCCATTCCCGAATTCAAGCCCCGCATCGGGCTCTGTGCTGACAGCTCAGAGCCTGGAGCCTGTTTCTGATTCTGTGTCTCCCTCTCTCTCTGCCCCTACCCCCCTCACACTCTGTCTCTCTCTTTCAGAAAAAAAAAACATTAAAAAAAAAAAATAAAAGGATGCTTAACTGACTGAGCCACCCAGGCGCCCCATGAGTAATCAGACTTGCAGACCGAGGCTTCAGGCCTTGGGAAGCATGGCCGTTGACTGAGCATTTACCCTGCGGAGCACTGGCCCCCCACTGGCCAGGGTGTTGGGGTGTGTGTTGAGTTGCTGTCCATACCCTGTTGCTGGAGCTCTCTGTCACTTTTTTTTAAACATTTTTTTCAATGTTTACTTTTGATTGAGGGACAGACAGAGCGTGAGCAGGGAGGGGCAGAGAAAGAGGGAGACTCAGAATCGGAAGCAGGCTCCAGGCTCCGAGCTGTCAGCACAGAGCCCAACATGGGGCTCGAACTCACGAACTGTGCGACCATGACCTGAGCTGAAGTTGGACATTTCACTGACTAAGCCACCCAGGCGCCCCTTAGTGCCACAAAGTAGTAGAAAGTGCTGGGTAAGATTTGCATTCTCCTGTAAAGTCTCAAACAAGAGATCTCAGCATAATCACCGTGGACTTGCCCTCAGGTTTTTTATCAGGCAGATTTTCAAACATACGGAGAAGTCGTAAGAATTATGTAGTACAGTGGACACCATACATCCACCACCTACATTGTATAAAGTGTTACTGTTTTACTATATGTGCTGTACACAGATCCGTGTAGCAGTCCAGTTTCGGGGGATGCATGTAAAAATAAGTGGGACCCATCCGTACACTTCCGCTAAACACATCGACATACATATCATAAATGCGTTGAAAACTTTCGTTTATTTTCTGAGGCAAAATTTATAAAATGAAGTGCATGCATTTTAAGCGTATCACCATGAGTGTGGACAAACCTGTGCACCCATTTAATCCATCTTTCTGTTACCATATCCCTACCACCCCAGAAGGCTCTCCTCTGCTGTTCCCCACAACTTTCTTCCCCCTGCCAGCCCCTGTCCTAGGCAACACTGTTCTGCTTTTTTCTTCTTCGCCATAGACAGGTTTTGCCTGTGTTTGAACTTCATAGAAACAGAATCCTGCAGTATGTACTCTTTTGGGTAAGGCTTCCTTCGCTCAGCATAATGTTTTCCTAATTTGCTATATGTTTTAAACACATCACCACCCCAGGCTGGCTTTAACTTCACCTTGGTCCAGGGCCATTTTCAAAGGTCATATTGTCAAGTGATTTTAGGAGCAATTTCCTTCAGGCTTTTGTGTATTTTTCTTAAGCCTCATCTTCCCCTTTCTGAACAGGGATGTGATTTTTACATTTAATTTGGTCGTTTTCTAACTGGGTCTCTTCTTACCTCCCACCCGGATGTTCAAGAAACAGGGCGAATCTTTGGCCAGTTTGCAAAAACACTTGCCACACGGTGGGCTCAGGCCAGTGTGAAGCTTTCAGCTGAGCTCTTTGCTTCTGGACTTGGATCGACAGATGATCCGTTTACTTATTTATGTGTGCTACCTGGAAATTTTTAGGTAAAAGAAAGTCCATCTATTTATTTTTGCAAAGCCGATTATTTTTAAAAAATTTTTTTAATAGTTTACTTTTGAGACAGTACGAGTGGGGGAGGGGCAGAGAGAGAGGGAGACACAGAATCTGAAACAGGCTCCAGGCTCTGAGCTGTCAGCACAGAGCCGGACGTGGGGCTCAAACCCACAAACTGTGAGATCATGACCTGAGTCGAAGTTGGACGCTTAACCGACTGAGCCACCCAGGCACCCTGCAAAGTCGATTCTTAACCTTTGTGATTAACTTTTCAAAGATGAAGATTTTTGTGAGGCGTCTCTGAGGAATAATTTCTAGTTCAAATGCAATACATTATTAAAGCTACAATTTCCTGACTTCAGTTTTAGGATACTAGGTAGAGGAGGCTAACTAACAAAACCAACAAAATTAGGAGATTTTTTTAAATCACCTGTGGTGAGTAGATACCGGTTAGCAAAATAAAGTCCTAGTTGCTTAAAAATAATATGCTAAATTTAACTTTTTTTTTTTTTTGAGAGTGAGTAAGCACAGTGGGGGAAGGGGCAAAGGGAGAGAGAGAATCCCAAGCAGGCTTCACACTGTCAGCGCAGAGCCGGATACAGGGCTTGAACCCATGAACCGTGAGATCATGACCTGAACCGAAATCAGGAGTCAGACGCTTAACTGACTGAGCCACCCAGGCGCCCTGATAAAATGCCAGATTTAATTAACCGCGCCTTTTGCTGCGCCCACTGCTACTGAAGTTCTGAGTGGCTCAACCTCTCTAGCTAGTAACAAACTAGTAAGTTTTCATCAGCGGTACTCGTTTAATGTTTTTTTTGCTTTGCTGTTGTTATTTTTAGAAGTATGCTGTCAGCGTGGGAAGATTTTTCTGGAGGGCTGTATTGGTTAGGTGGTTCTGCCTGCTGTGGAAGAGACTTCAAAATGCACGTCCAGATGAGAGAGAGAGAGAGAGAGGGAGGGGCTGCCTTCTTTCTCCAAAGAGAGCTCATGGGGGGGGGGGTTGGGAGCGGTCAGAGCCTGCTGGGCGTGTCTGTCCTCAGGCTTGCTGAAAAGGGACAGAGCAGCCCAGAGAGGTGGTCATTTAAAGATCCCGAAGGGGTCTGGGTGACTTCTGCTCTCATTCCTGGGGGAGGGGGGCGGAATTAAGGGCCTGACCACACCTAGCTTCATGGGGTGCTGGGGACTGAAGGCTGGGTAGTGCCCGCGCCTGCGCTTCTCTTCCGGTACGGTGGCATTGACCTTCCCTGTGGAGCAGCGGGCATGCAGATGTCTTGCCTTGTTTGTCCAATACTGCATGCCCTTTTGTGCCAGGCACGGTGCTAGGCAGGGGTTCCGGCTGCAGTGGTGAGTGGGCAGACATGGGCATCTTGCATTCTGGAAATGCAGTTGGTCTTCTATGAATATTTCTCTCAGATTTTTTTTTTTTTTTAATGGGAGGCAGTGCTCTCTTTAAGTGCAGTTTAGCTCCAGGTGGAGGAAGGGAGGGTAAAGTCTACCCAATAATGAGATTGCAGACAGAGTCTGTAACTCTGAAAGAAATGTTACTGGGAACATGGATTAGGAGATGTAATAAAGGACCTCGTGCCCTGCTTAAAATTCAGCCTCATAATAGAAGGCTTAAGAGACACTTGATGAATGGAATAATGGGAATCATTTATTCCGGAGCCAGAGGGTTTCTCGGGAGCAGAAGCCTTTTGAATGACTGCAGGGCTCTCCGGCTTGTGGGCCATCCAGGGGCAGGTTCCACTGGAGTCCAAGCGCCATCTCCCAGTCCGAGAAGAGCTGTGACGATGTCCTGGGGCAGATCGCAGGGAAACGGTTGGGCATGTGATTCCTCCTTCCCTCCCCCTCAATGAGCTAACATCACATGGCTTTTGCCCCCCAAGAACTTGCCAGCACCTTGAAAATCTCTTGAAGGGACAGCCCGATGGGTCGAAGTGGCTGTTTGGGGACTGTGTGGAGCAGATTGTGAGTCTGAGCTCAAGGTGGGCAAGGTCAGCGCACCTGGAGTGCCAAGGGCGTGGAGGTGGAAGGCGGCCGCCACACCCGGGCTTTGAGCTGTGTGTTCTCCAGGGTTATCCGGTGGCTTCCAAGCGCGTGCAGAGGACTCCTGGGGATACAAAACGAAATATCCCTTCCGGAGGGTCACCTCGTAACACCCGGCTTGAACATGGGTTTATTTCCCTTGGAACATTTAAGAGAAAAGCCTTCTGCTCACTTGCTCTACATTGAGCGACTGTATCCAGCTTTAGATCTGAACTTTCTTCCTGGAGGTTGTGAGTGTTCATGATCTCGAATGAAGGTCTGCCAAAGAGTGAGAGCATGGAGATTCGGTCATATATGTCACTCTGCACTGACAAATGAAAAGGTGGGGGAGGACTCCTGGTTGAGAAAAACGCCACTTGAAGTTTTTTTAAGGATGGGAAGGCTGGATGGTTTTGATTTTTCACAGGAGCGTCATGGCGTGTTGATCCTTCATTTCCCCTCGGTTGCCGCGTGCTGCTCAGGATATGTTACAGATGGGTTGTGCTGATTTTGCTAATTTTTGCCAATAATTTAAGCATGGAAGGACTCAGGGAACCTCCCGAGCGATAAGAACACAGCTGCTAAGGATAAACTTGGAGAGAAGGGAAGAGGAGCGTGTCTTGAGCCTTTCACACGATTTGGGGGCAGTAGCCACAGCTAAGCAGCTGCAGATGGCGTGTTTTCGGTTCCCACTGTGGCAGTTTGGGGGTTTCCTCCATCTTTTTGTTTGTAGCGAACAAAAGAGCAGTGCGGAACTTAATCAGCCGGATCAAGTATATGTCGATGCTAAGGACAGGGTCTCCACTCCATCCTAACTGAAACGTTAAACTTCTGTGTAAGGGAGGCAAACTGGCCTGGGGTGATGTACGGGTGTCTGATGACACCCGTGTTCACATGCCTCTAAAACGTGTGTGCTCTGACTTTCCCGTCCACGGGTAAACGTTGACATTGGCCTTTGCCCTTAGAAATTCACTCTTCTAGCAACCAAGGCCAATAAAAAAAATGTCCGCATTCGCTGTCACGGGAAGTATTCGACAGCCTCTGTGGGGAGCAGGAGCCTGGATTTCATGTATTAGGTTAATTTCTTTAGTTTGCAGGAGAAGGGAAAGGCTTCTCGAAGAGGGTTTGTCAGGGGTCACGCCTTCACGGGGAGAGGGGAGGAGATGCCAAGGCAATCACAACTATTCTAATAATCCTCCTACAAGTGGCTTGTACACACACCCTCCCACTGCTCTCTGTTATTGTTGGATTCGGAAGAAAGACCTGCTGGACCTGCCTCTCCTCCCCTGGGCGATTCTTTCTTGGGTTCAGAACCTTCGCGGCTGCCTGTTGCTCAGATGCTGGGCATGCTCTGTGGAGTAAAAACAGCACATGGCTCCAGAAAGATCCTATTCTTTGCTCCCCAGATCGAGATGAACCAGTCCGACCTACATCAAGGATTTTTGTTTTTGGCCATTATGTCCTGTTCTTGAGTTGCATGCATGACTTAATTGGAGGTTTCCTGAAGCCTGATCCTTCTCATCTTCTCTTTGCAGTTAGTGTCTCTGTTTCGGTCCAGTTTTTTCTTTGTTGTTGTCTTAATTGCTGAGTTCCCAGAACACATTTTCAACCATCGCTAAGTGGGATTGTAGTCTTAGCAGGCCCTGAAATGCAATTTTCTTTAGGTTTGTCCCTGATTGCCTATAGGCTCCTGCTTCGGACCCAAGGTCACCGGGTCCTCCTGAGGGCTCAGCCCTGTTCACAAGTTTTTAACCTTTGCTGCATTCTTCTGAATGTTTCAAGTTCAGATAATTTTCAGAATTGTTGGAAGACAGCTCTGTATCCGACATGGAGACATTCCCCTTGACTCCATAGCGAAAGCAAGAGATTGCTAGAAAAGACCTGTAACTTTGATTTTTACTTCTTTTTACAAAATTTTTTTTAATCTTTATTTTATTTTATTTTTTTTTTGGAAAAAGAGTGTGAGCAGCGGAGGGGCAGAGAGAGAGAGAGACAGAATCTGAAGCAGGCTCCAGGCTCTGAGCTGTCAGTACAGAGCCCAATGCAGGGCTCGAACTCATAAACTGTGAGATCATGACCTGAGCTGAAATCAGACACTTAACCGACTGAGCCACCCATGTGCCCCTGCTTTTCACTTCTTTTTTAAAATGTTTTATTTGTTTTTGAGAGAGAGAGAGGGGGAGAGAGAGAGAGCATGCGTGCACAGGGGAGAGGCAGAGAGAGAAGGAGACACAGAATCTGAAGCCAACTCCAGGCTCCGAGCCGTCAGCACAGAACCCGACATGGGACTTGAACTCATGAACTGTGAGATCATGACCTGAGCTGAAGTTGGACACTTAGCCAACTGAACCACCCAGATGCCCCTGCTTTTTGCTTCTTGTATGGGACTTCTATAGCCTTTGCTGTCAAAGTGTATAGAATGTTTTTTTCCCCTTAAAATAATAGTATTAAAGGTGTTATGCAAATATTAATATTTTCAGTAATTGCTTTTCAAGTGGAGACATCGTGGAGCACAGTGCTGCTGCTGACCGTCCCACTCCTTCTGGTAGAAGAGTCCAAGGTCACAGAGCATCTATGCTTTGGGCCTATTGTTAGACCATATATAATTTTTTTTAATTCATTTTAGAAATGTGAGTGAAAGTAGCTGTGTGGACAGCAACCCACCCCATCCTTTTACCTTTATTCTGCTTCATTTTACATATTCACTTTATTTTACCTTTATCAGGCACCTGCCCTGGCCTTCTGATGAATTCAGACTTAGGGAGAGAGATTGAGATGGTGCCTCCTCTCAGCCCCAAGGAAGCCCACACCCTGAGCTAGACTAGGGGCCTGGTGGCAGCTGTAGATGCCAATGTTCACTGTTATCAGTGTGCTGTGTGGAGTTTTGTTTCCTTAGACTTGGGGACAGATCATGGACAGCTTTCAAATATTTTATTGTTTATCAAGATCTCTTAGTATTATTTCTCAGGTATTTCTGAAACGAAAAGTACGAAAATAAGCAAGGATGTTACCTCCCTGACATCCTTGATCATAATTACGTGCATAACTGTTCAGCAGTTGTAACCAAGTTAACAGTTATCAGTAAACCAGCAGTTCCTCATTCTAAATGCTCAGAACACATTTGTAACAAATACCATGCGTATCAGTGCAGTTGACCCTTGGACACTGTAGGGGGTAGGGGCGCTGACCCCCCCTACACAGTCGAAAATCTGCAGGTAACTTTGAGCTCCCCAAAACTTATCTACTACTAGTTTACTGTTGACCAGAAGCCTTACCGATGACAGTTGACACTTATTTTGTATGTTCTGTGCATTACACACTGTATTCCTACAGTAAAGCTAGAAAAAAGAAAATGAAATTAGGAAAATCATAAGGAAGGGGGGCACCTGGGTGGCTCCGTCGATTAAGCATCTGACTTCGACTCAGGTCATGATCTCACGGTTCGTGGGTTTGAGCCCCGCGTCGGGCTCTGTGCTGACAGCTAGCTCAGAGCCTGGAGCCTGCTTCAGATTCTGTATCTCCCTCTCTCTCTGACCCTCCCCTGCTCACACTGTCTGTCTGTCTGTCTGTCTGTCTCTCTCCCTCTCTCTCTCTCTTTCAGAAATAAATAAAACATTAAGAAAATTTTTTAAAAATCATAAGGAAGAGAAAGTAGGTTTTTAGTACTGTACCATATTGAAAAATATAGGCGTAGAAGGGGACCCAACCAGTTCAAATCTGTGCTGTACAAAGGTCAACGATTTTGAGAGATTTTAATGTGAATGAGCTTGGTTGCTTCTTGGTTATTAATTTAACTAGTCAGGGACAGATTGATGACATCTCTTTGCTGGGGATAATACACATCTAAGTAGTTTCTATGTTTTGTTTTAACAACACTCATTGTAGAGAGATCCTCTGACATTAAGTACGTTGATGGAAATAGAAGACAAGATTTTAAAGTACATTCATCGAGTTCAATTTCTGTAGCATTTTACAGTTTTATCTGAAAATCAACAAACAGTGTATTTCAGAACTGATCTTTGACTTCTCATTGATGGCCAGGTCAGAAAATTTATTCCGTAAAGTAATAGACCATTTGTCTTTTGACGAACAAAAGGGATTTTGTGTACTTTTGTGTTACATTTGACAGCATTGTAAATACCGTCCTGATCGTGATTAGTCACTTGACTTAACGCGTTCAACAACTTCCAAACTGGTTTCCAGGTAGTTTGATGTGGGTGATTATCCTGACTTAGTTGTCAGAGAAACAAGATTAAAATTGTNCTTTCTTTAAAGTGGGGGGTGTGGATTAGTGTTAGATAATGTGTGTGATGTCATGAAGACTGACCTGTAGTGAGGAGGTAGTGAGTGCCTGGGGAAGTTCTTCCAGGATTTATTTTTTAAAAAATTTTTAATGTTTATTTTTGAGAGAGAGCGACAGTGTGAGCAGGGGAGGGGCAGAGAGAGAGGGAGACCCAACAATACGAAGTAGGCTCCAGGCTCTGAGCTGTCAAGCACAGAGCCTGATGTGGGGCTCCAACTCACGATTTGTGAGATCATGACCTGTGCTGAAGTCAGACGCTTAACCAACTGAGCCACCCAGGTGCCCTGCAAAGAGACATAATTTTTTTTAAATTTTTTATGTTTGTTTATTTTAAGAGAGAGAGTGTGTGTGCACACATGTGAGCAGAGAAGGAGCAGAGACAGAGGGAGAAGGAGAATCCCAAGCAGGCTCTACACTCTGGCCAGAGCCCGACATGGGACTCAGTCTCATTATCATGAGATCATGACCTGAGCTGAAATCAAGAGTTATAAGCTTGACCAACGGAACCAGCCAGGTGCTCCTATATATTTTAATAAGAGGAGGATCCTATAAACATAAATGGCTGTGCTGAGAGGGTAGTAGAAGGGATGATATTGAAAATTGGGCCCACGCCTGTGGATCCCAGCCCGTGTTTTATTTCTGTTATTTCAAAGTCACTTGTACCTATGGCAGGTGGTCTGTTAGGCCCCCAGTGGACAGGCGTTTGTTCCCTGGGGGGGAGCTAGACCCCAGGGTTCTCTGTCCATTTCCCTCTAGAGGCGAGAGATGGATGGTGTATGGGTGGGAGACAAACATGACCCAGCAACCTTGAACCTGTGCCCATACGCTTCCAGTGAAGCAGCTCTTCCCAGCCCCTGGGTCAAAGGTTAATGGAGAAGAAGAAAAGAAGGGACAGTGAAGTTTTCCTTAACCCTCTGTTCTGTGAGCCCTGCTTCCCACGATTTCTAGGTTAAGCTCTGTGCAACCTTTAAGAGAGTGGAGACTAATAACTATGTGGGGAGATAGGGTGGGGAATTTAGCCCAACAAAATAACCACAATTGGTGCAAAAGTTTTACATATAAGCATCCTCAGAGCATTCTTAGTTCTGATGTGAAAAACTAGAAAAATATTGGCTGTAAGGCATTACATTATGATTCTCCGTATGATCAAGTAATTTAAATCAATTAAATACCTTGTTTTATAGGGCCATTTAATGACGTGGGAAAATGTGCACAGAGTATTAAGTGAAAAAATTTTCTTGCTAAGCAGTATATATAATGGATCCCAATTTTGCAGGAAAATTAAATATGCATATGCATTCTCAGAACAAGGATATATTAAAGAATTTACAGTGGTTATTACTTGTGTTATGTGTAATTATCATTCCCTTTCTGCATTTGTTTTCTAGTTTTACTAAAATGAACATATTAATTTTGAAAGAGGAAAAAACATAGTATTAAAGTATTTGAATTCTATGACTCCGTGAGATGTACCCTTATAAATAAATAGTCTGTTTCAATAAAGTTTCCTGGTTCAGTATAGTTTGGATTTATTTCATGACATAATCTTCTTGATTTGTTCTTTTGAGTATATTTAAAAGAAGTAATTGATACCAATATCTAGCAAATATTTTTTAGATACTCAGTATGTATTCTAAACTTACTTTTGGTATATGTTCTTTACCAGAAAGCACCTATGATCTGAGTTTAGTATCAAGTAGGCAGATCTCCTTTGGAAACTGTTACTTGGCTGGTATGATATGTTAAGAGTTTAGGCATTATGTATTTTCAACCTTTGAACTACATTCTTTCATTTAAACTTGTTACACAGGAAAAAATATGTATATGTATACTATAAAGGTATTAAGTCAAGTTAGTTTCAGGAAATTTATTTTTTACTATAGATAACGTACTTTATTGGTAAGGCACTGAAAACTTTTACATACATTATTGAGCCCCCATAGCTAGTATTTCTGGACAATGAGGACATCTTTCTTAGTGGGACTAAGAATTACGTTAGAGACTTTGGCACTGACTTTCAACATACTGTCGTTGGTCTTATCTTTGAGAGCAGAGATACCTTGATTCCGATAACATCCATGTGTTTTTGGCAGTAAAATTGCCAGCCTTTTGATACTGTGCTTTTTGACATTTACATTAAAAATAAAAATTAGCTAATTTGTAAGTTATAAGGTCTCAAAAAAGTAGTTCATTCTTCTTTTACGCCTGTTAATGCTTCTATTAAAATTCTGGAATGGCTTATTAAATTAAGTGCAGTGTCAAAGGCTAATTGTCTCCCCATGAATTATCTGCATGACTTAGGAAAGCACAATTTAAGAATTATGTTTGAATAGCAACTCTGAAGTCAGTTTTTAGTATCTATCAAATTGTAATGATTGTGGATGAAAAGTATTAATAGATGATGAAGTCCATGCCTGTACTACAAAAGATGCCTCTAAAATAAATTCAGCGTTAATGACCTTGGAATTGCCTACTCTTCTTAGCATCGCATGTCTGAGGCACAGATGTGTGGTCTGAATGCCCCATGCAGCTCTGCCTGGTGGATCAGAAAGCAGTGATTCTTTGAAGATAAGAGTCCGGGTGTGCTGGGCCCTTCTGCCTGCTGGACTCGCCCCCTGGGGTGCGAGTAGCTCCATGTGTTTGAGACGTGCCACCACCTGGTATTAAGGGACGTAGTTGGGGGTGACAGGTAGGTGTAGGGTGACCGAAGAGAGACTTCGTAAAGCGGATTGTGGATTGTGCACATATCGTCTCCGTTCCCGTTAAGCTTCCTGATCCTAACTTTGGAAGTTGAAAGGGGTCTTTTTGGTTTGGTTTGGTTTGGGTTTTGCTGGATACCCTTTCACTTCGAACCTTCCTGATAGTTTCTGTTGGGGCCCAGAGAAAGAAATGGTCTTGGTAAAGACTTGTGGCGGGTGTAGTCTCATAGCTGGTGTTGGGGCAGGGCCTCAGTGCTCCTTGTCATCATGCTCCTGGCGGCCACCAGTGCTCTCAGCCCTCATCACTCTGCAGTTCCTAGTCTTGTGAATCCTCCCGCGGGCCCCAGGCCCCGTCCTTTGTGACTTGTGTTGAGTACTAATCCCCTGCCCCCCCATCTCTCTCCCCTCTGCTTCTGTGCACCACTCTCTCGCATGCTCTGACTGCCTTCGGTCATTTCTCCTCTGCCATGGCTGGCCTTTCCTTCCTGAGTACCTTTGAAGTGTTGGGGACCCTTCTGATTGCTCTCCCTCTGGGTGATCCTACCCTCCTAAGTGGCTTGTTTCACCGCCTCTGTGATGGTGACCTCCAAATCTTTGCCTGTCTGACCTTTTCCTACTCACCTCCTGGCCATCTTCTGGGTGTTCTTGATACATTTCAGAGAAGTGAGTCCATTTGGGATTGATGGTCTTCGCCCACAAGTGTCTTTTACCCTCTGTCCCCCTTTGTACTGTGCTGTCACAGGGACCTAGTCTGTAGGTTAAAGCTCCTGAACTCAGTCCTAATGCCACATCTGTCCAGCTCTATACCAACATCTACTAGCTGTGCTTCAGAAATCCCTCTTTTTAAAAATAGTTAATTAATTAATTTTGAGGGAGGAGGGAGAGGGTGACAGAGAGAGAGGGAGAGAGAATCCCAAGCAGGCTCCATGCTGTCAGCACAGGGTCTGACATGGGGCTTGATCCCACCCACCATCCTGGAACCATGACCTGAGCCGAAATCAAACGTAAGACACCTAACCGACCCAGCCACCAAGGCGCCCCCAGAAATCCCTCTTGAATCTGTCTTTTTCCCACTGCTCCTGCCATACATCAGGACGTACCGTCCTGTGAACCTAAAATAGCTCTCCAGCCAGTGTGTCCAGTAGGGTAGCCACCGGCTGCATGTGACAGTGTACATTTAAATGAATTAAAATTAAATAAAGAGAAACATTCTCGTCCTCAGTCTCAGGAGCTGCATTTCAGGTGTTCAGTAGCCTCATGGAACATTGTCCTCACTGACACGATGGAGGGAACATTCCCATCACTACCCAAGGTTCTGTTGGACATCACTGTCTAGCTGACCTCCCTGCTACCAGCTTCCCGTTCTCTCCGTCTCATCCTTCCTATTGCTGCTAGCATTTTCTCTGTAGAGGCGGTGATTTAGTAAAAACCTTCTCTTGGGTGTGTGGATAAAATCTGAGCCCCTCTGCAGGGGGCTCTCCGCTGCCTCAGTGTCCCCACCGGGCTGGAAACCCCTGCCCCTTCCCCCCGTTGCTTGCATGCCTGGCTTTGCTGTTTCTCTCCTTTCCCAGGGCTCCTCTCTGCTTGGAATGCCCTCCCCCTCCTCCCTGTACTCTTTATAGACTGCTTGCTCCTCCTCAGTGTCTGGTAGTGACATTCCTCATGGCCTTGAGGCATGTGCTTACTGCTCTGGCTGCCATGGGAGGGGGTGTCTAGGGCATGCTTGAATTTTTCGTCCTTATGCCCTCTGAAAGAACTGAAAAGAATTTTTTTTAATGTTTATTTACTTTTGAGAGAGACACAGAGCATGAGCGGGGGAGGGGCAGAGAGAGAGGGAGAACCAGAATTCGAATCAGGCTTCAGGCTCCTTGCTGTCAGCACAGAGCCCGATGCGGGGCTTTAACTCCCAAACCGTGAGATCATAACCTGAGCTGAAGTCAGATGCTTAACTGAGTGAGCCACCCAGGTGCCCCGAAAGAACTTTAAAAAAACTATGTAGTCTCTCCCATGTTTTTAAGTTGACCCCCAACATTTTTATCACAAGGCCAAATGATTTATTTTTGTTAATGGGAAGTGTGAACTATTAAACATCTGAAGTAGTGAAAATAATATGAAGGTTGCCTTAGGTGAAATAAAGTTTTTGACGGTATAGTGAGAGGGAATCGATTATAACTTCCTGGTTGAAAAATACAGAATTTAAGTAAATGTTTTATCTGAGGAGTTTTCCCTAACTTGGCTTGAACATTTTGGCCTTTGGGAAAAAAATTCCCAGGTCATGTTTAAGAGAGTCCATACCATTCATTTATATTTCTTAATTTTTTTTTCTGGGTCAGATGGGTCAGGGTTTCCCCTTAGCAGAAATATGTTTAAGGCACTTAAAAAGAGGAAGCATTATGAATTTAAAGGGTCACAATTAATTACTAAAGACGTCTTCCCCAAAGATCTCATTTTGAATTATCCCTTTATTTGGCGCCATAGGGATTGGCCTTTGAACTTGGGGACCACGCACCGTGTTAAGATTTTGGGAGAGAGCAGCTGTTGAGAAGACAGAAATGTCCACCCGTTTTCAGGAAGAGTGCATGGAAGGCGAGGGGCTACAGACAGATTCCTTTCCACTTATCACCTATTAAGTATTCCTAGGCTCCTGGGAGAATCTCAGGGCCCTGGGGGCTACATGCCTCTTCGTCTGTCCCAGAGCCCAGCCTGGCACTGGGTACAGCCTGGCCATACACCTGAGGCTCAGAGAGTAGATCTGTCTCCTGCTGTTAGCTCACTCTCCCTCCCAGCCGCTCACCCCCACCTGCTTTTCCCTAAGAGATGCATTGGCCTGGGGGGGGAGGGTGTGCTATGGAAGCCCACCCTTTTCTTGTAGGTTTGTCTTGTCCACCCCTGGCCGCAGGAAGCGGGTTACTTAAGATATGTCTTGGAGAGGACTAGAAGCAGCTTTGTCATGGCAAACAGTAGCTGTGTTTATGGTCGCTGCTCGATTTTATCAAGCGTTATATAACCAGCTTTCCAGGCTGGCGAAGATGATCTATAATGTGTCCCCCGAGTGCCTGCAGGACAGGAGTGTGTGTGTCCCGAGGCTTCCATTTCTTCCTGCAGTGACCCCCGGACCCCAGCACTGTACCATGAATGCAGACCTCAGGATCAGCCTGCTTCCTCCCATGCTCTCCCAGAGATAGACCACCCGTGTCCCCCACCACGCACGCTCTTTAATTCAGGCTGTCCTCTCTTTTTAGGATTTATATAAATAGATACCCTCCGGCACAAAGAAGAAGCCACTTTCAGACAGCAGTAGTTTGGTTCTCAGTCTGCCCCGCAGCACGTTCTCTCATCCCTTCATATACCACACCCCGGCTTCGCAGGGCCTAAGGCGTTTGCCCTGATCAGGCAGCGTGCCCTTACAAGCCCAAGGTACCCAGAAGAAATTAGAAATACTTGATTGAAAATCAAAGGGGGGGGGTTGATTTGGGCTGTAACTTTTAAGAGAGAGCAACTGGGAAAATAAGTGGACTTTGTGTATGTTTTTCAGAACGTGCTTTCTGATTCTGCTTAATACAGCCCAGTGCAGATATGCAAAGAAATGATTTTGTTGTTGCAGTTAACTGTCCCCAGTGCTGCCCCTTCCTTTGAAAACATGAGGCGGCTGTCATATAGATAGCTCCTTCCAGAGCAGAGCGTAGTAAACTTCTCAAGCATCCCTGGCAGGCACCCAGCAAAGTCCAAGGTCTTGCTTTTTGAGCCAGTTCAGGGTCAAGGGTGCTCCCCAGATGGCAGTAAACTCCGGCGTGGACTCCTGCTGGTGATGCCGGGAGCCCAGCCCATGTACAAGCAAAGCCCATGCGTTTGCTTTCTCATCGCAAGTACAGTAGTTGCTCACTTTTAATCTGATATGTCTGAGCAGCGCATATTCAGGAAGGTGCTTCTTACCTTGCCAGAGGGCGCCTAGGTTGATACGTGATTAATGAAGGGTTCCTGGAGGATGTGTGAGCGGCTCTTGAATGCTGAGAACAAACTGAGGACTGATGGGTGTGGGGGGGAAGGGAGAGATGGGCATGGAGGAGGGCACTTGTGGGGATGAGCACTGGGTGGTTCATTTTTAAAAAGCAGAATGTAACCTGAACCCAGGACCCCCATGCCCGCTCTGCCATGGTCCAGGTTTTCAAGTGTGTGACTGGTGACTAGTTGCTCTTCACCCAGGGACTATATGTCATTTGCTAAGGGAAGTGATGTCCATGGAATCGATTGCATTCCAGGCCATAGGGGAAATTGCTTGATCAGTAGGGTTGAAGTCCGCTTAAATGAACAAGCTAAGAATCCCAGAGTCTTTGATTTTGTGTGTTGGATAATGCAGGAGCCAAGCTTGCAGTCTGTGACTTGTGCCCTGAGGCCGGGGTGAGTTCCTGAGCTGAGTGGCATCTGAGGCCTATTTGTCAGGGTTCATCTCTGTCTGGCTCTCCAGTTTCCGATGAACCAAAGGAAAGCAGGTGTCTCTGGAGTTGGACATAAGCTGTCTTTTTTTTTTTTTAAATGTTTATTTTTGAGAGAGAGCATGAGCGGGGGAGGGGCAGAGAGAGGGAGACACAGAATCTGAAGCAGGCTCCAGGCTCTGAGCTGTCAGCACAGAGCCCGATGCGGGGCTGGAACCTGCGAACCATGAGATCATGACCTGAACTGAAGTTGCACGCTTCACTGACTGAGCCACCCAGGCGCCCCGGACACAAGCTGTCTGTTAAAGGAACATTGACCAGAGAGAGCAAGGTTATCTTGGGAACCAGATCATGGATGAGCTCAGAGCCAGGTGAGGGGGGTGGAGGAGCAGTTAGTTACCTACATGCTGTCAGCGTCGGAGCACCCTGTGGCTCACGTGTAGGTGCGCCTTGCTTTAAGAAAACCAACATGTAAAGATCTCCATGCAGGAAACCTAGCTTTTTCTCTTTTAATGTGTATTTGAGATGGGGGAGAAGAGAGGGAGAGAATCCCAAGCAGGCTTTTGCCATGTCAGCACAGAGCCTGATGTGGGGCTTGAACCCACAAACTGTGAGATGATGACCTGAGCTGAAATCAAGAGTCAGATGCTTAACCGAGTGAGCCACCCAGGCGCCCCGAAACCTAGCTTTTAAAGTGAGATATTTATTTGCATTGCAAAAGTGTTGTTTCTGATGCGTTGGACTCAGCCTTGCCGAAAGGAATCACGTTTGGGCTTCTGACCCCACCTCTGAACTGTCTAGTCTCCACAGTCACTACAACGAACAGTAAGTCTGAGTGATTCGACTCCCAGATCAGATTTTGTCATTTCTTTAGGTTGGAGTCCAGGCACCCGTTGCCACCAGAGAGGGTACTGCTGCCCCGTCTGCCGAATCCACGGTCCCCACCTTGCGCCTTCCCCTCCCCCACCCAGACCCTGTCTGTAGTCTGTTTTCCAGGGGGGCAGCCACCCCACTTTGTGCTGTCCTCCAGGCCCGGCCCCTCCGTCTCTGGGGGTGGGGGTGGGGGTGGAGACCAAGCGACTGTCTTCCTTTTGGTGCCTCAGTTTCCAGAATGTTCTGACGTGATGGGCGGTGAGCACATTTTCGTAGGTTGACTGAGGGTAAGAATAGTTCTTTGCAACTGTTTCTAATATATTTTAAGAGCCAACTTTGAGATAAACCATCCATGCAGCAAATTTGGGTTCCTAGTTAGCGGGGAAGGGGGATGGTGGCAGTATAGATGCCACATTTCAATGGTAGCTGCATTCACAGACTCTAGAATACGAGATTGCACTGTCTTCTGGGAAGTGAAATTCTCATCAACAGTAGCCTTCTTACTACCACTCTTCTCTCTAGTGCTTGTTTTAATATTAAATTTAATAATGATATTTATAGTAGTAAATATATTATTAAATACTATAAATATTTAATAATAATAAACTTTGCCTCTCCAAATAGAGAGGTCACGCTTTTATAAATGTTTTGTTGAATTCAAGTGGAGTACCCCACCCTTCCTCTGCACGAATATGGGCATTTTAGAATATATTAGTTGACCAAAAGAAACCAAAAATTAAACAGGCAATATTTTCATAGTTTCTTTTTCTGGAACAAATTCTACGCTTCTTCCATATCAGCACAAGTAAGTTTCAGTGAGCAGAAACTCACGTTAGGATCCTTCCTGGTTTGTGATGTGGGGGCACAGCTGTGCTGTGTGCTTCCACTGAGCCCTTGCTTCGAGGTTTCTCAGCAAAACACGAACCAGTGGTGATGTCGGTTTGGAATTTGTCTCATGCGCGGCAGACACACAGGGCAGTTTTCCTGTGGCTGCATGAGCGTTGGGAGCCTCGTTCCGAACGTTCCGGGGCTGCCTGAATTGAGTATCAGTAGAACCACTTCAGGATGAGCCCAGTGGCTTGTTGGGATCGGAGTTGCTGTGAAGGAAGAAGACTTTTCTCTCTCCTCTCCTTCCTCTGCATCTCGCTGACATCCTCAGCTTCAAGCCTGCTGTTAACTTTTCCTTAGAAGGGTGGCGTTCTAAAGGCCCAATTCGTGAAGGAGAGCAGTTCTGCAAACAGCAAGGAAAGCCACTCTCTTTTCCCCCAGTGTGGAACTTTCGAGGTAATTGTGAGCCATCCTGGAAGGCAGGATTAGTATTTATTCGGACCTAGTTAACATTTGTCTTGCTAGTGTTTGTGGACCCAGTCGATCCTCTGAGCGAGCATTGAATGATGATTTAATGATGAAAGTAGGATTTTATTTCCCTCGGAACGTTTTCATGGAATCAAGCTCAAATTTCATATGTCTCCCAAAGTCAGTTTTTTCCTTTCTTTAAAAGAGAATATAGATGGGATGAAAATGGTTATTCGCTGCAAAGACTATAAGGATACATAAATGTCTATACATAGTCTCCCCCCCACCCCCACTTCATGAAAAGTTAATTTAGACAGTTCATACGAAAGTCAGGATTCTGAAAACCTCTATTGTTTGAGGAAGCACAAAAGATGACTTGGCAGACCTCAAGCCCAGTTTGTGCTGCATGGAATGAGATTAGTGTGCAGGGAGAGTGTCCAGTCCCCAGGCCTTCTGTCCTTTGTGATGAAGGTGACAGCTGAAAAGAGTCGGGGTCCGCCCAGTGACAGCAGTGGCCTTGCAGCACAAAAGACTGGGGTGCCCCAACCTTCGCCTGTCCTTGCTCCTTGCTCCCTTTCACGGGGGACTGGGAGGTGTGGGAGGTTTTCTTCGGGTTGCAACTTTTTGTTAGACCTTTAATTGTAGTTAGGAATTCAGACTTTCACATTTTTCTCCTTTATGGTTTTTTGTTTGGTTGGTTGGTTTTTGTGGGGTTTTTTTGTTTTGTTTTTTGAGGATTTTTTTAGCCATTTTATTAAACCAAGACCTTCATTGCCTCCAGGGTTGGTGTTCTTTGGACCGGGAAGTACATGAGGTGGGGGGTAGGTATTTTTTGGATGAATGGAAAGGGAAGAGTTGACAAGAAAGACACTGCGACCAGCGCCACCTTCCCTAGCCTGGTGTAGATGACACGATGCCTGCCAACGACGGTGTAAGTGCTCGGTAGGAACCAGCTCCCATCGCACCTGAGCTTCACACTGAGTACCTTCCCTAGAGTTCAAGACGAGCCTTCTCAGACTTGCCCGCACTTTGGAATCATGGTGGGGGAGGGGGAGATTTGAAAGACTACGCATGCCCGGCCCCGCCCCAGAGGTTCTGATCCAATAGGAGTGGGGTAGCCTGGGCGCCGAGACTTCCTGAAACTCTTCAGGTGATTCTGACCCGTGGCCTTGGCTAGGACTCCTGCCCAGCCCCCAGACACTTGTTCTGCGTCAGAGCCCTCCCTCAAGTCTGGAATCAAGGGCCCTTCTCGTCCCCTCTGAGCTTTTGGGTTTATTGGTACTCTTTCTGATTTCTGGGACGTGGAATTCTTAGAAAACTTAAATGGTGTTAGAATCAGCTGAGATTCTGACCAGATGTAAGAAAGAGCGAGCCTATTCAATTTGGGAGACTCGACCCCTTTAATGTGGTTGATTTGGGAGAAGATTTAGTGAACGAAGCCCACTGCGGTTCCTGAACCTTAAAGGGAATCGTTATAGCGAGGCCGGGCAAAGAGTTGCCTTTAGTGCTTGTCCAAGGTTGAGAGAATGTGCTTGTCCAGGGAGAGAATGAAGAGAGAACTTTCTGGAACAAAATTACATGGGCACAGTCGCTCCAGGCAGAGCTGTTGGAGTGGATGATTAGGAGCTTACGGTGAGGTTAGGGCAAGATGTCTGCCCAGTCCCCTGTGGGTGTTAGCCTGTGTCTCCTTTGTGCTGTATGCTTGATACCAGCCCCTCTGACTCAACTTCTCCTTGTGTTTTTACTCTCTTTCCAGGACCAGCTGCTCACTTTTTATTCACTCATTCCCACCCCCACCTCTGCGCATCACAGGCCTTAACCACTTTGTGGCTCTGGCTACATTTTCCTTTTCCCTCTCCGTTAGTTCATGTTTTATATTCGCTTTTTCCGTTACCACTTAGGTGGAAATGGAGTCATGCTCTGTAAGTGTGTTTTAGCCGGGAGGGGTGATGGAGTGAGGTCGCTGAAAGATTGGACCGGGGAAGGGCTTTGAGAAATCTCGGGGGGCTGGGACCAGTCTCCTGGTGGACAGGAAGCTAGAGGGTCAGAAGTCCGACCCATGGGCTAGAGGTCAAGGGGGCAGCTGAGAGGGGCTGTCGTCGGAGAGGCCTGAGCCCGCCCATGTGGGTTAGCATTGACCATGCAGTAGAGCTTGTCTGTGCCTGCCCAAGCAAGGTCTCTCCCTCCTATCCACAGAGAAAAAACACCCCTGAGGCCAAGGCCAGGTGGTCCAGCTACTTGCCTGCTGAAAATCACCTTTTCTGAAGATCCTTATTCTGGCTCCGTGAACACTGCTCATTTCACGCAAGGACTTTTCGTTTTTATGGGATATCTTTATTTTGTTCTCCGTGTTGCCGAGAGTTTCTGTCTTTTCATTTTATTTTGACAGCTTGTTGGAACATTTTTGCCACTCTGCTAACTCTCAAGATGCCTAGCAACGTTTCATAGATATTTTGGAATGTTTCTCTCTAATCATTTTAGTGAAACCATAATAAATCATTTTGTGAAAAGCACCCTGGAGACAATAAATCTTTACTGAGAACTATTTCAGAGTTCTTTCTTCTATGGAGCTATGTGTACATGTAAAATGTTTTATGTAATGTAGTCTTCATGTCAGGCCCCAGAAAGGAACACCTCTAGTTAATATCCTGCTTATGGTCAAGGTCAGGACTATCTGGAGAGGTGGGTTGGTGTTGATCTGCGGGCTGACCGCTTGAAGCCTGTGGGCTGGCTGGGGCTGCCTCCTGGCCTCACCTCCCGTCCCAGGCCACCGCCTGGACTCTGGAAATGTGGCCCATTAAGCAAATGAGCATTTCTTGACTGTTAGGCCGGACTCTGACCAGCTAATTTAACATTCTAAAGCACCTTTGTCGGCGAGTATTTAACTTTCAGAGAAAATGTCTTCTCGTTTTTCTTAGCAGTGTTTTTTGTTTGGTAGTAGATGTATGTCATACTTTATGCAGCCCCTGAAAAGACATATATTTGGATTCATTTTGCAGCTGGTGTCTGAGTTTCCTAAGAAATTTGGATTTACCTGCATGTGTCCAGGTGTGGAGTTGGGCAACTNCGGGGGGGGGGGGGGCTAGGTGGCTCAGTCGGTTAAGTATCTGACGTTGGCTCAGGTCAGGATCTCTTGGTTCTTGAGTTCAAGCCCAGCGTCGGGGTCTGTGCTGACATGATAGCTCAGAGCCTAGAGCTTGCTTCAGATTCTGTGTGTGTCTTTCTCTCTGCCCCTCCTGCGCTCAAAAATAAATAAAACATTAAAAAAACAAAAGTGAGAATCTCTTGTGGACTCAGGAGCAGACTGTGTTTGTTACTTAAGACGATTTTGCCCCCTCTTCCGGTTTTCTAGTTGTGCAAAGGAAAGAGGGAGATGTAGGATTTAGGAGAGAAAGGCACATGCGCACCAGGATTCTTTCTCATGTGGCGAACATATGGAAAGGTACACAGAAGCCCGCAATATTGGTACCCCTTTCTCTTTGGTAGTAAGAAATTCATCTTGTTGCTAGTTTTCTAAGGTCCTTCAGGAAAGGTTTTAGAAAATTAAGCCTTAAGGAAAGGTTTTGGAACATTAAGATTTTTTTAATTCTAGAAAACTTAACCAGTTTGCCAAGTTTTCAGTTAACAATAAACATTCCATTCTTTGATGATTCAGGAAGTTTTTCTTAGTCCTCCTAATATTTTCGGGCCAGCAGTGTATGGACCGCATGAGAAATCAGCTCCTCTTTAATTTTCACATGTAAACCAGAAGTTCTTTTGATTCAATACCAGAAGTCACAATTTATTATACAACATGACTGGCTTTTTTTAGATGTAACTGTTTTAGGTGGCCATTGGTCGGATCTTGAAATGACAAACCTTAAAAAAAAAAAAAGTAGCAGGTGGTCCATTCAGCTCTACCAGTTTAGATGTGTTTACCTCCGGAGATGGAGTGAACGTAATTGTATCTGGCAGAGAGCAGAGTAAAATTGTCCTCACTGCTAATTATTCAGTGACTCCTATCTATGCGCTTCCCATTTTAATTCAGACAGTAAGTGTCTGCAAATGTCTGTGCTAAATATTCCTCTCGCTATCAGACAGCCTCTGCCAGCTACGTGTGTGTGTGTGTGTGTGTCTAAGAATTGATAATTTTACATTCTTCTTTCCTTTCCCTTTCTCCGATGGATTAGTGGAAGTAGGTAATTCAGCCATCTTTCCCCCGGTCCTGGTTACCCTTTTGGGGATTGATTAGTGGGAAAGAAGGGACCGGCTCAGTGTGCTGAGTCATGAGGACTGCCCCCAGCCCCGCCCCTGGCACCCATGGGAGTGGCCCTGGCAGCAAGTGGTGTGTAGGGGCCCAGGCTGTTGCCATTTCTACTGTTTTTTTTTCTTTTTTTTTAATTTTTATTTTTTAAAATGTTTATTTTTGAGAGAGAGAGAAAGAGTGCAAGCAGGGGAGGGTCAGAGAGAGAGGGAGACACAGAATCTGAAGCAGGCTCCAGGCTCTGAGCTGTCAGCACAGAGCCTGACGTGGGGCTTGAACCCACAAACCGTGAAATCATGACTTGAGCCGAAGTCAGATGCTTAACCAACTGAGCCATCCAGGCGCCCCTAATGTTTATTTTTTGAGAGAGAGAAAGAAAAGAGAGAGAGAGAGAGACAGAGCATGAGCTAGGGAGGGCCAAGAGAGGGAGAAACCGAACTCGAAGCAGGCTCCAGGCTCTGAGCTGTCAGCACAGAGCCCGATACAGGGCTTGGAACTCATGAACCTTGACATCATGACCTGAACTGAAGTCGGACGCTTAACTGACTGAGCCACCCAGGCGCCCCTGTTTCTTATTTTCTTAAAGTGAAAAGCTTAGCATGTTACAGTAAATTAAAGACTAAAATGTGAGGAGTGGCTTCTTGCCCCAGGACCAGTTGGCTCGGTAGCCCCTTAAGTCACAGCGACGCCCATTCCCTGGCTGCTCGGATATAGGTCCTGTGGCACCAGGGTCCTGAGGCAGCTTCCTCTCGTTCCCCAAAGGCCTGTATCTTTCTGACCCTGTCTTTCCTGAGGGAGGCCAGAGAGAGTGTCAGTGGGTAAGCTGCATCAGGAGGCCGAAAGGGAGCGCTTAGAGACAAAAACAAGAGGTGAAGGTGCTAGACAGTTCAGCAGTTCGGGGTTAAAGGTGAACAGCCGCGTGCATCCCAGCACCCTGCTGGGAGGCAGCTGGCCTGGGAGGGCCGGCCCGCAGGCCCCCTGAGCTCCTGCTGTCCTGTCTTGTCCTGTCTGTGCGGAGCCCTGAGCGCTGCCCCCACCCCGCCCGCTGCCCCTCTGCACCCTGGGCAGACCTGGGGCCTGAGGAAGAGAGTAGCTATCCACGCAGTCCTGGTTAGTCCCCACCTTCCAAGGCTGATTCCAGTCCCCCCACTGACCTGTGTGGAACGTTTCAGTACTCTTTTTTTTTTTTTTTTTTTTTTACCCCCCAACCCCCCTCTCCCACCCCACACAA
>NW_027551578.1:3438331-3528958 GCF_008692635.1 Crocuta crocuta | reverse complement strand
TTTGAGAGAGAGAAAGAAAAGAGAGAGAGAGAGAGACAGAGCATGAGCTAGGGAGGGCCAAGAGAGGGAGAAACCGAACTCGAAGCAGGCTCCAGGCTCTGAGCTGTCAGCACAGAGCCCGATACAGGGCTTGGAACTCATGAACCTTGACATCATGACCTGAACTGAAGTCGGACGCTTAACTGACTGAGCCACCCAGGCGCCCCTGTTTCTTATTTTCTTAAAGTGAAAAGCTTAGCATGTTACAGTAAATTAAAGACTAAAATGTGAGGAGTGGCTTCTTGCCCCAGGACCAGTTGGCTCGGTAGCCCCTTAAGTCACAGCGACGCCCATTCCCTGGCTGCTCGGATATAGGTCCTGTGGCACCAGGGTCCTGAGGCAGCTTCCTCTCGTTCCCCAAAGGCCTGTATCTTTCTGACCCTGTCTTTCCTGAGGGAGGCCAGAGAGAGTGTCAGTGGGTAAGCTGCATCAGGAGGCCGAAAGGGAGCGCTTAGAGACAAAAACAAGAGGTGAAGGTGCTAGACAGTTCAGCAGTTCGGGGTTAAAGGTGAACAGCCGCGTGCATCCCAGCACCCTGCTGGGAGGCAGCTGGCCTGGGAGGGCCGGCCCGCAGGCCCCCTGAGCTCCTGCTGTCCTGTCTTGTCCTGTCTGTGCGGAGCCCTGAGCGCTGCCCCCACCCCGCCCGCTGCCCCCCTGCACCCTGGGCAGACCTGGGGNTTTTTACCCCACAACCCCCCCCTTCCCCCGAAATAAAAACAGTCGAGTTATTTTCCAGTTTGGTCAGGGAAGTAGAGAATCACTTGCGAAATATTTGTGTGATAGGCAGAGTTACTCCTTTCTGTTTTACTAAGTCTTGCCATTCAGACACGCTTGCCTGTTTCTCGTGATTCCCATTCGGGCTGACCCCTTTACACGGGGTGCTGGAGGCATGAAGTGGGTGCATGAGCCCCGGCCCTTCTCCCCGGAAAGCAGAATCACGCTCCTAACACGCTGCATTCCGCTTTACCAGCTCTGCCTTTCAGCAGACCTTACCTTGCCCACGGTTTGATACCTTTTGTATGTTCTAAACCAAGCACAGACCTCCCTGTTGCCGTGATCTGTGTTTCAAGGTGGTGGATTTCAGTTCTGTCTTTAAAGGATTGCTTCTCTATCCAGTTTCTCCTGGTCTCTGGCGTGTTCATGAATTCGCTGTTTGAGGCTGTGATTCTGGTTGGCTGGTTGTTGGAAGCTCTCACTCTCTCCTTCACTGCCGGGACCCCTTTTTCTGTTTTTGTGCTGGTGCTGGTCCAGGAGGAGGAAGAGGGGGTGGACCTGGCAGGTCCTGTGGGCTGGCCCCAGGCTCGGTGGCCCAGCATCCCCTCTCCCCATGTCCCAAGAGGCCGGGGTCCCAAGGCGCATCTGATTACCAGGTGGTTTTTCTTCTCCATGCCTTCCTCTTTCCAGAAAAGAGTGTGTGTAACTCAACATTTCTCTTTTCCTCTGGCAGCCTCGTTAAATGCCGATGCAGTCGTGGAGTTCACTTTCTTTCTTTCCTTCTCTTGCTCCTTCCTCCGTGTTTACACTGGGGCTTAACTTTGTGTGCTTTGTTCAGACTGAAGTTGTGCTGCAAACAGAGCCTTATGGAGTCTCACTGCTCAAATCGGTGACACCCACGTTTTAGAAAAATCGAGAAGGGCCGTAATGGATATTCTTGAGAGGGATTCTGGAGGTTTTGAATCGCCTGCTCGGTAGACCCTAGACACCTCCACCTGCCCCGTGCCCCCCCGCCAAGTGCAAGACAGGGGAGAGTGTGGGAACAGGGAGATGGGGACCATGTCGTGTCCCATGCCTGGAGTCCTCAGGTGTCTAGGTGTCTTGTGTCCCTGGTGGGGAAGGGGATGGGAAGGGATGAAATTCCAAGCCAGAGAACAGGGCTTGCATCACCCGGTGGCGCATACATTCAGGTGGGCTGTGGAGACCCTGGAGAGAGAGGAAGCCTTTGCTTGAGACAGACGAGCTTCCTGTTTTGCTGTGGAATCTAAATCCTGGAGTAGCTGCAGGCACGTCCGCTTAGCTGCGCAAGTATTACTTCGAGAATTAGACCCTGTTTTGCCTTCTCTTAGATTCCCCTGCTTTCCCATAGGTAAGATGAATTTGTTTTTTATTGTTCTTGTGAGGTCAGGCAGACCACTTTTATGAATAAGAGTTTGTCCATGAATGTACTTAGCAGTCTTAGGCTGGGTTCCGCACAACCGATCATTCCAAGACGCGAGTCGTAAAGTTGTTGAATTGACGGAGAATTGAGGGAAGATCTAAGTGAAAAGCATCAAAGCCTGTTATCCGGTGAAAAATAGGCCTTTGTCCACTTAAGTGTCTGACAACTGGCTTGTTTGTAAGTTATGCCAGGGATATTTTTAGAACTCAGGCTCTCATCTCTTTAGGCTTCCAATTATTTTGATTCCCCAAGAGGCTCTAAAGGGTACAAGAAAAGGAAGACTGGAAGAGAGATAATTTCTACCGAGATAAGCCCTACTGAATCTTACTATGGTAATTAATTGGCAGAAAATCAATAATTCAGTGAGAAGTCTCAGCCAGTGGTGGCAAAAGACAATATAGTGGATGTTAGTGGATTCGGGAGAGTGTACAAGTATCAGTGAGCTAATTGGGAGAATTTGCATACGGTGTGACTGTAGTATCACACAAGACTAGTCATTTGGGGGAATTTATAGAAGACTGATGGAGATCCAGATGTTTAAATACCTTAACCATTTGTCCTCACAGAGACACCTCAATAAATCTATATTTGGCTTAACGAATTAGGATGCAACTTTTTTTTTCATTGTCGTCTGACGATTCAGAAATGTTGGCTCACCTGCTTTATTTCTCAGATTTGTCTCCCTATGGAGGTCACCATCTAAATGTTCTTTTTTAAAGTGATTCTCAAATATTTCCATCTCAGGACTTGCGTACACACCTAAAAACGACTAAGGATCCCAGAGATCTGTTGTGTATATGGTAGTACCTCCTGATGTTTATCGCATTAGAAATAAAAACCAAAGGATTAAAAAATGATTATTAAATTAAAAAAATTTACATGAACATAATACCATTTTTTTAAATCGAAAGTCACCATTTTCCAAACCCATTTTCCAAACACACGTAATTAAGAAGTGTTTTATGAGGGTTTTATACCTTTCTATAAAAATGCCTTGAATATTGGGCATCATGCAAGACAGCTGGGTTCTCATCTTTCTAGCTGTATCCATTCTGATGTGATATGTGACTCCAGTTGCCACGTATGATGAAAATCCAGCCTCACACGATGTGTGGTGGGGGAAAGGGTGGGGGTGGGAGTGTCTTACTTTGTTTTTAGGTATTTGTGGTTCTTCTTTTGATCCTATGATGAATAGTATGTGGTTTCTTTTTTGATGTTTATTTTTGAGAGAGAGAGTATGCACGTGCAAGCAGGGGAGGGGCAGAGGAAGGGGGGGCAGAGGATCAGAAGTGAGGCAGGGCTCTGTACCAATAGCAGAGAGCCCAGTTTGGGTTCGAATTCATGAACCGCGAGGTCGTGACCTGAGCCGAAGTTGCACGCTTACCTGACTGAGCCACCCAGGCACCCACCACCTGCAAGTGGTAGTTTCTTAAAGGTTCGTTGAGATGTGGATTCTGAAACCATATATATTACCTTTCGAAATTATGTCCTAGGTGTGATTTTGAACATCATGCATTGGCAATTTGGAAAATCTCCCAAGTGTTGATACTTTTTTTTTTGGTAATTAAAAAAACCATATCACCAATTTGAAAAGCCTTGAAGTATAGGGTACGGTGTCACCGTTCGTATGGATATAGAAGTTTTCAAAGAGTCTAAGTGCTTTGTAGAGACTGAGATCTCAGTAGTTTATTGGCTGTTTTCTTTGAAAACAGGCCCATGTTGTTCCTTTCCTATAAAGTGTCTACACTTAGCCAGGTCTGAATAGCCATCGTTTGTGGATCGCTCGCTGAAGTACAAGGTGACATTTCGTGAAAGAAGAGGCTCGTTCGCCTCCCGTTCTGTCTCACAGGTGCCTTCCCTTGCAACACCACTAGCATGCAGTTTCTGTGGCTTTCTGTGTGCTTGCTGTTCCATCGCATAATTATTAACTTAATAAAATTTTTTACTGGAGCACTTGGTGGCTCAGTCAGTTAAGCGGCCAACTCTTGATTTCAGTTCAGGTCATGATCTCACCATTTCATGAGTTCAAGCCCTATATCAGAGCCTACACTGGCAGCAGGAAGCCTGCTTGGGATTCTCTCTCTCCCTCTCTCTGCCCCCATCTCCCCTCTCAAAATAAAATAAATAAACTTAAAAAGATTAACTGCTTTTACTTCTTCATTCAGGATATTGAGACCATCTTATTTATCTATTGATTTTTAACTTATTTATTTATTAAAACAAATTTTTTTAGCCTTTATTTTTGAGAGACAGAGAGACAGAGCATGAGCAGGGGCAGGGCAGAGAGAGAAGGAGACACAGAATCCGATGTAAGCTCCGGGCTCCAAGCTGTCAGCACAGAGCTGAACATGGGACTCAAGCTCATGAACCGTGAGCTGATGAGCTGAGCTGAAGTCAGATGCCTAACCGACTGAGCCACCCAGGTGCCCCTCATTTGTACTATTTAATTAATTTATTTAACTCCAGTTGGGTGGAATGATTCCTAGTACACTTGGGCACCCCTGCCTTGCTTTTCCCTAAGGTGCCGGCAATTTTCCGTATTATTGCTCTTCTCCCACCAACACAGTACAGCAGGCAAATAAATGGCATCTGAGAATCATTATGAAAGTGGTTTGACCTCACAGATGCAGTTGAAGAGGCTCGGAGTTTCCAGGGGCTCCGTGGTTCACACTTTTGAGAACCGTTTCTTTTAGGCCGGTGGGGAAGGTGCTCAGTGAAGCAGAAGCTGGGCTTGATTTGTGCTGACTGTACAGAAACGGACCGCAGACGTGGCGCAGGCCAGAGGTCAAGAGAACTCCTAGAGGAAGGAACCCTTCATTGGGGGTGCCGGCTCATGCCTCCTCAGCATCTACATCCGCGCCTGCTGCGTGGTTCTGGAAACAATGGGTGTAGTTTGAGCAATTAGATCAAGCGTAATGGATTCATAAATGCCGTGGGTTTTAAAACAATCTCGTTGATCAAGTTTTCCTTGTATTATAAAGGTGGTTCAGGATGTCATGGCAGGTAGCCACACAGCCCGTCCCGTCCACGCTGCGCTGCCCTGGCCCGCACAGGCCTGTGTCCCATTCCCTGGAAGTCCCTGTCACCTGCAGAACCACTCCCCAGTCAACACCGCAGCCTCTGTGGATGTGAGCCTAACAAAGCCTGTGTTTTCTCTGATGACAAGTGTCCAGCATAAGGGGCTGCGGTGTCGCGTCGGCTGTGAAATCGATCCTGCTGCCTGTGATAGAGTGTCATCACTTCCGTTTTCCTAAGGTTTTTGCACCGTGACTGGGCCGTTCGGCAGTTTACATGGTTTGGTGCATGTGAGGCCTCATAGGTGAGTTCCTCCTTGGGAGGCTCCAGAAAGCAGGGTCTTGTGCCTGGAAGAATACCTTGCCATTTCTGTCTGCGCTTTCCTTTCTTCTTCATTAAAGGAAGGTTATCTGGGTGACGGTGAGGACTGATCGGTATCTTCTGGGTTAGAACCACTGCCTTCGTTCTTTTGTTTCTGTGTCTATAAATTCGTCAGTTTAGTCGATCACTTGTGAGTTGATGTTTTGCCCTGCTTTAGTTTTCTCTTGAGTTTTCTGATTTTGTGTGATGGTCGGAAGGACGAGCCCCGGGAACGTGGATGACCCAGGCTGGAGTTAGTCCCGTGGGTCCAAGTTAGTTGAGGCGAGGCCAGGTTTCCTTCAACCACTCTTTCCATTAGGAATCCCCAGTTGTAGAGGCATCGCTGAGGTGATGTGCTAGTCAGAGCAAAATGAAAACGTCTGATAAAATATTAATAGACACCATATTGGACATCTGCTCCTCAAGTGTGTGGATGACATGAGCTTAGACGGTCTGTTTTATGACTGGCTTTAATGGACTTCACTGTGATCCGACAGACCCGCGCGATCGTTGAGAAGCTACCAAAGAGCAGTGTGGGCAGGAGTGTGGGCAGAAGTGTGGGCAACAGTGTGGCAGAACTGCCTCCCCTCCGTCCCAGCCCTGTCCCCGTGCTCAGAACACGAGGTCTTCAGGAGGACCCGAGTCTTGTGTTTTGGTTTCCGGTGTGATTTTTCTGGAGTAGCTGGGGACGTCAAGCCAAGTCAATATTATCTTCTTTTCACATTGGTCTTTGGCCTTTCTGAAATACCATTCCAACTCTGTTCTCCAGGTTTCTTTTTATTACCAGTGTTATTGTTACAGGCTACAGGCACCACCTTCTCCAGGCTTGCCCATCACGCTTTTCTTGCTTGGGGCCTGCGAAATCTTTCATTCAGTTCAACGGGCATTTCTAGAGTGTGTGCAAGTCAGTAACGGTATCATTTCCAATCTCTGTCTTTGTTTCCATCATTTCTAGAAACCCTGTGATTTGCATGTTTCGTATCTGCCCTCTAGCTTCCTCTTCGCTCTGCTCTTTCCCCTTGTCAGGTTATCAAGGTCAAGAGAACCTTGTGATGGAGAAGGACTGTTCCAGATGGACTTCCTTCCTCCTGTGGTCTCCCTGTGCTGTTTCCTTGCTGTATGTACTGTGCGCACAGCTGCAGGTCTCCAACCGTGGGCTCCTTCGTTGGAGGGGGAAGCCTTTTTGGAGGTGAGAGAGAGCAGAAGGAAGGGGGAGGGAGAGAGAGGACGTTAGTGTAGATGATTCTGCTTTTGTCACTGTGCATTTTTTGCAGAGTTCCTAACCTTTGGCCCATCTCATTCTTACTCCCCCACTTAGTACTTAGAGACCATTCCTCTTTTCTGTGCTTGTCAAAGGAGCCCTATTGCTCTGGGCTGGTAGCATGACCACTTCCGAGATAAGGCTGCAAAGTATCTCCTTTTGCTGGGGAAGGAGGGGGCTCAGCTAGAAAATAAGCGGGAACCCCTAGACTGGGATACTGATTATATGTGTAGAACTGTCACCTAAAGGCCTGATATATTGGTACCAAGAAAACGTAGAGGGCATGTTTCCCCGATTATAGCTGAGAACCCGCATGGGTGGGTAAGGGTTATTCTCTGTGACAGTTCAAATGGTTTCCTTGTATTTTTTCCCCAAATTGTGCATCACTTACAGAAGTTAGCTTTGCATTTTCTACATTTAGGTACATAAAATAAAGATCTGTGCCTCAGTCGAGTAAGATACATAATTGTTTAAAGTTGAACCAAGTGAGGGACACCTGGGTGGCTTAGTCAGTTAAGCTTCAGACTCTTGCTGTCGGCCCCAGTCATGATCTGGCGGTTTGTGAGATTGATTCCTGCATCAGGCTTCATGCTGACAGTGTGGAGTCTGCTTGGGATTCTCTCTATCACTCTCTCTGTCTCTCTGTCTCTGCCCCTCCCCTGCTTGTGCTCTTTGCCTTTCTGTCAAAATAAATAAATAAACTAAATAAATAAACTAAAAAAAAAATAAATTCTGGGCAAAGTGAAGTAATGGGGCTTAAATGAAATGCACCCTTACTACCTAGTAAATGTTTGATACATATTAGCTGGGATACTCTGCCGGTGCCAAAGGTGACAGCACAGTTATTATGTCACTTTGCACTGTCAGATGTCTTTCTTCTGTTCTGGATGTGGTCAAGCCCACAGAAGATAAATCTGTACCAAGGTGTTTTCCCTTTCTCACGTTCCTTCTGTCGGGTTTGCCCAGCTCAGTGTCGATTTTTCATCTTGCGTCTTGTGTAAGTGATATTTAAGGATGATTCAAAAAAAAAAAATGCATCTGGGAACGAGTTCTGTCCCTCCCAGTGTCAGGAAACAGAGGCAGCACTACGAGCAAGGGTTCTAGTCAGGGCATTTTACCTTTTATGGATGCCGGTAGTCACCTGTGTGAATCTAGCCTTTTTCAGTTTATTATGGTTGCTGTTGGCAACAGTCCTTACACTAGGGAATCTACTTGAATTTCTGAAGTATGTTTTAATCCTTCCTTTTCTTGATTGACTTAACAAACACGATTTCAGGTATGCCACAGAGGGTCCTCAAGTCTTAAAATGGCATCATAATTTTGTTACATTAGAACTTTTTCCAACTGTAGACAGTGTGGGGTACCACGGGTTTTGGGGATACCTCTCAGATTGGATCAGTTGTGAGCCCTGAAGATAACGAATCACCACACTGAGTAATGATCTCGTCTTATTTGTGACGTTTTTGCTTGTCTCCATGCAGACGATAAAGCAAACTAGCAAATGAGGATGGAAGGGCATGTATCAGCTGGGTGGGCCAAGTTCAACATCCTGGTTTTTTTCCCTCCAGGTAGACGTGCTTGTAGTAGCATGTCTGAATCCACCACGCACGTCCTTCTGCTAATAAAAATGCTCCCGGTTCCCGTGCTAACGTTACGTCATGATTCATCATGTGTTACACACTCAGCAGAGGAGAGGGTGTTCGCCAGACAATATCACGATGTCTGACTGCTCCGCCCTCTACCTAAGCAAGTCTGAAAACCACTGTTTGGGTGTGTGAGCAAGCGTGGTGGGACAGGGAGCCGCAAGAGTCCGCTGGAAAGACCGCCGGTGCCCGGTTGCCTTGGTTACGAGCTTGGGCTTTGCGGTCACTGAGGAGCAGTTGAAGCTTTCTTAATTTAGCAAGGGGTACTGGCTCCCAAGAGTCCTTCTTATTTATCTTGTTTGTGGGAAGTACTGGAAGAAGACCCCAGAGTATTTCCTACTCCACGTCAAGGACACCTCAGTAGTCATGCTAGTCTAGTTATTTACGCTTAGAAATTCACAGAAAAGCTGATAATAACACATTAATGGAAAAGGGGTACGGACTTTGAATTAATTGGGACTCCACCGCCAGCCACTGTTTTTGAACACAGGAAGCTTGCCAGCTTCGGATGATTCATTTCACCAACTGTGTATCGATTACCTATTAAGCCGAAGGCCTCTGCTCATTAAGAACTCCCGATTGAAGGTGGCAGACGTCTATAAATAAATCATCATCTGTGAGACTGACTGAAAAATGTCAGAACAAATGGTATAAGTAATGAATGGCCTCTGGGGGTAGCAGAGAGCAAGAGACACTGTCTAGAAAGGTTTTCTTGAAAACTTTTTTCCTCTGGAAATATCTGAGAAAGTTGTGTTGGGAGTGAAGGCCTTTCACTGAGGCCATGAGGATGCTACTTTTTGGGGTGATGGGAACTTATTTATTTGGGAAGGAGCCTATGGATGCCATGACTGTCCGATAAAAGGTACTTGAGGCTCTTAGGGAATCACTTGAAGACTCTTTTGAGGTGATCGTATGCCTGATACAGTTGTGCACAGGTCATTCATCTGGACCATTGGTTATGAATGACAGGAACCCAACTGTAAGCAGAAAAGGAAAGGTATTGCGCAAGTAACTGAGGCACCTAGGAGTAGCCTGCTTTAGAGCCCAGGGCTCTGACGTTGCCCCAGAGACGTTCTCTGTACCTTGACTCTGCTTTGCTGCGTCCTCCACGGCAGCCCCGTCCGTGTGATCGGCAAGATGGCAGCCAGTAGCCGGGGTTCACCTCCCCCTGGCTTAGCACTCTTAGCTGAAACCAAACTTCTCCCTCCCAGGTCCCCTGCGCTATCCAGGGAAGATGTAGACGACTTAGCGTTGAACTTCGTGCACTGAACTGGGCACTGAGCGTGAGGGGATGCCGGGTCCCGAGTGGCCCAGTGGATGGCATTACACGGGGCCAGGGAAGGTTCCCTACAAGAGCCAGAAGAGGGGAGCGTGGGCCTGGTGTGCCAGGCAGACAGACAGTGCGGCTGCCCTGGCTCATGGCGACAGATACGGGGACATGCAGGGAGAGCAGCGTTGTCAGCTGGGGTATGGGGCAGGGACGGGGGCAGGTTTGGCAGGAAGGATGTGCACTGTGCCCTTTGCATGTTGAGTTGGAGGTGCCGGGGTCGGGGGTGGTGCACACTGATGTGGCAGCTAGCTGTTTGAGCACAGGAGAGATCAGTAAAGCTAGCATGGTACCAAAGTGAGTGATGGGTCATAGTGCTAGGCATGGAATAGTGAAGCTCACTGGAGAAGATCAGATGTGAGGTTCAGTCACATGAAATTCCTGCTTTCGTAGGTCAAAAATGGCAGCACAGTGCTGATTTCACATGGTTTAGCTTGTTCCCTGGGAATTCCGTCCTGAAACGCCCATGTTCTTTCTTTCAGCAGATGCGTACCGTGTGCTGTGTACCGTGCCAGCCTCCCGCGTTCTCATTCGCCGTGGCTGGCAAGCCTTCAGAGAGCCAGCCCTTTTTCCTTCCTCTTTCCTCCCTTCTCCCCTCATCCCCTTTCCCCCGTCCCTCTCTTCTTCCTTCATATTTTGGGAGACACTGATTGGGGCTTTTGAAGAAAAGCACAGAGCATGGTACTTAGGACTGGATACCTTGTGATACCTTGGCCCTGCCCTCCTGGATTCTAGAGTCTAGCTATGAAAGCAGAGTGTTGTAGGGGCTGATGGACTGCCCTGTGAGGTGTGGGGGAAGCACTCAAATCCTAGGTTCTTCTGGATTCACCCTGGGCGAGTGATGGGGGAGAGGAAGGTGTGTCAAGGTCAGCTCCCTCGATTAGGCAAGAAACTTTAGGCGACAAGAACTAGCTCTTAATATGGACAGCGTTTAGTGCAGTGTCTGAATGCTGGAGGTGCTGAGTCAATATTTATTGAATGTTTAAATAACTTTGAAGGGCTGTGTTTCCAGCGCCCTTCTGATTAACACCTGACTTAAAAAGAACGCAGGGGAATACATACAAAGAGATACTAATCAGCCTTAAACAAGTAATCCTGCCGCAGGTGTGGTACGAAATTGCAGGACGTTATACTAAAGTGAAATAAACTAGTTACAGTAGAACAGGCGCCATGTGATTCTACCTATGGGAGGAATCTAAAAACAATCAGACCCACAGGAACAGAGAGGGGCATGGTGGGCGCCAGGGACTGGGCAGGGGGCAGGTAAGGAATTGCTGTTCAATACATTATAAAGTTGTAGTTCTAACGTAAAGTTGAGTACATTCTAGAGATCTGCCGTGCAACGTTGTGTCTAGTAAGTTAATAATAGTGTACCGTGCACTGAAACATTTGTTAAGAGGGTGAAGCTCTCCTGAAGGGTTCTTACAACGATGTAAAAACACATTTATAACAGCCACCAAAAAAAAAAAAAAGAAACCCAAACAGCCGCCACCTGAGTGACATAGCACATACACCACACTGAAATGAGGAAGGGAATGTTTGTAGTCAAACCGCATCACTACCCATATTGAGAGTCTTACATTGCGCCGACCTGATTCACAGCAAAAGTAGACCCTTCAGATTGCTCAGTCTTGTCCTTACTTTAGATGCCCGTGCAAAACTAGACCAGGAAATAGAGTGAAAACAGTGAACAGAGACCCCCGCTCAGTCTCTGTGTGGCTAAGCGCACCTGGTTGAGATGGGAAAAGCCTGATTGCTCGTGCTGCTGAGCAGTCAGTGCTGTTGAACGCTGGGCGTGACAGGTGCGTGGTTTCCAAAATGCATTGCCTGGAGCACGTGGCGGAAGGTGACAGTCATCTGCGGAATCCCAATCCCTTTCTGGGAACGCCTGGCTGTGTGAATCCGGGGCCAATTCCATAGTCAGTTCTACGCTTCTTGAGGATCTATCTCCCAAAGCGCGTAGTTTCCTTTTGCAGCAGGTGAGGTCCGGGGTCAGCCTATAGCTGTGCAGCTCTGGGCCTAATGATGGGGTGCAGAATGTGGCTGTGGTTCAGGAATTTGATGCAGGCACGGTGGCTGGCCTGTTGGCCCAAATTGGGGAGGGGCCCGGTCCAGACACGTACTGCTCGCACACATCGCCAGAGCTCCTGGGTGCAAGGACAGAAGGCGGCGCTCAGGACTTCACCTCTTGGACACACGTCATTATTTTGAAAGGCATTTTTATTTTTAAAATAAAAAATACAAACAATTCAGCCTTTCTCCGGTGCTCTTCCTGAATACGAGCAAGCCTGTCCTAACATGGGAGAAATAATGACTTGGAGCTGGACGGAATATTTTTATTCTTCTCAGTGGAAAGTAAATATTTGCCTTCGCTCTCTCAGAGCCCTGGTTCACTGGGAAAACAGCTGAAGAACCTGCTGGTAAGAACAAAGGGCCAGGCCTCTCTTTGCCTGCAAATCTGGTTTTCTGGCAGAGAATCCCATTGAAGCTGAGTTGTCTCCTCTCCTCCATGGGCGAGGGAACGAGAGAGCATCTTGCCTGTCCCTGACCTTCTGTCTGTAAGATGGCCCACAGCCCCAGGTTCTGCTCTTTGAGAAGACTATTGCTCTGCCGAAAGCTCACCGATTTTCTTCTCCAGAGCAAAAACAAGGCAAAAGACAATGGTCCGCTGCCTCATGTAACCACCTGCTTGGGAGGAAATAGAGAACCCTGTAGCCCCTCAGTCCCACTTGGAGGATTTGGGGTTTCCTTTCCTGCCGGTAAACAAAGGCAGGCCCTTAAAGGAGTGGGGCATGGGTTGTTTACCGGATGGTCGCTGTATCACAGGAAGGAAAAGTGCCTTTTACAGAGTTGCGTTCATTGTGTGGGGGACATCACAGCGTCATTTAAAGGGCCTCTGCTGCAGTAGAAGAATTAGCCGCAAAATATTAAGTCGTGGAACACAAACTGTTTCATCGGTAGGGCTTTTAAAGGCTGATTTCATAAAGTAAAAGTTGAGAGTTTTACAATGTATCTGCATAACAAGAAAGTTTAGAAGACTGGAAAGCCTCTTGAGAGAAAAAAAAATGGGTTCCTATAACTTTCAAAAATATGGATACTTCAGATGGTACAATTAAAAAATTTTTTTTAACATTTATTCCTTTTTGCGCGCGCGCGCGAGAGAGAGAGACAGAGTGCAAGTGGGAGAAGGGGCAGAGAGAGAGGGAGACACAGAATCTGAAACAGGCTCCAGGCTCTGAGCTGTCAGCACAGAGCCCGACATGGGGCTGGAACTTACAGATTGCGAGATTGTGACCTGAGCTGAAGTCGGACGCTTAACCGACTGAGCCACCCAGGTGCCCCAATAAATGTTTATTTTTGAGAGACAGAGAGAGACAGAGACAGAGAGACAGAGACAACATGAGCAGGGGAGGTGCAGAGAAGGGGGATTGGACAGAGGCTCCTAAGCGGGCTCTGGGCTATCAGCAGAGAGCCCGATGCGGGGCTCGAACTCACGAATTGTGAGATCACGACCTGACCTATAGTCGGGTGCTCAATCGACCAAGCCACTGAGGCGCCCCTGGTTGCATTGAATAATCTAGTAAAAGATTGAAACAATGACATAAGATGCCCAATAATATATTCTTTTCCCAGGCACTTAATGTTGGGACATCTTTTTGATAAATACTTCGGTGTGTGTGTGTGTGTGTGTGTGTGTGTGTGAGATAAAGTTTACATACATTTTACTGTCTTTAAGCATATAGTTCAGCAAAATTAAGTATATTCATATGGGTGGTGCAACCATCCATCTCGAGAGACTTTCCATCTTCCCAAACAGAAATGCTGCCCACATTATGCGCTAACTCCCCATCCCCCTCCCCTAGCCCCTGGCCACCACCCACTCTACTTCCTGTCTCTATGAAGCTGATTATTCTAGGTACCTCATGTAAGGGGAATCCTGTATTTGTCCTTTTGTGACTGGCTTACTTCACGTAGCATCATGCCTTCAGGGTTCATCCATGTTGTAAGGTGTTAAAATTCTCTTCCTTTTTAAAGCTGAGTAATATTCCATTCTATAGATTTACCACACTTGATTCTTCCATTCATCTGCTGATGGCCACTTGAGTTGCACCCACCTTCTAGCTACTGTGAATAATGCTACTCTGGATATGGGTGTGTGTGTGTATCTTTTCAAAACCTCTGTTGTCCATTCTCTTAGGTCTATACCCGGAAGTGAAATTACTAGATCATAAGGTAATTCTGGGCTTAAATTTTTTTGAGGGACTCGCCATCCGTGCTTTTGATTTTTCAGCTTAAATTTGGCTCCATTAAGTCAAGTCAGAATGTCTCGCCCGCCCTTACCGGTGCACATAACCTTAAATCCAGCTACAGTTGAGGGACTAACGATGGTAACATTTCATCGGCTGTTTCAGGGCTTCGTAAAAATGGAGACAGATTGAAAAAGGTGGGCTTTCCCAAGCCAAGGTCAGTGGTAGCCTTCTCGGGAGGTGGTCCCGTAATTGATCGCTGTCAGTACTGATGTGGGACTGTTGGTGTAAGCCAGCCGTCATGGCACAGCCCACCTACAGGGGTCTGTCTTTTGTAGGGAGCGGAGTGCAGGCCTCTACCAGGATTTAGGTCGGTGCCATTTCATCCAAGCTGGGCACCTCGCATTTTGGGATGTCAGGTAGGGGTGCGGGCCTCAGTGCGCCTCGCTCTCATTCGGTTTGCCTAAATTCTTACAGTTAGTGCCTTCAGAAATGACGTAACAAAAAGATCGTGATCTTAGCAGACAGGCTGGCTCGAAGTCACACCCTGTTCTGCGTGATTCACTTTCGGCGAATAACGCATCTCTTAGGAGTACCCCTCCTCATCCGGGAGGCAGGAGAGGCCAATTCTGTTTTCAGGTGATCGTAAATGTGGAAATTGCGTGTGTACAGAAAGTATCTAGTAGAGCGCTTAGTGCCGTATGCCCAGTATTGTCCACTGCCATTACTGTTAAAAGCAGATGCAGCTTCACAGAACTTAATACCAAAAATAGACACCTAGGATGGCAGTTGTCATAATTTTGGCTGAGATCTGTAAATGATAAAATTTTGGCCCCTTGGACATCTGTCAAAGTGGTTGAGGATCCCAGAGAGCCTTTTATTATGTGGTTCATCTCTACTGATATTTGTGACACTCAGATTCAAATGGAGGAGTTTAAAAATAGTTGTTAACATTCAAGATGGCGGTAAGCCCTTGACCTTCCATTCTAAATCACACATTTTATGAAAATCACTGTTTTCCAAAACAACACAAGCTTAATGGGCAGAATGACAGTGTTTTACGTTTTTGCTGATCTCTTTAGTGCCTGGCTTAAGAGAACACAGCTAGAGTCTCAAGTCTTTTGTGCCGAGATGGTTACTGCCGTGCTCTGGTGAGAGGAGAGTGGAAAAGGGAAATGCTGCCTTTTGCTGTGAAAATGGTTTGACCCTGGTAGACCCCTGGAAAGGTCCTGGGAACCCCTGGGGACCCTCAGACCACACTTTAAAAACCGCTGATGGCAAGTTTTTCTGTGAGTCTGAACTGCATTTCTCTTTTTTTGTAGGTTATTGCTCCCAGTCGTCTGAGCTGAAGCCTTCTATTCTCCCTGCTGAGGTGAGTCCACCCCCAGTCCACACCCCAAGCCACCGCTCAGAGGCTTAAATTTGGGCTCCTGTGTCCCATTGATGGCGTTTTAAAAATTTATTTTTAAATTTAATTTTTAATGTTTATTTATTATTGAGAGACAGAGAACACACGCACAGGGGACGGACAGAAAGAGAGGGAGAGAGAGAAAATCCCGAGCAGGCTCCATGCTGTCAGCGCAAATCCCGATGCAGGGCTCGATCTCACCGACAGTGAGATCCTGAGCTGAGCCAAAATCAAGAATCAGACACTTAACTGACTGAGCCGGCCAGGCGCCCCTGGCTTTGCTGTTGTTGTATTTGATTGCTTCTGTCCCCCTTGGGTAATGGATTAGATTGTTCTGATATTTTTCACTCTTCCAGCACATGCATAGGAGGGTGTTGCTTTAAGAAGCCATTTGAGAGGCACTTGGTGGCTCAGTCAGTTAAGCGTCCGACTTCACTCAGGTCATGATCTTGTGGTTTGTGGGTTCGAGCCCCACGTCGGGCTTTGTGCTGACAGCTCAGAGCCTGGAGCCTGCTTCTGATTCTGTGTCTCCCTCTCTGTTCGCCACTGCCCTGCTCACTCTCTCTGTCTCTCTCAAAAATAAATAAGCATTAAATAAATTGTTTTTAAAAAAGAAGAAGAAGCCGTTTGAACTTTGGAATTGCCTAAATTGGGGGCATCAGAAGGAGGGACTAGCAAGTTCCTGTGAGCGTCCGTCCCTTGATGTGTCTGAAAGGACAGGAATTTTAAAGTTGGCGTATGTACCTGTACAAGGAATGTCCCTTGGGGACAGAGTGCGAGCATCGTGGGGCTTCCGGGGCTGCCGAAAAGCAGCTGTTCTGGTGGCCAGTGTGGCCTGCCCCGAGAGGCCACTGTGAGTGAGGAAGGTGGTGGAGGAGGGCTGGGGCCCCTGGATGAGGCCTAGCCATTGGCCTGGGCCCCACGGTGTCACCTGGAATGCCTTCCTCCGACACAGAGTAAAGGCAGCGCTGGTGGCTCCCTTGGGTGGGTCCCCAGGCACTGCATTTTCTGTAACAGCAGGCCCTCACATGGTTTGGGAAGGAGCCCCCAGAAGTAGCCAACCCCCTGCACACTTGGTCTCTGGCCTTGGATTATCAAAGTGGCTGACTTACCGTCCTTCTGTCTATCTGTACACACACCGATGCACCCACACACGCACACATGCAGTTTTCTTCTGCACTCTTTAAGGATAAGTTACATACCTCGTGGCTTGTTGCCCTCCCCAAACCTTCAGTGCGTATTTCTTAAAAATAGAGATATTCACTGGGTTCACAGTAGTCCAGGGATCAAGCCAGGAGAACTGAATAGGGACTCCTTACTTTACACTGAATCACTAATGTGTCTGCCGGTCCTGCCTCCTGGCCCGGAGCGTCCTGTAGAGCATCGTCCCCTCCGTCTGAGGTCCACTCGAGGGTCAAGACGCCCCTGGATCCTCTTTGTTCCCACGGCCTCTGTCACTTGTGTGCGCCTGAGGGCCTATGGAGGAGCCCACTGATGGTGACAGGACATCACCAGCACCGGGAGTGCATGCCTGTCAGGGTTTCCTCCTTACCGGGTACAAGTACATCAGTGCTTTGATGGCGAAGTTTCAGAACTCCTTGCAGCAGAGAGGAGGGGGAAGCAAGGAAACTCAGCCTGAAAAGACTTCAGTTCCTACTTGTATGGGACTCAGGAGACTTGGCCGAGGTGCTAGTGAAAGCACTGATGCCCGAGTGAATTGTGGTGTGAAAATAAGAAAGGGGTGTCGTCTGTGTTCCTGCATCGGAGAAGAGAGGCGGTACCTGGGTTGGTCGTAAGGGAAGACCTTCCCTTGTTCGGCTGTGCTTGTCCCTCCTGGTTCTTTGGTCCCCTTTGAAGCCAGGAGATCAGTCCCTTCTGTTAGTAGCCTCCCGCCCACCGAGGGGGTGCAAGCTGCCTGGACCCCTCTCGGATTATTACCCCATGTCCCTTACTGTGCCTTTGAGCAGAGGAAGGAAATAGCTTCTGCCCGGAATGAATGCTGTCCAGGGTTTTTCCGATCAGGTTTATAGAGCAGCCAGCCTGGAGGGTGTGGTCTCCGGATTAGTTTCCTTATGGTTCATTTTGATGAGTGAAGTTACATGGATTGTGTAGATATGAGGCTGTACAAACATTTGTGATACAGGCTCATGGTTTTAAGCATACTTCATTTTGTTGAAAATGAGCTTCTTTCATTTTGAATTTGATAGATGTCTTCAGACTACACAGGAATATATAAAGTGGAGCCTGCATCTCCCCTATAACCTCACTCCCCAAAGGCAACCAGTGTTGATAGACTTTATTTTAAATCTGCATGCACACTTTTTAAGAAAACAAAACAAAAATGGGAGTCTTCCATTCGTACCGTTTTTCCATTTGCTTTTTTGCTTACCAGTACATTGTAGGTGTCTTTTCTTATTTTTTTTTTTAATAGTTTATTGTCAAGTTGGTTTCCATATAACACCCAGTGCTCATCCCCACAAGTGCCCTCCTCCATGCCCATAATCCCCCTCCCCCCCACACCCATCAGCCCTCAGTTTGTTTCAGTATTTAAGAGTCTCTTATGGTTTGCCTCCTTCCCTCTCCTTAACTGTTTTTCCCCCTTCCCCTCCCCCACAGTCGTCTATTAAGTTCCTCCTAATCCTTCTATACCTGCAAACATATGGTATTTGTACTTCTCTGCCTGACTTATTTCACTCAGCATAACACCCTCAAGGTCCATCCATGTTGCTATACATGGCTGGATTTCATTCTTTCTCATTGCCATGTAGTATTCCATGGTATAGATAAATCACATCTTGATCCATTTGTCTGTTGATGGACACTTAGGCTCTTTACATGTTTTGGCTATTGTTGAGAGTGCTGCTGTGAACATTGGGGTACATATGCCCCAATGCATCAGCACTCCNTGTAGATATGAGGCTGTACAAACATTTGTGATACAGGCTCATGGTTTTAAGCATACTTCATTTTGTTGAAAATGAGCTTCTTTCATTTTGAATTTGATAGATGTCTTCAGACTACACAGGAATATATAAAGTGGAGCCTGCATCTCCCCTATAACCTCACTCCCCAAAGGCAACCAGTGTTGATAGACTTTATTTTAAATCTGCATGCACACTTTTTAAGAAAACAAAACAAAAATGGGAGTCTTCCATTCGTACCGTTTTTCCATTTGCTTTTTTGCTTACCAGTACATTGTAGGTGTCTTTTCTTATTTTTTTTTTTAATAGTTTATTGTCAAGTTGGTTTCCATATAACACCCAGTGCTCATCCCCACAAGTGCCCTCCTCCATGCCCATAATCCCCCTCCCCCCCACACCCATCAGCCCTCAGTTTGTTTCAGTATTTAAGAGTCTCTTATGGTTTGCCTCCTTCCCTCTCCTTAACTGTTTTTCCCCCTTCCCCTCCCCCACAGTCGTCTATTAAGTTCCTCCTAATCCTTCTATACCTGCAAACATATGGTATTTGTACTTCTCTGCCTGACTTATTTCACTCAGCATAACACCCTCAAGGTCCATCCATGTTGCTATACATGGCTGGATTTCATTCTTTCTCATTGCCATGTAGTATTCCATGGTATAGATAAATCACATCTTGATCCATTTGTCTGTTGATGGACACTTAGGCTCTTTACATGTTTTGGCTATTGTTGAGAGTGCTGCTGTGAACATTGGGGTACATATGCCCCAATGCATCAGCACTCCTGTATCCCTTGGGTAAATTCCTAGCAGTGCTATTGCTGGGTCAGGTGTCTTTTCCTTGTTAATATTTAGGTAGTTCCTACTTATTCTTTTAAATGATGAACTGGATTTCCTTGCATAGTTGTACTATTATTTAATCCCTATGGAAGAGTACTTTGGTGCTTGCCAGCATTTGGCTCTTATTAATAAAATGCTTACATATATGTAAGTATATACGTACTTCTGTAACTGTTTCTTTGGGATAAATTCCTAGGAATGGAATTCCTGGCTAAAAGAGTACTCACAGTCTGAATGCTGGAGATATTGCTAGATTGCCCTTCAGAGAGACTGTGCACAGTTAGGATTCCATCAGTGACTCAGGAATGAGCCTGTAGCCACCACTAACTGTAACTAATACTGTAAATCTCAGTATTTTGTTTCTGATTTTAAGGTAAAAACTCTTTAATTGTTTAATATTTTTTTAAATTAATGAAGTTAGGCACCTTTATAGCCACTTGAGGTTTTTATTTGTTTTTTTGTTGTTTTTTTTATTATTATTATTTTAATTTAATTCTAGGAGAGAGAGAGAGACAGTGTGAGCAGGGGAGTGGCAGAGAGCGAGGGAGCCACAGAATCCAAAGCAGGCTCTGGGCTTTGAGCTGTCAGCACAGAGCCAGGCACGGGGCTCAAGCTCATGAACTGCAAGATGGTGACCTGAGCCGAAGTCAGACGTGTAACTGACTGAGCCACCCGGGTGCCCCTGGAAATCCATTTTAAGTCTCTTCTTAACATGGGTTACAAATTACACCCCAGGTCAAGGGCCCATCATGAATCTGTACAACATGTCTATTTTTAAAAGAGGATAAATGAAGCTCATGTGCTCTGGTTCTTCTATTTTCTCTTGTGCAAGGACTGTTAACCTCACATAGGTTTATATGCAAAGAATACATTGCTTGAAATCTGTGAATTTTGTAGTAGCATCAGAACTGAGGAGGGGATGCACTGATTTAATTGCTGACTTGGTGCACAATATTAGAGAGATGGTTTTACCATTTGGTCTCCTCATTTTCCCATTGATGACATTAGGACACATTTAACCAGCCTTCCTAAAGCCTTAGCAGCCTCTTTATCAGGAGACTTGTTCTGTAGGAGAAATCAATTATCATTAGGGGCTTAATAAAAATTTGGGGTGAGCTCCAAACTCTAGTCCTTACAAAGATGAAGAGGATTTTCGAGAATATCTGCTGCCATCCTGGTCGAGTGATGTGTATTTCAGCCTTTGGAATTCTGGTAGGAATTTTTAACTCCTTAGGTATTTTTGTATCAGAAAGGTGTCGTTTCGAAGCTGGAATGCTTTGTTCCTCTTCTCTACTCTCAGCTTTACCTTCAACTTTACACCTTTTTGTTTTTAACGTTTATTTTGAGGGAGAGAGAATGTGAGTGAGTATGTAGGGAAGGGGCAAAGAGAGAATCCCAAGCAGGCTCCTCTGTCAGCAGAGTCCGATGCGGCTGTTGACCTCGCCAACTGTGAGACCATGACCTGAGCCGTGATCAAGAGTCCGACTCGTACCCAACTGAGCCACCCAAGTGCCCCCTTCTTGCACCTTTTTGGAATCAAAATAAGTATCGGCAGGGAATTCTAGGCTTCTTTTCATTCCTACCCTTTGTTGCTTTTTGGCCAACTTTGAAGTTCAGAAGGCTCTAGTTGACCTCCAGAGGGGCCACAGTTTATCTCCGTTGACTGACAGCCTTCTCGGACTGGTAAACTTCTCATTGTCCTGCCCAGATTTCTGCAGAGACACTTAGATGTCTCTGCGTAGGGGACAGCCCCGGGGCAGATGCCCTTTTGCTGGCTTCCAACAGCAGTGTGTCATCCATTGCCTGGATCAGGATGTCGAGTATAAGTCTGAATTGTGGTGGTGCCTGATCTAAGGATCAGGCGCCCGGATGTTGGGGAGCGCCCTGGCCTAGATGGAAAACGTTTGGGTGACCCCATATCCCTTCCTTAACTTCACGTTTTGCTGCTTCTACTCACGGGACAACAAAGACATTTTCAGATTATGTTTCCAAACACTCTTGTTTCCTACTGCGCCATCAGCCAGGTTTGTAGACACTCTGCTTCCTACCGCGCCATCAGCCAGGTTTGTAGAAAGGGTTAGGCACCTCTGTCAAGTGGTCTTAAAATCTGAAGACCTCGTGGGAGGGAGTCTGCGGCCTCTCTTGTTCCGCATACGCTGGAGGTGATTTCCTTCCATAAACACTTGTTGGGTAATTTCTGTTAGTGGAGCACTCTGTCAGGAGCCAAGGGAAACAAGATGATTAAAATACGGTCCCTCCCGAAATGCCTGGGTGGCCCAGTCGGGGGAGTATCCAGCTCTTGATTTTGGCTCCAGGTCATGATCTCGTGGTTCAGGAGTCTGAGCCCTGCACTGGGCTCTGCGCTGAAGGTGCAGAGCCTGCTAGGGATTCTTGGCCTTCCTCTCTGTCCGCCCCTCCCCCGCTTACTCTCCCTCTCTCAAAATGAGTAAATAAACTTAAAAAAATGTTTAAAATATGGATTATGGTCCATCCCTTCAGGAGGTTATAATCTAACAGGAAAGAAAGAATTGTATACAAATAGCTGTAGCAGGGATTTGATTGCTGTAACAGCGAACACCAAGGGTGTACTGGTGAGCTGAGTTCACCATGGGCCTCTGCGCCCCCAGCTTGGCCGGCCGGTCACAGGCAGGCGCTTAATACACACATTGGAATGGATGAGTGAATACATTCAGACACATACATTCCAGTGTGGTTTATTCATAGCAAAAAAAAAAAAAAAAATGTGTGGGAAGAGATGATTTGATGAATTTATGTTTGGTCACATAAGGTATGAGAATTTGGTGAGGTCACCAAAGGCATAGGGCGGACTGAGCGAGATCTGTCACGGAGCCACCCTGTCTCGCCCTGCACCAGGGACAGTCCTACTGCCTACTCAGCTTCCTCTTCCCAAGCCCGGGGAGTCGTGGGGAGGAGGACTCTCCTGAGTCCGTCACTTGGACAAAGTAGGGTTTGGTCCTTCTCGTGACAGGTCTGGCCCTCTGCTTTCTCGTGGACTGACTGGTTCATGCCGGACACACTTCAAACTGCTTTGTGTTGGGATTCTTTTTCTTTTCCTTCTTTCTCTTTCTTCCTTCCTTTTTTCTTTATTTCTTTTTTTCTGCTGCCCTTTCATTCTTTCTTTCTCTCTTTCTTCTTTCTTTCTCTCTCTCTCTTTCATTTTCTTTTTTTCTGTTGCTCGCTCTTTCTCTCCTTCCTTCCTTCCTTTCCTAAATCTTTAGTCATTTTTTTTCAAACCTATCATTTATTATTGTGATTATTTTTCTCAATTCACGAGGCAAGATGCACTTTTCTTAATAATGATAGGGGTTTCTTTTCTTGCTCTTTTTCCAATTTCTTTGCCTACCATTAGGTTCTTTCTAGATGAATAAATGACAGTGTTTTATGTCTGTTATATTACAAAAAATGTTTCCCCAAATGTAGCCCTGATCAGTGTAATCGCACAGGATGGGCTTCATGATGGAATGCGGCAGACACTTCGTCTCATCTGCAAATATTTGCAGGCCATTTTCTCTTCTCCTTAATAATGATTCTAGTCCACTATTGCAGCTTTATTTGCTTACTGTTACTACTATGTGGTAGATAATAGTTTAGTCCTTCAGCTGTTTCATTTATCTCCCAATAGTTCTTTGAAGTAGGTATTGTTATATTTATTTTGAGAGAGAGAGAGAGAGAGTAGCAGCAGCAGCAGCGGAGGGGCAGAGAGAGAGAAATCTGTCAGCACAGAGCCTGATGCGGGTTTGAACTCCTGAACCGTGAGATCACGACCTGAGCTGACTTCCAACGCTTACCCGACTGAGCCACCCAGGCGCCCCAATATCCACATTCTAAAGATAAGGCAGCTGAGGCCAGGGAGGTAAATTATGTGTTCAAGGTCACCCAGCCAGGCAGTTAGGGAGCACAAAGGAGCTGGGCTCTCAGACCTCATTGTTTGGCAGTGCCCCTAGGGCAGGTGACTTCCTGAGAAGACTAATGCATCCATTTAGTCTTATGTTACAGAGATTTCAAGATGTGGTCCCCTATGAGAAGCAACAGGAAGAGTTAGTACAATTACACTGACACTGTCCATATGTTCATCATTCATAAAAAGAAACGTTTGATGCTGTGTGAGACCAAATAAAGTCCTAACAAAACCTGAACGTGTACAAGAATAGGAAACGGTCGTTGCTCGAGTGTTGGGGGCGTGACCTGTCCGTGGCCCCAACACCCCTTGAAGTAGCAAGCCTCCCAAAACACACTTGCCCCCGAGCGTCACGGCAGCTGGACCTTGTTGCTGGCCGGTTGAACCTTCACCTGAAATAGCTTCTTGATTCCATACAAGCTCTGGAAGGTGAACGAGACTAGTATCAAAGTCAGCATGTTAGGAATCACCATTACAAAATGTTTACAATGCAGTGTCCAACTTTGCATCAGGCTTCTAGAGAGCCGTTACTCAGAAAACATATGCCAGAAAACATTTGAGGTACCGTCATCTCCTAAAGATACAATTCTGAATATTCCCTTACAGAAAAGCTGCTAACTTCCTTCAGGAGCCCTAATGCCGGCAGGGCTCATTCACAAAACACATTGTAACTTTGTAAGTTACATCTCAGCAGGGTTTGTTTTCTTTCCTTTGTTTGTTTTTATTAAACATTTCTCTGGAGGAAATATCAGGGGAAGATTTCATAAAGGAAGCATTCAATGAGGAACAATGGATAGTGTTAAGACTTTGATTCTGAAGTAAAATAACTGTTTTTCCTGGAGAGAAGCCGTTCTATGTGTCTGATCGCAGCGGAGATGGCGCTGTCGCATTGGGTGTCATTCCAGGCTCAGTCTTTGTGCCTCACACTTCTGTGATCTGGGGCTGTAGGTTCTTAGGTCATTTGGTCTCCTTCACCCCTGGACACACAATTGACATAAAGTGATGGTAGCCATCCCTTCTGTAAGGTTGTTTATTTAGAGCAGAGTCTCCAGATGCAGTGAAACACACTAAGTTTTTCTACTGAACTGCCTAGCAAATGTGAACACATTTCTAAGATCGGATTCTTTGATTCTCCCTCTCTCTCTTTTATTTTAATTAAAATTTTTTTTGTCTTTATTTTGTTTTGAGAGACAGAGAGCGAGCGGGGGAGGGACAGAGAAGGAGACACAGAATCTGAAGCAGCTCCAGGCTCTGAGCTGTCAGCACAGAGCCCGATGTGGGGCTCGAACCCCAGACTGTGAAATCATGACCTGAGCCGAAGTCGGACACCCAACCGACTGAGCCACCCAGGCACCCCAAATGCTTATTTTATTTTTGAGAGAGTGAGAGAGAGTGTGAGTAGGAGAGGGTAGAGAGAGAGGGAGACACCGTCTACAGGCTCTGAACTGTCAGCACAGAGTCCGACGTGGGGCTCGAACCCATGAACTGTGAGATCATGACCTGAGACAATGTCAGGCGCTTAACCAACTGAGCCACCCAGGCGTTCCCCCCCCTTGCTTTTTTAAAAAAAAAAAATTATTTATTTTTGAGAGAGAGAGAGTGCAAGAGAGAAAGCAGGAACAGGGCAGAGAGAGAGAGGAAAGGAGAATCCCAAGTAGGGATTCTGACAAGGGGCTTGATCCCACAAACTGTGAGATGACCTGAGCTAAAATCAAGTCAGACACTTAAACAGACCGAGCCACCCGGGTGCCCCCTTTGATTCTCTCTTCTGCTCAATATAGTGATAGTTACAGCCAGCAGTTGTGGGCCCCTTGGGGGTCTGTTTTTCTTAGCACACAGCACCTGTGACCAGCTTCCCTGCCCTGGGCACTCGGAGGACGGGGCGTTCAGGGGACTCATACGTAGGTACGTAGGTGCGGGGCCGATGGCTCTGGCCTGAGGATGCGGACTCTAGCTCCCGGCTTTCCCAGCTCTCAGGCTGAGTCCTGGCCAGCTCCCACGCATTTGCACAAAAACACCTGGCAGACGGGCTTGGTGGCAATAGTCTAGGTGCATGACCACAGTGGGAACCTTTATTTTGAATTTGGATGACGACTGGGTTTGCCATTCAGGTCGTCAGATTATTAGCGTAATGTAACCTGGGGCAATTTACTTAATCGTTTACATATCCCGGTTTTGTATTGGCAAAATGGATGTAATAATCTCTTATAAGATATTCATCTGAAGGCAATGCTTGTGCAACTGATCCAGCCATTTTATTGCTCTCTCTCCGGTTGTATCTAAAAACAAACTCAAGTCTGTTTGTAGGACAGTGTCATTTATTCTCCCGTCTCGCTCTGTCCTGTCCCTGCTATAAAAACCCATGGGTAGAATCTCTTTTTTATAAATACATTGAGAAGGGAGAGAAGGGGGTGCTAAGCTAAAACGGGGGATTAAGGAGTATTAAAATTGAGGTTCTAATTTTTTTTTTTTTACTCTTTTATGATCTTACCTGTTTCAGAGCAGCCTATTGTGACTCGGTTTTTATTCTTTCCAGGAGCAGTGTCTAGAAAAGTAGTGCTGGTGGTCTCTTGGTGGCCGATCCTCCGCAGGCTTAACTCCTGATGCTCACCTGCTTCCAGCCGGCTTTTGCTGCTTGCCTCTCCCCTGGCGGGTGGACCTGGCTTGGCCCAAAAGCCTTTGTTGTTTTCAGCAGTGGTTTTCACTCTTTGCTACCCATCCGATCCCCTGGGTAGTTTTAAAAATACCAGCTTTTAAAAATAGCAGTACTGGGGCGCCTGGGTGGCTCAGTCGGTTAAGCGTCCGACTTCGGCTCAGGTCATGATCTCACGGTTCATGGGTTCGAGCCCTGGGGCGCCTGGGTGGCTCAGTCGGTTAAGCGTCCTGACTACAACTCAGATCATGATTTCACAATCTGTGAGTTCAAGCCTCTTATGGGGCTCTGTGCTAGTCGGTTAAGCGTCCGACTCTGCTTCAGATTCTGTATCTCCCTCTCTCTCTGACCCTCCCCTGCTCACACTGTCTCTCTGTCTCTCTCTCTCTCTCTCTCTCTCTCTCAGAAATAAATAAAACATTTAAAAAAATTGAAAAAAATAAAAATACCAGTACCTGATATCTAAAACCGATGTTTAGAAACTAAATTGCAACTGGATTGCCGATGTCTGTATATACATATACATATACATATATATATATTTATGTTTGTGTTTATATATTAAATCTTATTTATTTAGAGAATGAGCACACAAACAAGTGGGGGAGGGACAGAGAGAGAGAGAGAGAGAGAGGGAGAGAGAGAATCCCAAGCAGGCTCTCCACTGTCAGTGCTGGGCCAGAGGCAGGGCTCCAACCCACAAACCTCAAGATCATGACCCGAACTGAAGGCTACCACTTAAGCGATGGAGCCACCCAGGTGGCCCTGACATCTGTATTTTTTTTAAAACGGATTCTGATAGGCAGGGAAGGCTGAAAGCTGCATTCGGATAAGGTTGCCCAGGGAGGGCCATGCAGTCCATTGTTACTGTAATGTCATCATCACTGCCAGTCACTCCGTTTAAGTGAGGAACCAAGGTCTCTTGGAAGTGGCAGCGAGTACTGTAGAATCAGTGGCTCAGTCCCCTCCTGCATCCACCTGCAATTTCCCATCTAGGCTGGAAGGGCCCAGTTGGCTCCTATGTGCTCAGACAAGGTCGGGAACCTGGAGGCGTCCAGGGAGGGGCCACTGCAGGGGGCTCACAGCCGTGCCACCTACCGATCCGTCTCGGCGTCCTTTGCCATTCCTCTGTCTGTTGTTTGGCAGTTGAGGATGTTGGAAATATTCCTTGGTGTGATCTGCCTGCCGAACCACACTATTTTTAGGCACGCACCCACACAATAGGTTTATAAAAAGGCTATTGAACCTTTGGAGGCTGCTGGGTTCGGTCTGAGGAGGGATGAGTTACAAGTGGGCGCTCCCGCCTCCCGGATCAGGCATGTAGGAGTTTTTTTGTTGTTTCTTCTTTGTAAAGAGTGTGAAGAGCCTAAAAATACAGACGGTTGGCTGTCTGTCACGTGATGTGGGATGTCTGCCTAGCTCTCCTCCGATGTCCCTGCTCTCCAGATGTAGCGCTTCGTGGGGTCATTATGTGGCTAATTTTTATTTCGTTTCCTCTTCCTTTTAAGACATGCTACACCGTGCACCCTTCGTAGTGCTGGGGGGAAAATGAACACGTGAAGCATGTTCAAGTTCTTGAATCTCTGCTCTGTGTCTAAGAGCATGTGTTTTCCTCCACTGAGGGGATCCCCTTGTCAGGGTCTGCTTGTCAAATGGATTAGACAGATAAGGCCAGTACTAAATGTTATTTTGTTTATTTATTTTTTAGTTAATTTAAATTTTTTTTAATGTTCATTTTTGAGAGAGACAGAGACAGAGCCTGAGCAAAGAAGGGGCAGAGAGAGAGAGAGAAGGAGATACAGAATCTGAGGCAGGCTCTGGGCTCTGAGCTGTCAGCACAGACCCCAATGTGGGGCTCAAACCCACAGACCTCAAGATCATGACCTGAGACAAAGCTGAATGCTTAATCGACTGAGCCACCCAGGCACCTCTAAATGTTATTTTATTTTTTAATGTTTTATTTATTTCTGAGAGAGCGAGAGAGTGGGAGCAGGGGAGGGTCAGAGAGAGAGGGAGACACGGAATCCGAAACAGGCTCCAGGATCTGAGCTGTCAGCACAGAGCCCGACACGGGGCTCGAACCCACGAACCATGAGATCATGACCTGAGCCGAAGTCGGACGCTCAACTGACTGAGCCACCCGGTTGCCCCTCCTAAATGTTANCACCCAGGTGCCCCTCCTAAATGTTATTTTAAACTCATTTTTAAAATGGCCATTGGAGGGACACCCGGGTAGCTTGGTCGGTTAAACATCCAACTCTTGGTTTTGGCTCAGGTCATGGTCTCACGGCTCTTGAGTTTGAGCCTTGTGTCAGACTCTGTGCTGATAGCGTGAACCTGCTTGGGATTGTCTCTCTCTCTCTCTCTCTCTCTCTCTGCCCGTCCCCTGCTTGCTCTCTCTCTGTCTCTCAAAATAAATAGATAAACTTAAAAAAGAAAAAAAGACCATTGCTACTTGCTGCATTTTGATCCTTTGTCAGAAATGTGCAGCCAGTCCATAAGGAGGCAGAAACAAGCGGTTACTCTGAGTTGTAATGGAAAAACAATCCCTCGTTGTAAAATAATGCGATGCCCTTAAAGTACTCACTCAATAGACTGGATATTATTTATAATTCTTTCCTTCCTTTATTGTATCTCCCACCATTAAAACGCCATAACAGGCTGTGTATTGGGTTCACTGCTCTATAGCTTTGACTTTCTACAGTATGCACCTTTGCAAAGATCGTACCCAAACTAATCCGTAACTAGGCATTTAGCCAAGAAAAGATGTTCTTTGGCAGTGCTGAGTGAGGGGATAGCCTCTGAGCCATCTTTGATGACTTTTATTGTTAATACTGAGGGTTTTCAACTCTGCCTTTCTGCTGGTGTTGCACATATGATTCTCCTTCCTCCTGGGATCCACGTCACTCCGTAGCACAGGCTTGGCCTGGCCCATCAAGAGGAACGTTTTGATTTTCCCAAGTACATTTGGACCATTTTTCCCGTTTCTTCTCCTCAGTATCTCTCTAGGGTCCTGCACCCTCCAGGCCTCCGTGGGGATGGATATAGGGATCTCATGCATGCCAACGCCATAGTCATCCTCTCTGTGCCTCTGAGAAGAACTCAGCAGTGTTCCACTCCCTCCAGGTGGCTCGCTCTCTGGCCTCCCCTTCACCTCCGGCCCTGAAGGGGTGTAGTAATTTCCAAACCTGCGTATCAAGAGTCACCAGAGGCCTTTGTCGAACTGTCCATTCCCAGGCCCACCGTGCACACGGCCCCGTGTCCCCTTCTCTCCTGCCCCTGGATTTGAAGGCATAGGTTAAGGTGGAGGCTAGTAACTGAAATTCTCATCGAGATCGCTCTGATACAGTTGTCTCTGTGGCCCATTGGATGTGTGGCTCATTGGATGTGTGTGGATGTGTGGCCCATTGGATGTGTGGGGACCAACGAGGTCAAAACCTCGTTGTACAGATGAACTATTCAGAGCCCGGCAGTGACGATGAACTTGCCCAGGGTCACCCCGGAAGCCATGCCAGTCCAAGACAGGAGACAGTATCCACTTACTTTTGTATTGTGAAGGCGGATGTTGCCGAAATGCCCAGAAAGTTAATGGGGCCATTTATCCTGGACACACGTTGATTTTCCGTGTCGTATTGTTGGAGACCCTGAGTGTTGTGTCTCTGTGACAGAGAGGAGCATAGGACAAACGGTGATCTGTGTACTCCCCCAACCCAGGACCAAACTCAGCATTAGATCCAGTTCCAATTCTTGTACAGCAAAAGAATTGTTAAGTGTATTATTTTTGCCATTGTTTTGGCCTCGCGGTTGTGTTGAGTGGACGTTCCATTGAGGTTTCCCTGCTGATAATAAATTAAGCTTCATTCGACGAAGCAGGTAGGGAATGGGAGCTATTCAGAGTCTGGCCAGGAAATGCCTAAAACGTACAGTCCTTATTCTGATCACGTGGGGACGGACGCATATTTGCAAATCTATTTCAAATCAGCAAAGCTGACTTCTTGAAATTTTTCCGAAACCTTACTCTCTTTGACACGGATAATTATTTCGAGTTGGGAAGGTAATCGTTGAGGGTAGGAGGTCATTTATAGCATTTATCACAAAGGTCCAGAAATTCATTTTATCTGACTGACTTTATCTTATTGACATGGAGATTGTGGTCTGTCAGGGAACTGGTACATAATGGGATAACTTTCTGTACATGTGAACAAATGTATAATGCTGTGATGTGTTTGTCCAACACGTGGTAGGTACGTAATAAGTACTTCACTAATGAAAGCTTAATGCTTTAAAAAAAAAGAAAGAAAAGCTTCATTTATATCTATTGAAATTCTAGCTCAGGATACTGCAGCATCCTTGTTTGCTTCCCCCGCCCCCTGGTAAATATCTGCAACTCTAAAATCCAGTACCTTCCAGGGGGTGATTTACATGTCTTACGTGTAACCTGTTCATTTTGGTAATTTTCCCAGTAATGGTACCTTTCTTGATTCTGTTCCCTTTGAGAAATTATATCCACTTAGAAGCTTCCGTTTCTGGTTGATTTTAGAACTTAGCCCCAACGTGGCCTGGTCTGAAGCCTGCTGTGGGAGAGGCTTTGCATTAAGTTCCCTGGCTCAGCTGGGAGCCTCCTGAAGGCTGGAGGCCTCGGGCCTCCCTCCCCCTCTGTGCCACCCCTCCTGCTCACATTTGCCAGATTTGCAGGCAGTAAGTAGAAAGTTGGAGTTTTCCCCTGCTGACCACATCAGCCAAAGAGCAGTGACTTAATTTCCGTGAGCACTAAGGCGTCCCTGGAAAACCTTCCTGTTTCTGAGGAATTAGGCCCTTTTGATGGGAGCTGTGGCTACTCACTAGCGTGGTAGGCAGACCATCTGAAAAAGACTGAATTACATTGTGTATTTCTGAGAGTTTTATTAAAGACCACTGAAGTGCAAGATTGACAGGGAATAGCATTTTCTTTAAACTGTTATTGTTTGGCTATAAGTTACTAATGACCAGATTACTGATGTCTTATTAACTGGTTGGCTTGGGATGTTATTTGGGGTCCAAGGTGGCCAAGTGGTTGTGTCCTAACAGTCTGGTGGGCAGGCAGGTAGGATTGCTGTCCAAAGTGAAGCCAGCGGCACCACAGAGAACTCTTATTTTTGAACTCCAGTGAAGTTTCTTTGCCGGCAGTATGGGGATAATTCTGTTCTGGGCTCATTTTTCCATGGGCCCTGAAAGGCCAACAGTTCCGTGTGAAACAGAGACAAGGGAATTGACAGGGATTTAAAAGTCATGAATGAATTAGGGGGGATCAACAGGAAGGAAATTTGGTTTCTAGATGGATTTGCCGACATGTAGGTTTTAGTCTCCCTGTATCATGGAACTTTTATTCCCCTGATAAACAGATACAGTCAGCTTCTGTCTGCATCCAGTTAGCCTCTCAGAGAACAATCACAGCTCACTCCAACAACAGAGCAACTTCCTGATTTAAAGTAATAGACACAGATCTTCACTTACTGATAAACTTAAGGGTATTTATATTTGTGTCCATGACTCTTGCTTTGAAGGGGAATCCCTGTCCAAAGTAACATGTATTCCATATATAATATTTGGATAGAAGGAAGGAAATAGAATCAACCCAAGTGCCAAAAGCTGGAGATAAAACCCAATAACATCATCGTTTTTTCTATGAATAAATGTGTTTGTGTGTCTATCCATGTGTGGTGGTATTATATAGTTGTGAACATCCTGTGTGTGTATCCGGGTGTGCTCTTGTTAAAGTTTCTGACATTGTACGTCTCATCATTCCCTTATCTTTATAAACAGTGTTTTAGAAGTCAGAACAGTTCATTTTTTTATGTTTATTTTTGAGAGACAGAGAGAGACAGAGCATGTGTGGGGGAGAGGCAGAGAGAGAGGGAGACACAGAATCCGAAGCAGGCTCCAGGCTCTGAGCCATCAGCACAGAGCCCGACACGAGGCTTGAACACACAAACCGTGAGATCATGGCCTGAGCCAAAGTTGGATGCTTAACCGACTGAACCACCCAGACACCCCTAAATCCAGAACATTTAATGTCTTTATTTCACTGAGGCTGGTGCAGTTCTTTTCAGGAACACAGACCTGGGCGGAGGGGGCTGGCACTCGCCCATGTGGTTCCCAGGTTTGGTGCCCTTGGCTGAGGAGCCGAAGATGTCCTGTACCTGTTAGATCGAACTAGAGCTGATTGAGGTCATGTCATTATTTGCCCATACTAAAAGTGCCCCGTCTGTTTGAAGATGTGGAAGAAAGAGTTTATCAGGTGAGCCGCTGCCGGCCAGCGATAGAACTCTGCATACTGAATGTACTTCACTCAGCCTGGCTGATTTCTGCCATGATCCCTGCTTTCTCATTGGCATGCAGGAGGGAGGGAAGCTGGGCTCCGGCTCCGCGAGGGCTGAGGGCTGAGGTTGCTTGGGTAAATTCAGACACTCCCCTACTTTACATACTTGAGATCACCCGCCCACCAGTGGGATGAGGGCTCTAAAGTGTGAAATTAACACATCAAGTGAATTTATATCATGGTAGCCTTGGGCTGGTTTTTGCAAATTAAATTTCGCAGAAATTAGCCTCAGCCCTGCCAAGGCAGTTTTCATTTAGTACTGGTGAAGCCAAACTGTTTCTGTGACACTTATACCCTGAGAGATAAGGGTTTAGTTTTACACCAGGACACTGGGTCCGTCTCTTGGGTTAAAAAAACAAAAACAAAAACTTACTGTTGATCATAAGTGATGACCCTTAATAAAACATCACACACGGAGTAGAAATCTGAAGAAAACATATGTGAGTGCATAGGATAGCACATCAGCCAGCAGAAATGCCTGCCAACTCTTCTGAACAACTTTTATGGTGATAGTCATTATCTGGCATTCAGAAAAACACAATTTTTAAAATATTTTTAAAAGCTTTTTTATTTATCTTTGAGAGACAGAGAGACACAGAGCATGAGCAGGGGAGGGGCAGAGAGAGAGGGAGACACAGAATCCGAAACAGGCTCTAGGCTCTGAGCCGTCAGCACAGAACAGCTCGAACCCACTAACCGTGAGATCATGACCTGAGCTGAAGTTGTACGGTTAACTTACTGAGCCACCCAGATGCCCCCAAAACAATTTTTTTTAATGTTTATTTGTTTTTGAGAGAGAGAAAGAGTATGAGCAGGGGAGAGGCAGAGAGAGGAAGACACAGAATGGGAAGCAGGCTCCCAGCTCTGAGCTGTCAGCAAAGAGCCCAATGTAGGTCTTCAGCCCACGAACTGCGAGGTCATGACCTGAGCCAAAGTCAGACGCTTAACCGACTGAGCCACCCAGGTGCCCCCATTATTTGGCATTCAGAAGAAACAGTCTTTTTTTTTTCAGTGCACTGAGATTGGATCCATGTCTCAGACCCATAATCCCATTAACCAAGCTCACTAACCTGAGTGTGTAACAAGTACCCCACTTAGTAATTTACAGTAGTAAATACAGTCATGGGGACACCTTCTCAGTCCGCATGTTCCCTGCTTCGAGGTAGGCAGAAATCTGGACGTTGCTTGGCGCATTTGCGGTGGGAGCAAGGGAGATTAGTGAATTGAACAGTCACTGGATTCAGGCGAGGATGTCCTGAGAGCATATTCCCTGTTGAACGGCTGACGTTTCTTCCCCTCCGCCAGGATTTGCTTTGGGATTCATCTTTTTCCATGCCCCAAATGCCTGCCCCAAACTCCTTTCTCAAATCATAGCTTGCCATTAATTAGGATACAGATCTTACAGGCCTTGGGGCTTCTTGCTCTTTAAAGTTTAAATCTCAGAGGGTGATCTTTCCTTATTTCTCAGCTCCCCAGAGACGTTTTATTGTACAAGATGAAAGCCCATGGCAGCTGACTTTCCAGGTAGGGTTCTGTCTCAACAATGTCGTTAGGACTTGTCACTTTTTCCAGTGAGGCTGTTTCTTTGTTTTGGCTTGCTCTGCATACCAGCATTGCCTTGTCGATGTGGATATAATCGTATATATAAAAATATGCCACCTCAGTGTTTTAAATGAATGGCTTACCTGTTGACTATCACGTAACCGTCTCTGGCTGGTACAGGGTGTAGGACCTGCCGACAGTATTCAGCCCTGGGCTGCTTGGCAATATTGCATTTAGCTGGTTCCTTCCTTCCTTCCTTCCTTCCTTCCTTCCTTCCTTCCTCCCTTCCTTCCTCCCTTCCTCCCTCCCTCCCTCCCTCCCTCCTTTCCTCCCTCCCATCCTCCCTTCCTTCATCAGGTACCTTGTTAGGCAGGATGAGAGAATACAAAATTGAGTAGAGTTCTCTGATTTTTAGGTTCTCAGCCTAGTGGGAGAGACAAGCACATAGAGAAGTAATGGTAATATATGGGTCACGTCTGCCAGAACGCAGGACAGGGCAAGAGCCTTGGCTTCCAGTAGCTGGAGAAAAAAACGTTCTCGGGGGCGATTGGCAAGTCCACGGTGCCCCAGGATTTGGCTTAACAAGAAAGGGCTCAGGGGTAGGGAGTGGAAAGACTGGCTGAAGTCACCCTTTGGCAGGACCTAGTGTTCTGTGGGGCTGGGAGAGAAAATCGCACATGTATGAAGACCCATAAGGAGCAGCTTGTAGCCCCTTGACCAAAATCAAACACCTGCTCCTGGCCCCTGTGTCTTCCAGAACTGAATAACCCACCTCAACTCTTTAAGCCCCTTGTCTCACATTTAATGGGGTTACAAAGAACTACATCCTAGGATGCCTTACGTGAAATAGCATGCTGTACTCGGGGAGCGGGCATTCAGTGTGTTAGCTCCTCTCATTCATCCTGATGGTGGGAGATATAAATGAGCAAAGTAAGTCAGGCAGAGAAGGACAGATACCATATGTTTGCACGTATAGGAGGATTAGGAGGAACTTAATGGAGGACCGTGGGGGAGAAGGGGGGAAATAGTGGGGGAGAGGGAGGGAGGCAAACCTTGAGAGGCTCTTGAATGCTGGGAACAAACTGAGGATTGATGGGTGTGGGAGGGGGAGAGGGGGAGATGGACATGGAGGAGGGCACTTGTGGGGATGAGCACTGGGTGTTCTATGCAAACTAACTTGACAATAAACCATTTGTAAAAAGAAAAAAAAAAAAAGAATGCAAGGGACTAAGATAGTCTCAGATAAAAACTGAAGGAGTCTGTTACCACTATGCCTGCCCTGGAAGTGCTAACAGTAGTCCTGTGGTTGCAGTGAGAGTTACTATACGAGATAGTAACTCAAAGCTATAGGAAAAAATAAAGATTTTTGGTAAAAGCAAAATAAATGAATGAATGAATGAATGAATGAGACTAGGTCCACGAACGTTTCCACTGTCCCCTGCTGTGGATTTGACAGGCACTGTGCTGTGCCAGCCTCTTAACTCCCTCGATCCCATCATTTTATTGAGCTGCCCGCTTCAGCATTTTTATGTTTATTTATTTATTGTGAGAGAGCAAGGGAGAGGGAGAGACAGAGCACAAGCAGGGGAGGGGCAGAGAGAGAAGGAGAGAGAATCCCAAGCAGGCTTCTCACTGTCAGCTCAGAGCCTGATGTGGGACTCCATCTCACAAACCATGAGATCATAACCTGAGCTGAACTCAAGAGCCAGATGCTCAACCAACTGAGCCCCCCACTCGCTCCTTTAGTATTTGTTAATTCTTTGCTGTTCGAGGGGGGATTTACCTGGTTTGGGTGTAGAGTTTTACCTCCTCTCTTGACTGCTGCCCCAGGGCCATTGAGAAGTGTTGGCTTGTGTCCCTTATGGCCGTTTCATTTCCCTCTATCCCATACTCACAGAGATTTTGGTATCTGGGCCTAAAACATTGAGTGAAATAAACATTTGTTTTTTTTAAAGAGTAGTTTAACTACACTTAACCATCTTATCAGGTTTTTCGCAGACTAAGTCTGATCCGGGTATTCATTAACTTGGAGCCCTTCAGTGTGGTTTTGAAGTGTTTGTGGAAGAGAGAATAAGATGCCTAGTTTCACAAAGCCGGAGTTCAAAATTCCTCCAGTGCCCTTGAGAACAGCTCCTGATTTCTCCTGACTTTATCTTGTTTCTATGTCTGTTGTTAGTTTTCCCTGGACAGCAGACGTACATGTCTGATTACACACCTGAATGAAGTTCATGTGCCCCACTGATAGCTGCTCAGGGCCGGAGATGCCATTGCTACCAGTGTCTGGCGCGTGAAAGCACATTTGCAGGATGGATTCTCATCTCCGTCTGGCCAGCTTCACAGGGCCCTGCCTGGTCCCCGAAGGGGAGGGAAGAACAGTTTGGGAGTTCAGTCTTTCAAACAACAGCAGTATCACCAACACCACCACCAAAAAGCCTGGGGGTCCAACAGATGACCTAGATGTTGGGGGTATTGGAGGGTTCAGGGCTGGCAGCAAAACCCTGATGACAGAGGCTCTGTCAAGTTCACTTTATTCTTCCATTAGTTTTTAGAACAGGCGGGGCAAGCAGCTTTAGTTAGTTACAAGTCTACACACTGAGCTCTTAAACAGCTCAGTGGATCCTGAATTCTTGAGGCAGATACTTCAGACTGTGGGCACTCTTGCTATCTTTGGCTGTAAACGTCATCTCAGAGGAATCCTGTGTTAGCCGGTCAGAGGCTATCACCGAGCTTAGGTGATCCTTGAACTGTTGACATTCTTCTGGGTTAACTCTGGCTTGTCTTTACTTCAGAATGCTATTCAAGGACATCGTAGCACTATCCAGTTGCTAGGGAAGCAACTTTTTTAGTGAACACCCTCGCAATGAATGGATTTCCCCCCCACCCCGCCCCATACTTTTCTGTAACGGTGAATTCCCAGTATCGTTTCGTTTAGAAACATGTTTTGCACTTTCTAGGACTGACAATACAGAGTCCGCTCTCTCCTGCTGTTCCAGCCTTTTCATCCGTTCATTTCTTTGGGATTTCCAAAGACGGAGTGGGCTCCTAGGTTCCTTTTTGAATCTGCTGATTTTCTGTGAAGCTGATGTCATAGTCTAGACCTTTATCCTTACGTATGCAAATTATTAGATTACATTTAGCAGTTGGGGGCTTAGTCAGAGGGGCTTGACAGAGGGGGAGCCCTGGACTGTCTGCCTCATCCTGGACTCAGCGGGAGCCTGCACCTTGCGGGGCAGTTGCAGGTTTCGTGGTCGGTGGCATTTGGTAGAACACATCTTCAGGAGTCCTGATGTGTAGACCTGCCCTTGCTCGCCCACCTGGAGGATTTCCAGGTCACGGCAGGTTCGGCTGCTCCTGGGTAGCTCCTGGTGCCCCAGCGCGGGTCACCGTGGGCCCAACTACCTACAGACTTGCCCCCACACGTACCTGCTTCCCCGAGCCGGCTTGAATTACCTTGGGGGTAAATTTGTTGAGTCCCAGACACGCCTCTGTCTTCATTTTGGGCACGGGGCTTACAACACAGCGAGATACATGTGTCTCACTGGGTGATTTCATTTGTTTGGTGTGATTGTGGCTTGTTTTCTCAGCCCTGCTGAGGTTAGTCATGTGACAGAGAGCCGAGAAGGTTTTCAGACGTTTGCGTTGTATCCGATTCCAAAGCAGAAGCCTCCGCCAGCGTGGGCTAATTAATGTACGTGAATGTGTAAACTCAGTTCTAGTTTCACGTACTTGCTTTTATTTTATGGAGAGGTGTGTAGAACCTCTCAGACGCTCATTGGTGGGAATTATTTCCTTACTTCTATTTTTTTTTTAATTTTATTCATCTTGAAAGAGAGAGAAAAAAATGCAAGCGGGGGAGGGGCAGAGAGAGAAGGAAAGAGAGAGGCTCCATGCTTTCCGCTCACGCGGGTGTCGAACTCACAAACCCTGGATCATGATCCGAGCCTAAATCAAGGGTTGGATGCTTAACCACTTCTGCCACCCGGCCGCCCCCTTGTTGTTGTTTCAATAAAATTAATTGAAACTTTTGTAGCCCGTTCAATAAAATTAAACTGACAAACTCTGTGGAACGCCCGGGAACAATATCCCGCGTGCCTGGGGATAGCTGCAAGGCCAAGAGCACCCACAGCAAACATGGGCGGGATGCAGATCACATTTCTAGAAAGAAAGCATCCCCACGTGTGTCGTGAGTGAGGTGCGTGTGCACGCCGCCAGGTAATGTGTGCGATTGTGTCATTCTCCAGCATCCTTGCAGAAGCAAACAGAAGACCAATCTACATGGTATTTTGAGAAAGAAAAAGGAGACTACTTTTAGGAACGCTGTGCAGAGCTTTCCCGTGGAAGGGTCGGGCATTTGAGAGGTTGGATTAAAGTAAGTTTGTTAAAAATAGAACTTCAAGCGTAAATATTTATTTCCTAATATAATATTATTATTTTAGCGCAGCCGCGCCCCCGGCTCGTTGCCTGAGCCAGCCCCCGACGTCCGGGTTGTGGATGTTTCTGTCCCATAGCCAAAGTCCCAGACTGTTCTTGCCACTCTGTCTCGTATCCAGCCTCACAGATCTTTCCTACTTTCTCCCTCTCTTCTTATTTCCTCTCCTCACGGCACTTAAATGATTTGAGCATTTGTTAACATAGACTGCTCAGAGGCACAGGCGGAGATCAAGATAGAAATTCGGATTATGTCCGTTTTGGCCTTTAGTAGTGATCGTGTTGGAAAAATAAATATTTTCTTGAAGGTAAGATTGAAAGCCACACTGTGGGAAGACTTGCGTGTTAGGTTCACCTCCTCGGGTAAATTGTAAGCTTCCTGAAGTTGGGGCTCCGCCACAGGCCTCACCAGGATATGCATGCTTCATGAAGGCTTAAGTGAAAGAAGGACCCGGTTTACCAGAAGTGTGATTTTGTGAGGCTTTATCTGTTGTTAATCAGAAAATTTTTATTGATCACTCACTGATGGGTCCCATCTCCATAGTGAATATACCTATGTATTCGAACTCCAGGAATTTACAGCCTGCTAATGAAGACGGGAAGTACTAACTACAGAAAAGGCTAATTTTTCAAATTTATTTTTTGAAAATTTTTAATGTTTATTTTTGAGAGAGACAGAGAGACAGAGAGATAGAGTGTGGGTGGGGGAGGGGCAGGGAGACAGGAAGACACAGAATCCGAAGCAGGCTCCAGGCTCTGAGCTGTCAGCACAGAGCCGGACGCGGGGCTCGAACCCACGAACCGCGAGATCATGACCTGAGCCGAAGTCGGACGCCTAACCGACTGAGCCCCCCAGGCGCCCCAAAATGTATTTTATCGTAGAAGAGGATTCAGACTTCTCTTTTACAGGGGGAGGGAAATGGTCATTAGATACCCAGAGAGGGAAGAGAATACAGCTGACCCTTGAACAACACAGTTTTGAGCCGTACGGCTCTACTTCTATGTGGAATTTTTCCAGTATATACAGCACTGTAGGTGTATCGTCGCTCCCTTATGCTTTTCTTTATTATAATTTTTTTTGTCTGGGCTACTTTCTTGCAAGCATGCAGTATAGAATACATATAGCATACAGAATCCATGTTAATCGACTATTGATGTTCTCGGCCAGGCTTCTGCTCAACAGTACGCCACGCGCAGTTCAGTTTCTGGGGAGTCAGAAGTTACATGGGGGTGTTCGGCTGTGCTGGGGTCAGCGCCGTAAGCCCCAATGTTGCCCAGGGGCCGGCTATCTAAATATAGCAGGTGGTGGAGCAGTTCCTCTGTCGAAATCCTGGGTGGGCTGCTTCTCCTCAGTGTCTGGTCGCCTCCCAAGTGTTGCTGGATCCAGGCCAGGGTCCCGCACTGTAGTGTGGGTCTGAGTGGTGTGGAATACAGCAATCCTCTTTCAGCCCATTGGTCCTGTGTCCTCCCTTCTTCGTTCTCGTCTTTTCTTCCCTAACACCGTATCTGCGTGGCAGTGCGTTCATTTATGCATTCTCTTATTCACTGAGTCCTCATCGATGACCTGATCTGAGTCGGACCCCAATTCTGTAACCCGTCTCATGGTTTCAACTTGGGTCCCAAGGAAGTCAAGAAAACGTGATGCTGTGTAAGTGGCATACATGCACTTAGCGCTGTCAGTCCTAGTAAGAGCTCACATTTAATCAATGCTCGCTCTGTCAGGTGCTGAGCTAAGTATAATATTTATACTGCTGCTCTACACTTCTGAAAGTGATTTGAACTTGCTTTCTCTGACTTAAAAACCTGCCGTTTTCAAAATAAAGTTAAAATTCCTCTGCCTAGCTTTTTAAGGCCCACCGCTTCAGCTAACTAACTAGTCTTTCCGGCTTTCGTTCTGAATGTTCACTTAAGTATGAATCATTTGCTCCGGCCACACCCACTTATCCATCAGCCTCCCCCAGGCTCTGCACAGCCTGGCCCGCCTGCTCTTTCTCTCTTTGAAGATGGAGTGGAACCGTCATTTGAGGCCCTGCTCACATCTCACCCCCTCCCACTGGGACTTCTGCCTTCCTGAGCTCCTACAGCTCTGGCTGTGAGTACTCCCTGCTTATCAGTCTTGGCTGCCGCCTCTCCTTTTCAGTTACTTTCCACATGCTTGCAGCTCATCTTCAGTTAGTTCACTTTCCGCCCCCAGTGCGGCGGGGGAGCCGTAAACACGCCTGGCACCCACGCCCTATGCTCCTTCCAGCCTTTGGATGTTCAGGTCGTAAGGGACCTTCCACGATGTGGTGGTCCAGGTCAACCTTTTCATCTTCGAGCTGGAGGAAGAGTCGAGTCTGGGTCATAGGAAAAAAACAGAGCTTCTGCAAGAGATAAAGGAGACAAGACAGTGGTTTTGTGTTTGTGCTTTTGGAGTGCGCCTTAGATCCCAGAAGCAGGCTCCGTATTATCTCATTTAACCTTCCTGCCAATCCTCTGGGTGGTTCAGTCAGTTAAATGTCCAACTCTTGATCTGGGCTCAGGTCACCATCTCATGGCTCTCGAGTTCAAGCCCCACATTGGGTTCTGCGCTGCTCCACTGTGCTCACTACTTCCCTGGTAGCTCCTTCCACGTTGCTTGTTTTTCCGCCTCTTTAAACCCACGTCAATGTATTCCTATTTGTACTTAATCCTACTGGAAGCACTTTGAAGGCAGTTTTCTTTCTTTAGCATTTGTCTGTTTTTTTTTAAAAGAATTTTAATATGATTTTATTTATTTTTGAGAGAGAGGGACAGACAAACAGACCATGAGCAGGGGAGGGGCAGAGAGAGAGGGAGACACAGAATCCGAAGCAAGCTCCAGGCTCCGAGCTGTCAGCACAGAGCCCCACGTGGGGCTCGAACTCGTGAACCATGAGATCGTGACCTGAGCCGAAGTTGGACGCTTACCTGACTGAGCCACCCAGGCGCCCCGCATTAGTCTGTTTTAATCCGTGCACCTCTCCAGATCTTTCATCCTGTCCCATCCCATGGTGGAGAAGGTTCCGCCAGCCGTGGGCTCTGCTGTCTGCATCAGGAAGACGGTAGAGGGGTTGCCTGCCTTCAATTCTGATTGTAGCAGGGGCGGCCACAACCACAATTATTAATGCTCAGAAAGGCAGCATCAGCTGTTTTCCCCAAATGTTTTTCTGATTCATGTAATACTGTTTAACTGCTTTTCTGCTTGAAAATGCTGCTGCCGTCAGGATTTTTCTTGCCTAAATAAAGGTGCTACACAGAGGGTTGTGATTGGCAGTCCTGTTTGCATAAGTTAGAGCTCTCCTTGTACGGCAATTTCTATACGGGTTTGCAAATATAGAAGTAAGAAGACAAAGAGAACGGCGTAGTCATTAAGTCTGACTTGTGGTGGATGGCTGGGTAAGAACGTTCGTATTTAAAATCTGAGAGATGTAAATATTTGACTTGATATAATGCGACCATACATTCTTCACTACTGATTATTTAAGCCTTCTGTTGAGCTCTTAGACAGATGGTCTTTTGAGTAATGAACTCCTTTGAATACAGCAAGATGCCATTTGGTAAACTGATGAAGTAGCATTATTAATAAATATTTTATGCAACAACAACAAAAAAAGCCCCCTAAGTGAGAGTGGGCAGTTGCAGATTAGGAAAGTCTACACTCCATCTCATGGAGAGCTAGGAGCGTAATGCCTTTTCAGGCATTCTCAATGGCTCTTCTCCATTTCTGCACAGCAGTGGGGGAAAAAAGGAGATCACTGTCGGTTTCGGTCATCAAACCCTCTTTACTGAGATTCTCTGCCTGTGTATGTGTCTGGGCTTCAGGATGATTGAGAGCCCTCCTCCCTCTTGCTAGTTATTGTAACCTAAAGTGAAGTAGTGAGCTAGAGATATATAGAAACAAAGTAAAAATGGTCAAGAAGAGACTGAGGCGGCTCAGTCAGTTGAGTGTCTGACTTGATTTTGGCTCAGGTCATGATCCCACAGGTCATGGAACTGAGCCCCGTTTTGGGCTCTGGGCTGATAGCATGGAGTCTGCTTGGGATTCTCTCTCTCTCTCTCTCTCTCTCTCTCTCTCTCTCTCTCTCTCCCCCCTCTCCCCCTCCCTCCTTCCCTCCCTCCCTCTCTCTCTCTGCCTCATCCCCCACTCATTCTCTTTCTCTCTTTCCCTTTTAAAATAAATAAATACACTTTTTAAAAAAATGGTCGAGAAATACTATTGACCATTAAGTTTGTATGTTTCACCTTGAAATAGAAGTTGGATCAGCAGNGCACTCTCTTTCTCTCTCTCTCTCTCTCTCTCTCTCTCCCTCTCTCCCCCCCTCTCTGCCTCTCCCCCTCCCTCCTTCCCTCCCTCCCTCTCTCTCTCTGCCTCATCCCCCACTCATTCTCTTTCTCTCTTTCCCTTTTAAAATAAATAAATACACTTTTTAAAAAAATGGTCGAGAAATACTATTGACCATTAAGTTTGTATGTTTCACCTTGAAATAGAAGTTGGATCAGCAGATTTTCAGTTAAATAAAAAAGGCTTTGTTTTTCCTGCTGTATTTGTGTCTCAGACCCCTTCCTTTAACCTCCCTGTATTTGAGGCTTATTAGCAGTACCTGACTGATTTGTGATCAGTAGAGAAAAAAGTGTCCCACAGAAGTGAGCTTTCCAGATCATGGACGTTCCTGTCCAACACTGCGCCCATCTTAATCACCTAGCGTGAATGCTTAACTACCTCTGAGACTTCTCACACCCACCTGGCTCCTTTGGTGGTTCTCAGCAATCTTCCTTGCGAACTGCACACACTCAGACATGGTGTGCTCAGATTCTGTACACTATTCTTCAGCCGTGAGGATTTTGCTTTCAGATCTCTCCACTTGGGAAGAATTAGAAAAAGGCCCTGGCCAGAGTGAAAAATAGGTTGTAGATGATGGCGCTGTAAGACTGGAAGTATTTGGGGCGCCTGGGTGGCTTAGTCGGTTAAGCGTCCGACTTTCGCTTAGGTCATGATCTCGTGGTTCGTGGGTTCGAGCCCCGTGTCCGGCTCTGTGCTGATTGCCAGCNGTATCTCCCTCTCTCTCTCACCCTCCCCTGCTCTCGCTCTCTCTCTCTCTCTCTCTCTCTCTCTCTCTCTCTCTCTCTCCTAGAAATAAATAAAAAATATTAAGAAAAAAAAAAAGACTGGAAGTATTTGCAGTGGAGCCTTCAGAGAAGGAGGGCCACCAAGGGGGTGCCTGGGTCAGGTGGAAGGGAGAGAGCCATGGTATGTGTGAGGTAGGCTAGAAATGGGGGGGCGGGGGCGGGGTGGGGATTTTACCAGCTGCTGACGTGTGTGCCTGGGTGATCTGCAGGGTGGTTGCAGCTCTCTTGGGGCAGGGACCACATGCCTTGGAGAGGGAGGGGCAGTATGGACCAAAGGACATCCAGCACCCACGTTTCCATTTGGCATGCACATCCTGGGTAGACACAGAGCGCTTCTTCTGTTTCCCATGTTCTTCCTTGAAGACTTGCCTTTGGTTTTATTCTGGCATCTTCATGTTTTGTTATTTGTTGCTCTGGCCGTGCGTTGGCCTCTTGGTACCTCCAGACATTCTCCCTGATGGGGCAGACATGTTCACACATTTTCTTCCACAAACCCTTTGTGGACCTAGATTTCTCTGCTTTTGCGCCTGGGGACACACCTCTTGCAGTCAGTGTTCTCACCGGCTTGGGTGACATTGCTCACCAGCCAAGATGTGGCTGGAATGTCCCCTCTTTGTGACATGTTCATCTAGATGGCGAGGCTTTGCTGACCCTGCTCAGGGTAGCTGGGATCCTGTGGACTGTGTGCGTTGATGTTATGACCACGCCGTTGGGAAGGCCTGGCTGTGTCCCTCTCCTTGGGCTTCTCCTGAGGCTAAGGACGTGTCCCCTCCCTACCAGTAGGTTCATGGTGAATGGTTGTTGATACAACAAATGAATGAAGTATATTTATGGAGCCAATTGTTGTTTGGGGCTATAAAACACATGTTTTGTCTATGAGCCTTAATCATGTGGGAAGGTAAGTGGCAAACAATACGGGTATTCTGCGTTTCACGCAAATGATGAGCTGAAGACAGGGTTATGTGGGGGGAGGAAACAGACTGAGGTGATGAATGATGGGGATTGGTTGTAGTCTCTGGGGGTTTTCCCTCAGGACAAGGGTGGCTCTTCATATTTGCTCATCATACCAGTCCTCAACCTTGTGAGCCCGCTAATAAGGCAGCAAAGAGACTGCAGAAGAAAACCCCCCAATTCTCGACCGTGTGGTTTGCAGACTCCACGAGAACCCTTGTGCTTTGGGCTCTGCCTTCAGCGTATGCTTGATTACTGTAGTCATGTTAATGGTAATATTTATTTTCCTTTTGCTCAGGCGATTACTCTGTAGAAAAGCTTGTCTGTAAAGAAAGTGGATTATGTAATTACTTCTCTAGAAAATTGGCTCTGCACTTAACTCTAAGGATTAGTGTCTGAGAAGAATGGGAAGCACGTTTTGGGACCGTGGGTTGTGCGTCAGGCCCCAGCCGGGCCATCCCGTGCTGCCTTGTGCTCCCAGGCTCCCATGAGCAGGGCTGCTTGTGTCCCCGTCTCGGCACCCACGGTCGGCCACGGCTCTGCAGGTGAGGGACCTCTCCCACATCTTAGTATTTCAGAAAAGATTGTGTAAAGACTGAAGACCTTGGAAACAAAACACGTACCTGGGTCAGATAACTTTGGCTCAGCACTTACGTGTAGGGATTGCTCCAGTAAACACCATAGAGGGGTGCAGAGACCCCCTTGGTGAATAATGTAGGGCCTGGATGACAGTGATACCAGATTCTTTGCCTAAATTGGTCACCGCCAAAGTTTTTACGTTTGATCGCTCTGCTCTGCCCTCTCCCCACCAAAGTGATCCTCAGAACACCCTTTGAACACCATGAAAGTGATGGTTCCAGAAGTCCGTGTGCCTGTGGCCCCATCCCTAGGGAACACCTGGGCGCCACCCAGTGACTGCCTTGCCCAGAAAGGGCCTTTCATCCTGTTCGGGCCATGTTCCTGCCTCCTGAGATCACCTACCTGGATGTGATTAGCTTACTGTGGGTGTAGCCCTGTGCCCTTATAGAAGAATCTGCCTTTCTTGGTGGGGGTGGGGGTTGGGGGCCAGCAAAAGGTTGCTTTACTGATTATTTATTTACCATTTCATTTACTGGGAGAAAGGCACTCACAGGGTCCAAACCCACCATCTGTGTCTCTTCCTCACAGTATCTAGGACACCCTCCCAGAGACGAGTTATGTGCATTCTAGCAGGTGCTAATACTTCTCTGTTTCTGGTCCTAAAACGGTAGTGCGCGTGCAATACTTCGCATCTCCAAGTGTGCCGTGAACGTTTCATAACCTCTCTAGCTTTCTGTGAAAAGGCAGCCGATGTGGAGAATGCCATTTGGTGACTTTCTTACATATTTGGGGGAAGGTCAGCCAAGACCAGGGTGGCTTCCTGTTGGTAGAACACCCTGTTCTCAGAAGGGCAAGCTCATCTTGGCACCTCATACCTGGATCTGTGGCTCCTTCTGTGAACAGAGATCCATGGCCTGTGGCTTCCCGTCACCACCCCACCCACACCCCCACCAACCACCCAAACCATAACAAAAACCAAGCAGAACAACAAAAACCCCTCTAGTCCAGAAAATCTTTCTTGACTAATCAGAAGTCTGCACAGTTAGTAACTGTGAGCTCGAGACCCCCCGCTATACTTCCATATGCCCCATATTTTAAGGTAGGGGAATTTTTGGGTAAAAAGTAGTTCACCACTAGACCTTTATTGAATGAGAGGTGTGTGAATGCTAGTCTCCTTTCTCTAACTTCCTAGAGATGAGCTTCCTGGATATTCTTCTGGTGCCCTGGCTAACTCCTCCAGCCCCCTCCATCATCCCTTCCGACCACCGGCCCATCTTTCTTCCCAGCTGAGCTTAGACTTCCTGTTTCCTTGTCTCTGGTCTCACATTCATTCATTTTTCAGGAAACAGTGCAGACCCCTGTAAGGGCTAGTTTTAAGTGTCAGCTTGGCTCGGTAAGCACCGAGTTACCCAGTCAAGTGCACTAACCTAGGTCTTGTTGGGTAGGTATTTTGTAGATGGGACTGACATAATCAGTTGACTTGAAGTAAAGGAGACAATGGGGGAGGGGCTCATCCAATCAGTTGAAAGGCTTTAAGAGCAAACCTCAGGTTTCCCTGAAGAAGAGGAAATTCTGCCTGTGGATTGCAGCTTCAGCCCTCCTATGGCAGTTTCCAGCCTGTTCTACAGATTTCAGCCTTCCCAGCCCCCACAGTTGAGTAAACCAATTCCTTTGCTTCTCTCCCCTCCTCTTCTTCCCCCCTCTCCCCTGCCACCCCCTGTACCCAACTATATAAACACACACTATTCCATTTCTTTGGTAGAATCCTGACTGCCAATACCACTGGTGACAACATTTTAGGAATTATCCAATCTTGCTGTTTTCCTCGTTGATAGTCGCACTTGACTCCCCATTGCCTGCAAAAGGTCACAGCATGAACATGAAACAGAGTCCCGAACTTCTGGTTTTAAGCTCCCTTTCCACCCCCTTCACTTCTGCCTCTTGAGAGCCCGGGTTCTCTGTGTTGTAGCCGTCCCACACCCCGCCACCGCCCCAGGCTCTGTCATGCCATAATTTTGTCGGCCTCTCTTGTACTCGGGATGCCTTCCCCTTTCCTGTCCACCTGGCAAACTTCCTGCTCGTCCTTTCCGGTCTGCAACCATCCTGAGCAGCCCCCCCTTGGACAGGTGGCTGTTTTCTCAAAGCTTCCATAGCACCATGCAGTTCTCTCTCTTTGACTGTGTGGACATCAACGTGTTTTAATTATTTGCATGTCTCCTTCCTTTACTTAGGCTGCACACGGCTTCCAGGAACTGAGTCTTTGTCATCCACGGGATCCAGTGCCTCACACAGTCCCTGAAGCAGAGCAGACACTGGTGAATGAGCAGAGCCAAGTGTGTCCATTGGTGTCCCGCTCTGTGTACATTGGCGGGGCTGGGCTGCTCGGTGCTCCCACGCCGAGGAGGTTAGAGCAGGTCTGCGGTCACACGCGCACCTCCTCTCAGCTGGGTGCTGCGTGGTCTGGCGCCGAGTGCTCTCAGTCAGTGTCACTGGTTGCTGGCTGGGCAAAGGCTCCTGTTAAATCTTTTACTAGACGAAGCGGGAAGTTCATAAAGTGTATTGACTCTTACAAAGGAAGACTGGGCTATAAAAACCCTTTCGTAAAAGTAGGTGAAAAATGGTAAGTGCACGAGAGTGGAAATTTCTGAATAGTAGCAGCCTTTTAGAGTTTCCTCTCCCTCTCAGGACAGTAGTAGAGAAGTCTTTTATAAAGAGCAGAGATATTTTTTTCCGGTGCGAGGAACATCTTGATACTTAAAAGTAAGGTTATGTGGTGTATCCAGCTGACTGCTAGTAGCCCTGAGGCTGTAAAACGCACTTTCTAGTCTTTGGATCAGCCCACTGCACTGATATTTTGTACCTAAATCTCTCTAGCTTCCATCAGCGTCAAGATTTAGTCAGGGCTCTGGGTCTGCTGGAAGATAAAAATGGCTTTTGAAGTTTTGTGATCTGAATATTCCTAACAGAGGTTGCAGTATAATGGTAACATGGTTGCCGATCATGCTCACATCAGTGGCACCGAAGAAGGAGGAAGGAAACTTGTGCTCAGTTTGTAAACAGTTTACATTCTGAAATGTTGTCTAGCAATTTTGCGTTGTTACTCTAGCTCTTAAAGGAAGCCAGCAACGACTTAGTAAAGCAGTAATACAGATCTATACTGACCTGAAAGAACAGAGGTCATTGATGCTGTAATTGAAAAAGAGGAAGTAGGATAATATTGCATCTGTAGTACTGTGTAAATTTCATCATGAACATTTAAATAATCATAGTGAATTAGAAAATCAGAAGGTACCTGCACCCTCTCTCTTTTTATGTATATAGAAGTGTGGTACATATAGTTAATGATTAAGTCTTTAAATTATTATTAAACTCTAGTAAGAATTAAGAAAAGTTTTTGCTTTTCCTGGACACTTTGAATTTAAAAAAAAAACCAATCATCATGCTTTTTATCAGACTAGAAAGCCATTAGTGACTTTTCAGTTTTCTCAATAGAGAAAACAAGCCAAGGACCAGAGGCTAGAAGAAATGCATGTAAATCACAGCTTCAATAAGGGTGGTGATGTTATGTATGGATTACTTGTTTTTCTGTCTTTTCCCATCTCTGTGAAGTGGATTGCTATTAGAACTAAACACACACAAAGCCAGCCCTGATTCCTCCAGGGTACCCAGGCTCCCACACAGAGCCTGTTAGGTATTTCAGGCAAGCGCTTTAATTGAAGATTCTTAAATCACATAAGAAAATAAGAAATGTGTACAAGAAGTTAAAAATCCATCACCAAAGGTGCACTGTTTGTGGAACAAATTTATGCCCATGTGCTTGCTGCCTTTCTCCTTTTCAGTGTCTGCTACTGAGAACATTGTAACAATTTATGCTTAATGAAGTGCGGAGCAGGCTGGTCAAAGTCATTAGGCTTAGAAGTGGCTGTCAGGTTACTAGTCACTTTACCCTGTTCTTGCAAATGGAAATAACTGTCTTCATTGGGATTGGCTGCTCTCATGGCTTCAGTAACCATCAACTTGGCCGATTTTGTTCTCAAGAAGGTAAGGTATGAAAAGGGTCTGGCCTGTTTACAAAAGTGTAAGCCCTGGTAACTCCTTTAAAAAGAATTCACATGCTCAGGTCACAGTGTTGGGGGAATTACCCTGCCTGAGAGAAAGGAGGGGTGTCTATTTTGGGAGCTGTTCTGATTGAGAGAAAGACATAATGAGACTATGTAGGTACTTGGGAGCCCTTTCTTCCCCACTGTGAGAAACCTTGGTACTGTTTCTTTGGGTGTTAGGTGCCTTTTATTTGATAGTGAAATAGATGACCAAGGTGGCACACTTCACCTAGCAGGCTTATGTACTCTCTTCTTTTTGTATTGTCACATTCCTACACTACTTTGGCCAAGCTTGTCTTCTTTATTGTTATTTTATTTTTAGAGAGAGCTCACATGGGGGAGAGGGACAGAGAGAGAGAATGAATGAATGAATTAATTAATCTTAAGCAGGCTTCAAGCTCATTGTAGAGCTTGACATAGGGCTCGATCTACGACTCTGGGATTGTGATCTGATTCAAAATCAAAAGTCAGATGCTTAATCTGACTGAGCCAACCAGGCACCCCCAAACTTGTCTTTATTAGAGCAGATATTCCTTTCAAGATATTAAGATTATTATTGTTATTTAAGGACATTTGTATTTGAAAGTCTTTACAAATGTTCAGTCCTATAAAACATTCTCTATGCCCCAAGATGTAACAGAGCATGGAAATCTTCATTCAGTTTTATTCGCTGCGTAAGAAAAAAATATTATTATTTTTTTTAAAGATCAAGACTTTTAGGATGATGGGCATGAGGGAGGGCACTTGTTGGAATAAACACTGGGTGTTATATGTAAACCAGCTTGACAATAAACTATTTAAAAATAAAATAAAAAATAAATTTAGGTTCTATAAAAGAATAAAGATCAAGACTTTTAAGTATGTATGTATGTATGTATGTATGTATTTAAAGAGAAAGCGCAAGTCCGGGAGGGGTAGAGAGAGAGAGGGAGAGAGAGAGAGCATCCCAAGCAGGCTCAGCCCCGACCTGAGCCGAAGTCAGATGTTTAACTGACCGAGCCACCGAGGCGCCCCCCAAAATTTAATTTTTGTATCAGAAAAAAAAAGATTTGTGTTAACAGGGGTTTACATAAATATATGCATATGCTGCTTTTCTGTACCGTTTTACTCATGTATAAAGCATTTGTTACGAAAATAGTAATGGCAGTGTCATAAGCCCCCATCTTCTAAAGTATTGGTTCTTTTATATCATGACAAAAAAAAAAACCCTTTCAGTAAATCGCTTAAATTATGTTTGTGTACAATATATTTTTCTATCAGTAATTAGATGAGGCACCTGGGTGGTTCGGTCTTTTGAACCTCCAACTTCAGCTCAGGTCATGATCTCCTGGTTTGAGAGTTTAAGTCCTCTGTCTGGCTCTGTGCCTACAGCTCAGAGCCTGGAGCCTGCTTCCGATTCTGTGTCTCCCTCCCTCTCTGTCCCTTCCTCGCTCGTACTCTCTCTGTGTGTGTCTGTCTCAAAAGTAAACAAACATTTAAAAAAAAATTAGACCTGAGGTGAAAACAGGGGTTATTTTTGCTTAGCTCTGAGTCACTCCGCTTTTACCCCCAGCCTCATGGCCACAGGCTTTCGTTTGGAAGACACTGGCATTTGGCTCGTGCTGGACAGATCCTCTGCGCAGGGAGAGATCTAGCTAGCACCCTGCAAGCCTTCTGGAGGAGCACAGATTTACAAAACGAACTTAAAATAACGTCTTGAGGATTCTTGGAAAACGTAGCTGTTTTGCTGTGGCTGAGGGAATTAGTAGGTGGCAGCGCCTGATTTTTGTCATGTGCAAATACCAGTGTACAAACATGGCATGTTCCATTCATAGCCCCAGGCTGTTTGCAGCCACTGAGGGGGGTGTGTATCTCATGGGCACAAGCCACGTGCACTTCCTCTTGGGGCTCTGCTGGCTTCCTGGAGGTGATGAAGGCATACCCAGCCTGCCCGGAGCCTGCCTGACCATTTACTAGTCATGAGATCTTGGCTTCCCTTTTGTCAATGGGTTCAAGTCTGTCTCTTTAACCAGCTGAACAAATGATGTTGGGTTCTTACCACATTGGATTGAAAAATGAAATGAGATAATGTCAGTGCCGATGCCTAGCCTGTGCCTCGTCCACAGATGACCTGAGGTCGTTGTATTTTCTTTTTCATCCCTCTGTGGGATTTGGCCCAAGTTCCTTTACCTCAGTCTCTGGCTTCTCGGACAGTGAGAAAGGAGGTAGGTGGGGGTCAGGTGGTAGAGGGGTCCTGATTGCAAGGTAAGAAATTTCCATTTATGCTCTGTCAGAGGAAGACGACCAAAGGTGTTTGAGGATTCTGACTTACTGGACACATCCAGAGATGCTCTATCCAGGTCGTTGTGGGGCCGTGTTTAAGATTAGAGTCGGATTCTCTTTAGAACTTTATGACCAAGAACCTTCGCACTGTATGCCAGGGAGTATCTTTAAAGGTGCATCGTGAACGCGGTGAGTCCTGCAGTCGGAGCTCCTGGAAATGAAGAATTCCTGATAGATGCAATGCCCGTATGTTCAAGTATGAGCTAGATGCAGCCCTGCCCGTAGGCAGGAGATTGAATTCCATTACCGCAGTACATCTGCTTGCGTTGGGCGTCTCTGACAGGCTTCCACTGCAGATTAACTATGAAATGAAATTCGCCTTTCTCAGGCAATAGAGAAATCACCCAACAGCCCAGAGAGACTTTCCCAGGGTTACATAAGTAGGTGGTAGCAGTCTAGCGCTATTTATAGCAATCAAGATAACTTTAAGTTATTACCTCCTTAACTATAAATGCTAACCACTCAGAGGGTATTTCTGGATATCAGAGGCATTGTAATAAAAAAAGCAATGACACTATCTTGCCTCTTCTGGTAAGGGTCTGGGTAGGTATTTTTAAAAAAGTACAGAGAAAAGAGAGACTGAAGGCTCAGCTGAGACTTCCCATTCCGTCCCTGCCTCGTTTGCTTTCTGTGTATCTGTAAGATCCAGACTGGCCTCACGTCTGGGTCCTGTGTCTGAGCTCTGTTCTCCGGGGCCAGCTTGTTTGTGCAAGGGTACTTATGGAAAACTAGCATTTGGTTAGTGCTAATGTGAGTTTCCTTCACAGTTCCTCTCTGTTCAGATATCAGGAAGAAGCATCAGACTAGCAGATAAAGTTAATGGAGTCTAAAGTCCAAGTTTCACTGAACTCCTTTATTATGTAAATGTCATCATACTGTGTTGACTTAATCTTACCTCCTAGGTGCAAATACTGCCAAGGAAATAGTTTAGGCTTTTTTCACTGCCCATAAACCTGAGGTTTTAGGAGATGAAAAACAATCACTTTTCAGTCTCATTTGTTAAAGACAGCCTGGTTGGCATTCAGACCTCTGAAAGTGGGAAGCCCATAGACATCAGTGTGAAGGTTTTCGCGTCTTCCAGCCTTCAAAGGTATTTCTGTTCGGTATGCGTACTGGACTCTAAGCTGTTTTCTTGCTGAAAATTGTACATTGTTAATAAGTGGCAAGCCCAGAGATGAACTGTCAAGGACTTGGTATAATGTCCAGCACACAGTGGACAGAAGTGGTGGGTGTTAATGGCCAGGTGCCTGATGAAAGCAAATGTCTGCTCCTGATAATGCTCTGGTCCAAGTTTTTGGGTTTTGTTTGTTTGTTTGTTTTTTTAATGTTTATTTATTTTTGAGAGAGAGCAAGAGAGCATGAGCAAGTGCATGAGGAGGGGAGGGGCAGAGAGAGAGGGAGAGAGAGAATCTCAAGCAGGCTCTAGTGCTGTCCAAGCAGAGCCCATTGTGGGGCTCGAACCCACAAACTGTGAGATCATGACCTGAGCTGAAATCAAGAGTCTGATGAGTCAGATGCTTGACCGACTGAGCCCCCCAGGTGCCCCTGTTCTGGTCCACGTTTTAAATTTTATTACTATGTTCCACCAGATCGATCCCTCTCACCCCTCCCCTCCCCTTGCCCTTCTCCCTAGGAGAAGTAAGGGAGATGATTCGTTTTCAGAAATACCAAATAAATGCTGTGCTGTCTAGTTAATAGTAGGTTTACCCCCCTGACAGTGGAGTCCCAAACTATTAGGTACTTCACTTCCTGGTTCTTCTTCCCTCCACTCCCATCCCCCACCCCCATCCCTCCCCACTGCCCCCTTCAGCAGGCTTATTTTCATGGGCTTTGCAATGAGCACACACCAAAGAACAAAGTTAGGAGGGACTGAAAGTCTCTGGATTAGCTCAGGAAATGTACAGACTACTTTTTGCCTTACATGTGCATAGGCGACTGTAGGGGTCAGGCTGTAACCTCTGTAGTGCTCAGCCAATAAGGGGCCAGGGGAGGGGCTTGCAAGCTAGGAGATAAATGGTCTGCCGTCACCACCCCAGTGTGCCTGTCACACACCCGCTCTCGCAAGAACGCTGATTAAAGCCTTGCTTCACTGTGCTCCGAGTCTCCATGTCCCTCCTTTGTTTGGGTCGGTGAGCTTATTTCTCTTATTCCTTCCACTTGCCTAATTCCTTCTTGTGTTTCTCTGTGCAGTTTCTCTCCTGCCCCCTGCCCCCCTCCCTTGCTTGTTCTTCCTTTCATTCCTTCCTCCCCCCTCACTGCCCTCTCCGCTCTAACATGTCTGTGAACTGCCAGAACCCCCAACTGCCCTCAGTCCTGCTCCTCCTTTCCTGACTGCCCTCAGCACCCCACTCCTGTGAGTTTCTGTGCGGGCGCAGGTGCAGCCCTGGGGCCATGCCGGCCGCACAGGTGTGGAAGGAGGCTCGGTTGGAAGGTGCCGCAGCATTGTCCTCTGGCTTTCATAATTGGTGCTTTTGATTTGACCTTGGCACTTAGAAAAGGGTCTGACCCTGTGGAACACACAGTGCAGGCCTTGGGCACCTCAGCAGCTCCGCCCACCTCCCCACACGGACTTCCCATTTCTGTCGGGGGCCTTCTGATCCGAGAGCAGGGTCCTCAGGCTCCTGGTGGGCAGGGGCTGGCTCTGGGGTATAGCTCCGCACTGCCCGGCTCTCTTCTAGAAGGCTAGGGAGGTGGTGCTGCTTGCCGGCTGGCCGGGTCCGAATCAGCACAGTGATGGGCGCACAGCATTTCCAAGGTCACATGTTAAGGGCAGGACTGTGTGGGCCTAGATCTACTCGTTGAGGATACAGAATAGACTGAACAGCGCCTTCCTAAAGGATGCAGGAGGGGGTAATCTCCTCTCAGGCCTCCACCCATCCTTGTAAGTGTGGCCTTCAAGGCTCAACTTGACTACAAGTTAGCAAGTGAAGCACTGTTGGCCTTTTACCTCCTCCATGAAATGAAGAAGTTACACTAAGTGCTTTTGAACATTCTAGACCGACCTCTGACTAGATCCCAAACCGTGAGCCTTCTCCCACTTGGAGAGCCTCCTGCACTTGAACTCCTGGGGGCCTTGCCTGAGGAGCTGGCACATGGGAGAAGATGCAGCAGGCAGGACTCTAGCCCGAGGGCTTCATGTGTCAGATGAGCCAGAAAAATTGAGCTGCTTTCCTGATAGTGACAATTAGAGTTCACTTGGTGGAAAGCTGGAGACCGCAGAGAAAAGAACTTCCCGTTGCTCGACAGAGGACACCTGAAGGAGATGCTTTCTCATTCCGGGGGGCTGCAAACAGAACGGTGTGGCCCCCACGGTACTTGCGTCAGCGATCAAAATAGTTTTAGGATGTATTGGAAATAGATAAAACGTGTGTCTCTGGAATATTCATCAGCTGGACTGAGGAGATGACAAAAATAGGGAAAAGGACGTGGTATTACATACATTTGCAGATTTCGATGCCAAGGTCACATTTTGGGTTTTCTCCTGACTGGCCCACTGTCGCTTTCCTGGACAAGTGCTATAATTCAGGAGAGGATCGGAGATCGCTAGTCGAAGTTTACACAGCGCCTGTGTGCTTTCTCGTGGCCATGAAGATCTAGACGTAGTTTTTTCCTGTCTTAGTTATGTCCGTGGGAGCGTGTGTATGTGTGTGTATGTGCTTTTTTCTTTGGCGTGTGTAGTACCAAAACGCTAACCATAGGTTTCAAGATTGTATAAAGTAGAAATTAGCAAACAAACAAACAAACAAAACCCTTAAAAGATGCCTCCATTCTCTGTAGTGATTCTCTTTGAATAACTTGCAAGCAGCAGGATTAGGGACTACATTTTAGGTTATGCTGTTTGATACCAGTGGTGAAAAGGTTTCCATGGGAAATGGTTGTGGCCTTCTGGAAAGGGCCGTCTTTCATGTAGAAAGATGATTTCAAAGAATCAGCTATGGCAGGGACATCAGTCATTCTTTTATGAAGGGCTATTCTTCAAGCATGACCCCTTACGGAGGGCCACGTCACTGCCCTCTGCCGTGTTGAAGAAGGGAAGTGGGTGCTGGTGGGGTAAGAGACCTTGTAGACAACTCCAGACAGGGCTGTGTTAGCAACACCCCAGGATGCTGGAGTCTCTTATTCAGCCCTAACAGAGATGAACGCTGAGCCCAGTGTCAACAGAAACCCCTTTCTGCTTGACCCATGACTGGCCAGTAGTGGAATAGAGATAACTTGAGCTTTGCACTCCTACCCTTGAAATTACCAAAACTTTTTTGTTGCTTATACAGTTGACCCTTGAACGATGCAGGATTTAGGAGTACCAGCCCCCCATGCAGTGGCAAATCCACATATAACTTTTGACTCCCTTCAAAACTTGATTACTAATAAGCCATTACTGACTAGAAGCCTTACTGATGGCACATATAGTCGGTAGACACATATTTTGTTTATCACATGCATTACATACTGTATTCTTACAATAATGTAAGCTAGAGAAAAGAAAATGTTAAGAAAACCAAAAGAGAAAAATGCATTTACAGTACTACATTTATTGAAACTTGCGTGTAAGTGGACCCATGCAGTTCAGACCCATGATGTTCAATGTCAGCTGTATGTAACAAATGCTGTTGAGGCCTTAAACCCAGGCCTCCCAGAATTTCTCAACACAGAAAGAGATGACAGGTAACTTTCACAGGTAACTTTGATGGCATTTATTGAAAAAAAAAGTTCTACCCAGAATATTTTTGTCATTCAGGATGACTTTAATAAAGGAGTGATGGATACGCTTTAAATGTCTTAATGAAAGGTAGAAATGTTGCATGCAGTCTAAGAATCATGAGGAAAACAGTAATAATAGCTTTTGAACTCACTGCATGGTGGAAACACCGCTCTAAGCTTTACCGGCTTTACCCGCAGTTAATCCGCACAGCAGTCCCGTGAGGCAGCTCCTGTCCTTATCTCCATCCTACAGATGAGAAAACTGAGGCTCGCAGAGCTCAAGTTTCTCGACTGGGTCCCAGGGTCAGTGAGCGTGGAGCCGTGACTCTCAGCTCTGTATCTGACACTGTGCTGTGAGCTGTCAGCCGTCGTGACCCCACCTCTCCTGTCCCAAGGGGGGATAGAACCGAAATTACAGGGTTAGGAATTTCAAAGTTCCTCAAGTTGTTGACGCATTGGTTGTTGCTTCAGGTTTTCGATCTGTGAATTTTAATCTGTATTTACTGTGAGAACTGTAAAAAAAAGATGAATTACTCCTTTTGTTCTCTTTAAGCAACTCATGTGTTTTCCTATTACGCTTTCAGTTTAGTTACAGACTTGTGTGCATGTGAATATTTGTTAATTCTATTGATCAAAATAGAATTTGTTCCAAGAGACCTAGGACATACTATAATTACAAATTGCTTGGGGCCAGAAATTAACACACAGTGGATCCAATGAAAGCACATTCTTTTAAACATAAACATCTTAAGCCATTAGACTTCCCAGATATTTGGACACAAGACAAATAGGTTTTTCATATTTCACTCTGTGTCACCTGAACTGTTCCTCCTGTTAACCAGTCATCTTAAGTTTTTTTTTAGGCAGAAGATCATTTTATTTCTTTTTTTTAATGTTTTATTTATTTCTGAGACAGAGAGAGAGAAAGAGAGAGCGTGAGCAGGGGAGGGTCAGAGAGAGAGGGAGACACAGAATCAGAAACAGGCTCCAGTCTCTGAGCTGTCAGCACAGAGCCCGACGCGGGGCTCGAACCCACAATCCTTGAGATCATGACCTAAGCCGAAGTCAGATGCTTAATCGACTGAGCCACTCAGGTGCCTCTCTTTTTATTTCTTTTAAAGTGAAATCATTCATAGAAATACTACAGTTATGAGAGAAGAAGGCACTTATAGACTTAGAACTTTTTATTTTTTTGTTTGTTTTTTGAGAACTCCTTTCTCAGTCTGTTTACAGATTCTTATTTTAGTTAAATGGCTCATTTATTTTGTAGCCTGATTCCTCTTAGGTTTGACTTTTTTTTTTGCCTGGGTTCTCATGATTGGAGGCAAATACTAGTTGAAGCAGAGCGAGAGGAGAGTCGTTCTCACCAGGCAGTGATGGAAGAGGCCAGGAGATGTGTTTGAGTCACTTAGAACTAGAACATGACCTTGAATGTCTGTGAATTCCTGAGAATTAAACGGGATTCCCTCCAGTTGTCCTTAAAGAGTCTTTTGTACGTGAAAGCCACCATGTACATAAGAGATTGGTAAGACTACTCTACTCCAGGATTGTTGAGGCAAAGCCAGATTTTCAATGGAAGGAAAGATTGGGGGAACCGTTGCTTACATGGTGTTAACATATTCTTAGGTAACATTGCATTGGTTTTTCCCTTTTCCACCTGGCATCTCTTGGATCTCAGGCCTGCCCTCTGCCTCTGGCTAAGTAGGCAGAGCTCCATCCACCAGGCTCTTCTGAAGACCGCCAGCAGCTCTGCCCAGGCAACATGTGCGTGCACTTGGCCTTGGCTTCTGTCAGATGCTGGGGTGTGCATGTCAGAGAATTCTCTCCTCCTTGAACTGCAGAACGTGTCCCTAAGGAGAAAGTCACTTGAGACTCCAACATTTATAACCGCGATTGAACATTTAATCTCTTTTACGTGGAGTACGCTGCACTTACTTGTCGGTTTCCGGTGTATAATTTTAGTAGGCATAATAAAAAGGACTCATAGAATTTTTGGTTTTGATTTTCAGAATTTAAATGTACACATCCCAAAGCAACTTGTTAAAAGAAATGTCACGATGATACGGTGCAGAATTCCTAACTACTAAGTTTATGTTTGATGCAAATGTAATCATGGCCATTCAACAGCATTTGGACACTGGTGGATATTCATATTTAGGAGGCAAAGTTAAATGCGGAATCTTTGGGTGGGCAAGAATGAATATTAATTTTAAAAAATACCCGGCAGACGTTTGTTTGTTTCTTCTTTAGAACCTGGGAGGGAATTTATAATTGAAGATTTTTTTTTCTAAAAAACTTTTATTCATCCTTTTGCTTAAATAATTTCTAGGCATTTGGCTTGCAGAAAACTGATTTTGGTTTTGTAGTAAAACCGTGTTGCCAATGGAAAGCATTAAAATTTAGGCTTCTGCTTGTGTCGTATTTCAGACGAAAGACATTCTACAATCAAACCGGGAAAATGTGAAAATAGAGATTTATAATGGAAATGTTGATTCCATTTGAGCTGCAGCCAAACATTCATGAGAGAAAATTAGATTAAACAGTAGATGTTTAGAAAGGCTTTAAATTATGACAGCTTTAAAAAAACATATGTTGTGGATGTTTCCCAGGCTTTGAGCGGACTCTCTCTGGCAGACTCGTAACCTAGCTCCTTGATGTTTCAGCCGTTTATTAAATTCCCTTTTATCTTTCTCTGGACTAGTGGACTCAGAACTTACAGCCTGGAGTCTGGTGATTGGGAACTGTATCTTACACATTACTCTAGGATCAAAACCTGATGTTGTCGGTGGAAGTAATTCCGCCCTGTCATACTGTATTATATTTATGAGCGTAAATTGCCATTTTAAATTGTGAATATAAAGCTACCAGTTACAACTGATTTATTCCATTTGTCAAAGCCTAACAGATACTCTGTGCAACCAATTTATTTTCACATACGGCTCAAGGCGGGGGGGGAGTGCTTCAAGTCGTACGAAACTGGAATCTCTGAGTTGGGGGAAGATGATACTTATTCGCGGAGCACATTTGCGGAGTGACTGAACATTAGCGCTAGAACAGTTTGTCTGCTGAAGAACCCACCACAGGACTCAGACCCGCCGGGTCCAGCAGGACTCATCCACCGTGGTGATATCTGAGCCTCAAACAGACATGTAGGGTCAGTGGGAATCCTCTGTGCTGTTGATGCTCCTCCTTTTCTGATACGTGGTTGGCAAAGACTTCCTCCTGTTCCGTCGGTTGCCTTTTCACATCGCTGTTGACAGTGTCCTGTGATACACAAACGCTTCTTACTTTGCTGAAGTCCAACTTCATCTCATTGTGCTCTGTTGCCTGTCCCTTTGATATCCTATCCAAGAAATCGTTGCCAAATCTCGTGCCGTGAGGCTTCTGCCCTGTGTTTTCTTCAATGAATTTTATAGTTGCAGAGCTCAACATTTAGGTCTTTGATCCATTTCGAGTTTAGTTTTGTATCTGGTATAAGATAAGGGTCCATCTTTGTTCTGTTGCATGAGATGTCCCGTTGTCCCAGAACCGTTTGTTGAGAAGACTGTCCATTCCCTCTTGTCAAAGATCAACCACCTACACAGAAATTTATGTCCAAGATCTTTGTTCTGTTCTAATGGTCGATAGATTTATCTTTATACCTATACCACCCTCTTGAGTCCTGTAGCTTTGTAGTAAGTTTTGAAATTGGAATATATGGGAGACCTCCAGCTTTGTGCTTCTTTTTCAAGACTGTGTTGCCTATTCAAGGTCCCTTGACATTCCATATAAATTTTAGGATGGATCTTTCCATTTTCACAAAACATGTCTTTGGGTAGGGATTGCATTGTGTTTTTAGATCACTTTGGGTAGACTTGACATCTTAACAATACTGAGTCTTCCAGTCCATACACTCGGGATTTCTTTCCATTTGGTTGAGTCCCGTACTTTCTAATGTATATTTTTCGATGGCAAGAGTAGAGACCTGGGTGTAGCTAGGCAGACTTGCTGTTGGATCTTGCTCTATCACTGAACCCATTGTGCACCTTTGTAGATGAGTGTGAGGTGTCTCTGAGCTGCAATTTCCTATTCTTCAAATGGAAGTTGTGTGATGCTGAATATTGTATGTATAGCAGTGTGTATGACCTCTTTTCCTTCCCCTTGTACCTTTTTGCCAACCGTGGACATCTATATGTGCACCAGCTTCTTCCTGTATGATTTCCCCAACACCTTGCCTTTTTGCCTCTTACCTTTTTAGACCGAATGCCTACCTCAGGATGCCTCCTCTGATTTCTCATTCAGTTTCCCCATTGCAGACTCTGAGTCCAGTTTCAGGCAAGTGGTAAGCAAACTCCAGCTTTCTGTAGGGATCAGATTTGCCCAGCCGCGCTCTTCAGTCTGGGTTCCTGGGCCCCGTGGGATCCAGCGCGTGGGGAAATAAGGACTTAGATGAGTGGAGTCCACGGAGCCAAAGGGAAGGGGTGTGGTGTTGGCTTTGATGGGCAGCCATTAGCACTGCTTGTGAATTCATGGTTTAATGATACCACATGCTTGTGTAGTGTCTTGTATTTTCCCAAGTACTTTCCTACCCCATGGATCTCAAAGATGAGTCAATACCAGAAACACCTGAGGAACTTGTTAAAAACAGTCTGGGGGGGCCCACACCCAGTCTCATGAGTCAGAATTACTAGGAGGGTAGCTGAGGAATTCGTGTTTTCTAACAGACTCTTCTCAGTTTCCTGGCACCTGGCCTCGCGCTGGTCCACTCTCAGACCTTTGCAGACCCCTGACTCATCCCCTCCACTGGTTCTGTACTCTTGTATTCATCCCTGGACACAGCTGATAATGGATCAGAGCACTACACCCTAGCAGGCAGGACTTCTTGACCCCATTCTCCCCTCCTGATTTCTCCTCCAGCGACCTGACTTCCCAAGTCATCTGGCATTTCTCCCAAAGTAAAAAGAGCAATCCTGTTGCCCTGTCCTGCCTCTGAGTTTTTTGGGTTTTGTAAAATGCTTATTTTATTTTTGAGAGAGAAGAGAGACAGAGCATGAGCAGGGGAGAGGCAGAAAGAGAGGGAAACACAGAATCTGAAGCAGGCTCCAGGCTTTGAGCTGTCAGCACAGAGCCTGACACAGGACTCTAACCCACAAATTGTGAGATCATGACCTGAGCCAAAGTCAGACGCTCAACCGAATAAGCCACCCAGGTGCTCCACCGAGTTTTTAACATGGACGTGAAATCTGGGTGTTTGGTCAGATTGAGTCATACAGCAGCTCAGCATCGGCTTACTTTTCTTTTTATATATAAATTCCAGTTCCCCAGACCCTGCAGTTCATTTGAAAAAGCATGCAATGGTGTGTGCTTTATTGCCAACAGGAAGCATGCAAACAATCTTGGAAGCCAAGTTTATCCCCCCTGAAAACTGCGCAAAAAGGCAAGGCAGGCGGGTATTTATCAGGTGCCCAGTTAAACACGGAATCGAGTTTCCCATGGGGAGTGATCAATGTGTGCTGGAGGAGTCAAGGTTGCACCTGGAACGAGGGTGATGACAGGCATAACTGTTAGCATTTACCAGGTCCTCCCTGTGCTTCAGGCGCGTGCGTGGTCATATTTGACTCCACAGCCCATGCCCCTCCTGTGGTCTTTCTCTTCATAGTGAGGGTCCCCTTCATCCTTCCTGCTTCTTAGACCACAAGTCCTCGAGTCTTCCTTCACTCTCCTCGTTCTCTCATCCCGCTCAGCCCATTCGTCGGCTCCTGTTACCCGTTCTGCCCTTCTCATCCAAATCCAGATCCTTCTGTCCAGAACCTGCCTCTTCTCACCACCTGGTTCAAGCCCCCGGCACCCTCCCCTGCTGGACTACTGCAGGGGTCTTGCCATGTGGCCTCCACCTCCCCTCTTTGTTCTATTTGCAGCAGACAAGGTGACTGAAAACCCAAGTCAGGTCTCCTTGCTGCTCTGCCTGGAACCTTCCAGGGTGAAAGCTCACCATGATCTGGCCCCCATTACCTTTCCAACCCATTTGCTCAGTATCTTTGCTGTTCTTCCCGTGTGTCAGGCTCACTGTCCAATCCAGTCGTTGGTTTTCCCTGATAGGAGCTCCTCACCCTACCTCTTCTCCCCCCACCCCCCACCCCCTTATCCTTCCGTCACATGCACTCCCATCCCAAATGTGCTTCATCTTCTTCGTCCTGTTGCTTTATGACATTCATCACTGATAGGTTACTTATGTATTTGTTCCTCTTTATTTTTTTATTTAACTTTTTTTTCTTTTAATGTTTATTTTTAAGAGAGAGAGACAGAGTGCGAGCAGGGTAGGGGCAGAGAGAAGGAGAGACACAGAATCCAAAGCAGGCTCCAGGCTCTGAGGTGTCAGCACAGAGCCGGATGGGGGGCTCAAACCCACGAACCGTGAGATCATGACCTGAGCTGAAGTCAGACGCTTAACCGACTGAGCCACCCAGGCGCCCCGTTTGTTCCTCTTTAGTATATGACATCTGGCAGAATACAAGTTCTGTAAATGCAGGACCTTTCCTAGTTTGTGCATCACTGTGTCCTCAGTCCTGGAGATGCCCACAAGCACCTGTGAATGCACACATGCCTCTTATATAGACGATGGAACAGATCCTGGGGATTCAAGAAGTTCACTCAGGCCCGACATCCACGTCTGTGTTCTCCCGGTCACAGAGCGGTTGTAATTGTGCAGCAGAAGGGCAGGCCTGGGGAGGGAACTCCCAAGAAGAAAGTCGCAGAGTTGGGAACAGGTCTGAAGAACTGCGGAGGCAGGGAAGAGATTTTTGGGGTGATCTTGTAGAATGGAACTACATTTGGGAAGGGCCTCACAGGCTGCACTGAGCAGTTTTGCTTTAAATTGAAGTTAATAGCAGCTCCTCCCACATAACGTTATCGGAGTTAATACTTGGTACTGACAGCGCTCATAAGTGTTGCGCTTGAGGTTACATCTCGATGGCGGAGCAAACCCAGGCAACAGTCCCCCGAGGAGAAACTTCTTGGGGTTGGGGTTCATGTAAACGGTTTCCAGCATTCCCAATTTCGGCTTTCATTTGTTTTCCTCAGGACTAACTAAACAAATGTGAGTGACTACCATCGCTTGGCATTCAGCTGAGAAATCTGAGTGGAAGCTATTTCAGTACTTGAGAAAACAGGAAAACAGGTTGATTTCAGAATCCTGCCTTCAGCTTTATGCTTTAGCTTTCAGGGTCATGTTTAAACCAGTCGCTGCGAAAGCCACTGGGGCCTGAGAACCACCTTTTAAGGCAGTAGGTTCCCGGGCTCATGCCAGACCCTGAAAGCCAGAATCGTGGGGCTAGGGCCCAGGCATCAAGGTATAAGCACCTCAGGTAGTCTTGAAAATTGGGAACCACTGGTTAACCCCTCCCCCCCGCCACCCAACTTCTTTCTTGGAGAGAAGGAATGCTTAACCTTTCCTGCTCAGAGACTGGTTCCTACGTTTCGAGAAACTCTTCTAGTTTTACTGCTTGTCTGTGTAGGGACTCAGGCCTGTGCGTTCATGAGGAAACGCTCCGTGGCTGGAATGTGAAGGGGCCTATAAATGCAGGCAGCGCAGATGACAAGGCTTTCCTCCTCCAGATTGGAAGAAGGTTCTGGTTCAACAGGAAGAGAATTCGGGAAAAACAGGTTGGTTCACCTGCCGGGACTGAGGGGTCAGGCGGAATTGCGCTTTCATCACTGGGCCGACTCACCCTCAAGCCTGGGAACCCGCACTTCTGTCCCGCTGCACCGGGGTTGGTGGTGAATCCGGCTTCGCGCGGCTCTTGACGCACCGCCTAGATGGGCAGGGTGCCCTCGGGGGTCCGGGCACTCCTCCGCGGCTCACTCTTGCCGGCTGTCGGCCAAAGTTGGCAGCACCTATGTTTTTCCCCGTGAGAAGAGAAAGGCAAGTTTGCAGCCCTGCTTCTTGTAGCTGAGGAAGGAGAAAAGGCGTTTGTGAAGTCTTACTCCCTGCAATGTCCCATGCCACTCTCCAGTTGTATGCAAGTGTGGGCTTGGGTGTTTTGTTTTTTTTTAATGTTTATTTATAGAGCAGGAGTGGGAGAGGGGCGGAGAGAGAGGGAGACAAAGAATCTGAAGCAAGCTCCAGGCTCCGAGCTGTCAGCACAGAGCCTGATGCGGGGCTCGAACCCACGAACTGTGAGATCATGACCTGAGCCGGAGTCAGATGCTTAACCGACAGAGCCACCCAGCCACAGCTGGGAGGTATGGGGTTTTAATCTCAGCAGCTAGAACGCGGAGGGGAAGGTGTGCGACGCTAATCGCGATTTTGGCTAATAGGAGCAAAGGGCGGCAACAGGGAATACTCATGGGATGTCCTCTTGACTGAGCTGAATTCCGGGACCCTGAGGCCCAGCTCTTCAAGTTTGCTTTCCCTGGAAGCTTTCCCTGGGCTCCTCCAAGCTGATAGCCAGGTCTCGTCCATCGTTCTGTGCCCAGTAGGCACTTTGCAGGTCGCTAGGTAAGCGCTTGCTGCGTGGATGAGTATGATGTAGACTGTTACACAAGAAAGGAACAGAGCGTGCTTTCAAGGTACAGTTTCAGGGTAATGAGAGAGTTGGAGAAGAAAGTCCTAGAAGATGGCTTTGAGTGCATTAGATGTTGTCACTATATATATATTTTTTATTTATTTTTGAGGGAGAAGGCATGCGAGTGGGGCAGGGGCTGAGAGAGAGGGGGGGACAGAAGATCCAAAGCAGGCTCCTCCCTGACATCACAGAGCCTGAAGTAGGGCTCGAACTCATGAACCGTGAGATCATGACCTGAGCCGACACCAACAGTTGGACACTTAACTGACTAAGACACCCAGACGCCCCTAGATTTTGTCACTTCTAAGGGAAGAAGAGAGACTTTCAAAGCACCGGGCGTGGCGGGGGTGGTGGTGTAGAAGCAAAAACCTGAAGATGGGAGGGTGCAGGTCCTGGCTGGGCAGCTCTCTTTTCACCCATAGTGAGATACATGTGCACCAGAGTTGATCATTTTCCTAAGCCCACATTCAGATCCAAAGGAGAAAGGGCAGTAACTAACAAATGACCCTGGGGCTTGGGGACCCTGGGCAGAAGTCCATTTTGCTCTTAACTAGTCATGTGGCCTTAGACAAATCACTTGCCTTCTGGGACTGTAAACTGAGGGTGTCAGAATAGATCATCTAGCTCTATTAAGAGCTCGCGTTACAGCTGTGAGTCTGAGGCAGCAGTTCATGGTCAAAGCACTAGATAGTGGGCTCTGGTACAAGGGAGGCAGGCAAATGCTGTCTGTCATTGGAAGTCCTGATGATGTTCTTCGGTTGGGTTACGGTTAGGATTATGTCCGATCTGTTGCTCCGCTAGTCAAGCGCTCACGACGCCCTTGCGTCATCTGAGTAACTGGTAGAGCAGCCGGCTGTCATCCAAATCCCGGCGGATGGTGAGTCGGGCCTGTGACTGGGCACTGCCGCCATCCTCAAGGCCCAGGACATGCCCTGGTCTAAGAAGGGCAAAGAGGAGGAGCAGGGGGGCCGGCAGAGATGTGCCCCCCGTGGGTGCCGGAGTTCTTTCATGCTCGGTGACCCAGAGACCCTTACCGCCTCCCTGCTTCTGAGCCTTCCCCCTTCCTCCCACATGTGTGTGCCCGCCTTCTGCTTCCCTTCAACCCGGTATCTTTCCTTGTGCCTCAAAGCAATGGACGCAGATGGTCTTCTTTTTGCCTGAAGTTAGCACATTTTGATTAGGTTGGCTTCTTGTGGGCCGACTCCGGAATTTTGTTTTGTTTTTTTATTCCTAAGGTTTAAAGGCCATATGTACATTGGAGAAGTTAGCAGTCAGAGTGGAAAGAACGAAGCAGCCTGGGTCCTGGTGCTGAGTCTCGTGATTCACTGTCGTTTGATTATAGGCAATTCACTTATTTAATTGCCCAACGATTTTCTTTCTTACCTATTAACTAGGGAGTCAAGACTCTCTCTTGTGTCTCCAGAAGTCTTCCTAGGATCAAACGGACATGAGAGAGGGTTGAAAAAGGCAAATCCCTAAATAAATGAATATGCCTCTATTAATATTTTATGATAGAGGACAAACTATTAGCCAAACAAGTTCTCTGGGCCCATCTGTGATTTTTAGGAAGCTTATGGTGATATAGATGATTTACTTGCTTGCACTTTTCCCTGTTTGATATTCTGTGTATATCTCAGGACTGATAATCATCATAATTGTGGTTTCTGCATCCCTTATTCATTAACCAAGAAATTCAAAGACAGTGGTGATTTCCCATGAACATAAGTTTATAAAAGGAAATCGGGTTTTTAGTGTTAATTTAAGAAAATCCTGTATTACATATTAGGTGGTCATTCTTTCAGTTTTTTGCTTTAAGTCAGTATCTTTGGAGATAGGAACTTTTAAAAAAATAACCAACACAGGACTAATTAGTATGCATCTGAATTCAAAGTGGTTTAACTTTCCTTTCTTACATAGCATTTGGTTTGTACATATTTATTTTATTTTATTTTATTTTATTTTAATTATTTTACTTTATTCTATATTAAAAAAAATTTTTAATGTTTATTTTTGAGAGAGAGAGTGCAAGCAGGGAACAGGCAGAGAGAAAGGGAGACACAGAATCCAAAGCAGGCTCCAGGCTCCAAGCTATCATTACAGAGCCTGATGCGTGGCTCAAACCCACAAGCTGTGAGATCATGACCTGAGCTGAAATTGGTCACTTAACCAAGGGGGTCACCCAGGCACCCCATTATTTATTTTTTTTATTTTAGAGACAGAGAGAGTGAGCAGGGGTAGAGGGACAGAGGGAAAGAGAGAAAGAATCCCAAGAAGGCTCCATGCTCAGCGCAGAGCCAGACATGGAGCTCGATCCCACGACTCTGGTGTCCTGACCTGAGCCACAATCAAGAGTCGGAGACGTTCAAGTGACTGAGCCACACAGGCACCCCTCGGTTCATACTTTAAAAATTCCAAGTCAGGTATATTGAAGAAGAATTTCCACTTCAGGGCCCTGGAATTCATGCCCTGTGTCTGCTATGANGGAAGTAAATGCCTTGTTAAAGAAGGACGTCATGGGAAGAACATACCTTAAAGATTCATTCTAAACATGACTCCTGAATTTGAGGTGCGGGGAACTTTGTGTTCAGGAGCCCTGAATGAACTTGCCTTCCTGCTGGCCGCCAGCATGAGGACAATCAGGGTAAAAACCAGACAGTTGAAAAGCACAAATGAAGCCATCCCGTGCCTCCCTTCTCTGCCCAGCTGACCTCAGTCACTGTGCCCCATGCTTCCTGTCTTTCCTAAGGATGGGTGCATTGGTGGACAGGAATGGAGGATTGGACTGCACACAACAGTAGCTATTACATCAAGTATTTATAACATTGTCTTGTCGTTAGATCACTGCTTGCTTGGTGGCCCAGCCTTCCGGGAGCAGCACGGTTTTCTCTCAGTGACGGTCCCCACCTCCCTGAGCCTCCCTCCGTCTGTCAGCCCTGAGAGCGGGCCCTGCAGTAGAACTGAGCAGGCAGCCAGCGCCAGGCTCCTGAGAGGGGACGTCACAGTGCTCCCAGCCGGACACTGGTCTGTGCTGTGCTCCCACTGGTGGGCTGTAGCCTCAGCTGCAGGGCGTAGTGTCCACTCCCGGCTTCTCTCCTTCGGAGGCGATGAGGACATGGGCCTGGGTGTCCACTGGGTGACCGGCTGGCCGTGTCCACCTTGTAACAGTCAGTCCAACGTTGGGGTTGTCAGCCTAGGGCAGGGCCTGGTGCAGGTGCCTGCGTCCACATAGGTTTTGGAATTGGAAGAATTCTGAACAGTGGGTCTTGGAATCCAGTAAGAAATGCACACTTCTGTGCAGCACACCAGGGAGGACTTTACATGCAGGTGACGCCGGGGTCCCGGGTGAGGGTGGCGAGTGCAGGGACCAGCCTGGGGGGAGGGCAGGCCGGTTCTCCTACAGCAAAGTCTACTGGAACTGACTCTCCGTGTGGGGCTCCAGGGAGCAGAGGTGCTGTGGAGGGTCTCAAGGGCTGTGATTAGAGTGTACAGCTCAGGGGGAAACGCCTTACTGAGATCACATTCGGTAATACTCGCCTTCTCAGAGTTTTACCAGCGATTTGCTCTGTTTCACTTCCTGCTTCACCTCGCCCTCTTGGCTTCCGATCTTCAGTCTCGGGTGGGAACAAGTGTCGTTCCTTGTTCCTTGGCAAGGTGGCGAGATCATTAGCGAAGGACCTTGGGGACTGTTAGGAACAAACCACTTAACCTGTTCGCGCCTCCTCATGCTTATTTATCAGATGGGGATGATACTCATATTTTGCATTTGTGTGCTATTTAAGGTCTTCAGAACGCTCATGCGTGCTTTCTCGGTCCCACAAGACCCGTGTGCAGCGTGCTGGGCACACAGAGTCCCCGTCGTGCCGATGAAACTGAGTTTGTGTGACTACGTGGATTGTCGAAGGGCCCACAGGGAGTCATGTCCTGGAAGGGAGGCACAGCCTTCTTCGTTCCGAATTCTCCATGCACTGCTGCCCTGCAGGGCACCCAGGACGCAGGGCATCTGAAAATACATGCCAGTGCAAGGTATTACTAGTCTCACCAAAGTCTCGTTCCAGTGGTGGGGAGAAAGGGCACTATTTTTGTGAATACCTGCTATAAAAGAAAACCATATACTCTAAGTTAATCAGCAATAGGTGTTACTCTGCTAACATGAATACCTACCTCCATGTTCAGGTATCTTACCATCTTAGGTATCTTGGGTCTTCGAGCAGGGGGAGGGAGATGATGGTCGTCTCATTGTGCAAAAATGAGTATTCAGCTCTGTGTAATGTAGCATGCATTGGTTTTACAGGCATTTTATTTATTTTATTTTAAGTTTATTTTAAGAGAGACAGAGCATAAGTGGGGATGGGACAGACAGAGAGAGAGAGAGTCCCAAGCAGACTCCACACCATCAGTACAGAGCCTGACTTGGGGCTCGAACCCACGAACCATGAGATCATGACCTGAGCCGAAATCAAGTTGGATGCTTAACCGACTGAGCCACCCAGGTGCCCTTCTCTGCAGTACTTTTACGTCTATGGTTTTGATGCCAAGTTTGATTTTTGGATTCTTTCACATAATCCTGGGTTGTAAACATCACACACATTCACAGAACCTTTTTGGGCCACGTACCATATTCCATTGTATGATATTGACCATATGAGGCATAGTTAACCCCTGACCACTGGCTGTTATGACCATTGCACATTTTTCACTCTTGTAGCTCTGGAGTGAATGTCTTTCTGTCTAAGTCTTCCCCCACAGCTCTCATCTATTGGGTAGATTTTCCAGATGGAGAAGTACGAAGTCAACAACCATGTTTATTGGCATTCAGAGGGAGGTGCTGTCCACAGCACATGAGGACACTCATTCCCCAAACCCTCACCAGCACGGAGGGCATCATGTGTGCCCGTGCATGTGCGTAAGTCGGTTAACACGCTAGTCAGAAGTGCTGTCCTATCCTTTTAACTCCTTCCGTTACTTATTATGCAAGTGCATGTCTTGCCCCGCTCAGCTTCTGAGGATTAGGATGCTCTGTCATTCATCCTCACTGCTCCCCCAGCAGCCCCTCAGCATCCAGTACGGAGCTCAGCAGAACTGAATACGTTTATTTACTGGAGCAACAAAGGCTTTTTTGTATCAGATAATAAACCTCGTAAAGCTGTTCAGCGCAACTCCGGATCCTGTAATTCAAATAAACTTGAGAAGGATGGGAAGGTGGCTCTGAGCGGGCGATGAGTGAAGGGTGTTCGTTGTGTATCTGCTGCTAAAATTACTGTTCTTTAAAAATCAAATACTAGACTGTTGTATGGGTTGCTGGGGTTTTCTTTTCAGGCCCTTTATGCTCAGCCAAAAGGAAGCATCTTCAGGTTTGTTGGCTTTATGGTTTACTTGTTGCATTTTTACAAAGAACACATCGAAGGTGGCTGCTTGGCGTAGTCCATTCGGTTTTCATTAGTATTGATTGATTGGAGTTTGGGGGCGCAAGGTGAGACAGACAGACCTTTGCCCTGTAAGATTTTTTGCTATGGATTCAGTGGACAATAACAGAGTGAGCGGATTGGTCTGTCTGAGAAACAACAGGACAGATCGCAAACAGTCTTTTCTTAAGGCGCTAGCCCACCGGGTTTTTCTTCTTTGCCACCCCAGTGTCCTTAAACCTTTATTTAAAGAATAGAATAGATTATTTTCTGTGATTTTTTTTAAGTGAGAATAACAGAAGGACAGTCTAAATCAGTTGGCATTAGATTGAAATTCTGTTTTTCTTTTGTTGTGTCTTCCTAAGACAGAAATGCCTCAACTTAAATTATTCATCGGAACATCTGATTTCCTACTGTGTCATCTGTAATTCAGGGGCCACATAGCTGCAAAAATGTATTAACTAATAACCTCCTGAGGGAGGGAGGTGCAGGGCAGTCTCTTTTTATCTCTTACTGGTTTAAAAGATTTAATGGAAAACAGTCAATACACACAGCTGTTCTTCTGTCTCCTTGGAAAAAAAATTCCATGATCAGAATGTTCCATTTAACAAAATGGCTCTTTGTTTTTTCTCCTTTGACATGAGCTGGCTGGCTGGATAAGGGAGAAACTTACTCCCAAGAATCGATTCCTGGTTTATATTGACACCCTGAAAGTTAAAAAGTTCCAGTCTCATTGTAATTTAATAGCGTTCCCTAAAATAACTTCAAATGGAAGTTCTAGCTGGGAAGAGGGCAGCACCTGACCAGAGATTGTTTCAGGCATCTTCTTCACCTTCTAGAAGCTTCCGTTTGCCTGTCGGAGAATCAGCTTCACTCTCGCAGGTCAGATACTGCTCTGTGTTCCTGTTGTGATGTGTACATAGATCAGATACCACATTACATCTGGTAAACAAGGCTGTGTTCCTTGGGGAGAGCTATGTATCTTACTCACTTTAATTGCTCGATTTAAGCCAATTAGTTAATCGATAAATATTTACTCATATGTAAATCAGCTTTGCCAGCTAAGAATTCTAGTGCTTTCCGTATGGGATACATGGCATAAGCGCCGTGTGTCTACATTTCATCGACTCTTTAGAATAATCCTTTGAGATACATCAAATCATTCCTGGTTTACAGATGGGAAACTGAGGCTCAGGGAGACTGTGTCACTTTGCCATAATGTCAGGTAGATCCTGGATGTCTGCCGGGTGCCCAAGTGCAAAGACATGTCTGTGCGTTCGCGGGGCTGAGGGCTGAGAGGTTAGTGACAAGCGCGCAGGGCGTGTATGTGGAGTGGTATAATGTACCGGAGGGAATATGGTAGCAGGGAAAAGGAGTCTCGACAGTCTGGGTGAGAGAAGAAGCCTGGGCAGAGCCCCCGGCGTAAGAGAATGCAGGGCAGACGTGGTGTGTGGGGTCCCAGCAGCAGGGAGGGGGCTGGGCAGCAACTTGGGGACCTGATCATGAGTGACCTGTCTTACCTGAAGGTGGTCAGGTTTTATTGTGATGAAAATGGGAGACTCTTGAAGGATTTTATGATAATCTAGGAGAATATTGGCCGGTGCAGCTGAGACGGAAGGCGTGCGCAGACCGAGGAACATCCAGAAGGCAGCTGCCAGGCCTCGGGTTGGACGTGGACTGTGAGGGAAGGACGATGGGTGCTAGGTGCTGGGCTTGGGTGGCAGGTGGATGGCTGAGGCTCTCCTGGGCTGGGTGGAGGAGGGGCACGTGCAGAGGGGATGGGCAGAGGACACAGGCTGTCACAGCTCAAGCTGTCGGCATTGTGTATGAGGTGTCGTTGGACTTGTAAGTTGGTTTCAGAGTCGTCAGCATACAGAGGGTGGACAAAAAGTACTAGTGCTGCACCAGGAAGTGTACGGAATGAAGACAAGGTGGCCTGGAATCATCTCTGAGGACTGTCAGCATTTAAAGGAGACCCGAGGAGGGTCCAGCAGGAAAACCAAAAACAGAGACTCAAGAAGCACTGTGTTCCATGAGTGTCATGATGACATGTCCACCCAGTACTTTGGGGATTTGGTTCACAGCCATTTCAGTTTAGACAGATGGATGTACATTCATCATGAGTGCCAGCCAAGTGCCAAGCACGACTCTAGAGGCTGGGGTTACGAGCGGGAACAAGGTGGATCAGGACCCTGCTCTTACAGCCACTTCACTTAGAAAGTCACACGTGGGGTGCCCAGGTGGCTCAGTCGGTTGAGTGTCTGACTCTTTTTTTTTTTTTTTTAACATTTATTTATTTTTGTGAGACACAGCATGAGTGGGGGAAGGGCAGACGGGGAGTGGGACACAGAATCTGAAGCAGGCTCCAGGTTCCCAACTGTCAGCACAGAGCCCAACACAGGGCTTGAACTCACCAACTGTGAGATCGTGACCTAAGCCGTTGGACGCTTAACTGACCAAGCCACCCAGGCGCCCCCAGTGTCTGACTCTTAATTTCAGCTCCGGTCAATCTCACGGTTTTGTGAGTTCAAGCCCCAAGTTAGGCTCTGCAGGGACAGCGCGGAGCCTGCTTGGGATTCTCTCTCTCTCTCTCTCTCTCTCTGCTCCTCCCCCACTTGGGGCTCTCTCTCTGTCTCTCTGTCAAAAATAAATAATGAACAAACAAACAAATAAATAAAATGAAGGAAATAAAAGAAAGTTACAGAAGAACACAAACCTTTCATTTGTCCCTTTAATTCACTATGGATTAGAACTCAGGATAGATTCATAATACACGGCCCTAGTGGAAACTGAGTCCTTTGGGCTTTTTACTAGGGTCTCTGTTTTACTCTGATGATGAACTCCTTAACTACGCCAAGGGGATCAGCTTTTCTGGGCACATCACTTGAGAAATTTTCTAAAAAACAGCGCAGAGTGCTTCCAAACATTAATTGTCTAACCCCGATGCGGGCATTAGACCAGAAGATTTTATGCTCCTCACAAATCTGAGGTTACCCCTTGGTTACAAAACCCCCAAAATGAGAATTTTGCTCTTTTTAATGCTTTCGTGGCCCAGAATATCTATCTGTGGTACCACCCCGTGGTTTAGTTCAAGTATCTAAGAACTGATTTTCACATTCAGATCTACCAAAAACTCAGCAGTAAAAGCATGATTACTGAACTTCTATATCCATTTATGACAATTATTAATAACAGCCCATTTATCACAGTGTCTCATCTCCTGGATTTTAGTGGTCTGCTCTGATAAGCATTTGAGTTAACGGATTGTGTTATAGCTCTTTAGCCGTAGCTTCAGTCAGTACCAGGCTGAATGTACTTGAACTTGGCGATTTTATGGTGAACGCATCTCAGACCTTAGTGCGAGCACACCCCTTCTCCTTTCGTCCTTCTTGGTCACAGGGAGGGTACAAGTGGGGACTGTTTGTCCCTCCCTTTAGTCGCTGCCCAATTATACATGTTCCTATTAGAGTTGCTGGAATATGAGGATGAAAAATAGGCATTTTTCAAGTAGTTAGACTTTTATTATAAGTCTGCCATATAATTTTAACCATTTTTTTCCTTGAATGAGGCTCCTAATTTGTGTGTTTTGTGGTTTTCAATCCATTTGCTACAGCTGCAATCCTGATAAGTGGCTCAATTATAACTGTAATATTGGTCTTAAAGACTCACTGATGTCTCATGGAAAACTTTGAAAAACATTCTATCTAAAGACAATTATGCTTAAATATCACATTTTCTCCATTTCTCTGTTCTATCCTTTACAAATTATTGCCAGGACCATTAGCATGAGAACAGATTATTCCTTCAAGCTCTAAAATTCTTCAGTTTCTCCTTCCATCGTGGGTTGATGCCTTGCCTAGCTAGCCCAGTCCTCACCAGCGGCCCCCCTACCACCCGTGAGGTCACACTGGTTCGGATGTAGATTTTTTTAGCACCCACAGATGGGCGTTTTTAGTGGGGAGCAAGAGCTGAAGACTTTGATGGAATGTAGGAATAATTGGAAACGGTGGGGGAGGGGCAATGCCCTTGACATCAAAACTGAGCTCAAAGAAAGGAAGAAAACTGTAGAAATTCTAATTAGCGATCATTCAGACACGGATTCCGTACCCTCTCCGGTCTTGGCAAATGGTCAGTTGAGTAGGTTTGGGAGATTACCTGGAGAGGTGGGCATCCGTGCAGCTCATTAGACCTCATTGCAGATTTTTAATCGATTCTCTTTATTATGGCCTAAAGAAGGAATTAAATACCTTCCTTTTTTTTTTGATGTTCAGTTTTTTGTAGCCCTACCAAGTTGGCAACTTGAGTTCATTTAGCCGTGGAGTAAAGAAAGTAATACGTTCAAAGATCCTCTTAAGTACTGTCTTCATTTGCTAAGGCAAGAGGGGGTAAGCGGTAACGGCGGTGCCCATAAGCTGCACATGCAGGGGCTCTGTTTTATTTCACACCTTCCTAATATTGAATGAAATAGCACTTCTGTCTTTCATGGGAAAAATACCGTGGCCTTTTTGTTTGAGAACTCTGCATTTGCCCGTTTAAAACTCTCATACCAGTTTTTTACCATCTGTTAGAATGACCCACTAATTCCAGGACAGGACAGGAGCGACACAGTAAAACAGTGACATGGGGGCTCTTAGGTTCATATGGCTTCATGTCTAACCCGGGTGTGAGGCTTAGGGCCCCTTTTGACCAGCTCCGCTGATTGCACGGTTTCCCTTTGCCCTCCTTTTGTGGAGTGGTGCTGTCCGTGAGCCTATATCGAGATCCCCAGGAAGCCGGCAGCGGGCCACCTAACAGAAACGGAGGTCTGCAAACCATCAGCCGCTTGACCCGACTCAGAGCAGAACACAGACCGATGCGGGGATTAGCTACTGGGGCCTCCTCATTTCTCATCGTGTCTGGGATGAGCCATTAGCCTCAGGGATGCCACTGCTGAAATGCTTGTAAGATGAAGCATATGGCATGCTTTCCTTCCATACAGTTCGAAGACCTTGTCTGTACTCACCTCACTTGGCCCGTGCAGCAGTGGGCGATGGGAAGCTCTTTCCAGAGCGGATTAGCCATTGACTTTTATGTTCAGTGTAACCTGTCGTGGTAAGGATCTGGGCCTGCCTCATCACAGACAGCAGCCTGCAAAGAGCTAACAACTCTCCACATTTATCTGAGTTTCGGTAGTAAGTATGTTTCTGCAAAATTATGAAACTTTTATGATTGCGGGACACTCTGTAACTGTAAGGACTCGCCATGTAAATGTTAAACATTTTATCTTAGAAAAGGTTACTGTCTAGCACAGGAGGTTAGCAGCTTATTCACTTATTTAGTAATATGTATTGAACAGCTACCACACGCTGGAGACCATGCCTGGCATGGCCGGTAAGTGGTGAATGGAACAGACCCAGCCTTAGGGCCTTGTGGTGACAAGGTTGAAGCAGGTGGGTGTCTGGGAAAGGGAGGACACCACAGGCGTGTGTCACAGGCACCCCCGGTCAGGGACGAGGATGTCAGCTCGGCCCAGGCAGCTGGCGCTCCGTTTCCAGGGGCAGCGCAAACGCAGGTGTGGACAGCAGGCCTTTGAAGGCTGGAAAAGCACTCCGCATGTTTGGGCCACAGCACAGAGGACAAGGAGGAAGGACCCCGAGACACGGGGCTGCAGACTGAGCAGCACAGATCAGGAAGAGACTTGTCAGGGAGCACCTGGGTGGCTCAGTCAGTTGAGCATCCAGCTTCGGCTCAGGTCATGATCTCATGGTTCGTGGGTTCGAGCCCCACATCGGGCTCTGTGCTCACAGCTCAGAGCCTGGAACTGCTTCGGATTCTGTGTCTCCCTATCTCTCTGCCCCTCCCCTGCTCATGCTCTGCCTTTCTTTCTCTCAAAAATAAATAAATGTTAAAAAAAAAAAAACCACAGTTCTGTGCATGGGAGAGGTTGCATTTTCTTCTGTAATGATGCACACCTGTAATAATTGTGAGCTCTGTGCTTTTTTTTTGGGGGGGGGGGCGATCGCAGTTCCCTAATTTCTGCAGGCTCTTCTCTAAGATGCCATCCTTTTCCTGTCTCTTCTATCATTTCGGTGTCCAGCAAACCAGTCGGGCACGCCACCTCGCACCTGGGATTCACCGTGGGTTTGAGCACAGAGGACGTACAAATACTTGGTCCGTACCCAGAATAAATCTGGGGACAGATGTCCACAGGACCTTCCTTACATTCACGTGCTGCGTGCAACTAAGAGTGCAAATTTCAGTCCTTCCAAAACTTCTCAGCTGAATGCTGCATGCTAACAGGCAAAGGTGCAAAGTTAGAACTTGCAGAAAAAGTAAAGATAATGAAAGATGGCAGAAGAGTCTTCTGTGCCAGACGTGCTGCCCTAGAGCCCTGATCCACGGCCCTGCAGGGAGACCATGATTCACTGGTGCGGGGGTGCTGCGTGTGCGTCCACGTGCACATGCACGTTTGTGTCTCGCTCGCATCCGAAGCGTCACTGCTAGGTTCTGGATGATTTCAGAGGTCATTCCAGCTCATGCTTTAGATTTCCACTCCCTCCATTGTTTTTGCTTTTTGCATTTCTCTCTGTTGAAATCCTATACCATCCACTTTTTAAAGATCTTGATTTTAATTCTTCCCCACGTGCTGTAATATCTTTTTTAATTGCATGATGTTAATATTCCTAGCGTAGCTTACAAACAAGCGCTGTAATTGTTTGAGGTGTTTTCTTTTTCCTGCAGTCATAAAAATAATTCGCCTAGTAATACTTTTTAAAAGAAGGTGCTGTGTATAATATGCCGTATTTAGTCATATTTAACAGGACGTGTAAAAGGAAGGCGCTGTCCATGACTGTATCACAAAGGTTGGCTTTGGGGAGCTATGGCGAGCTGGAAAATGTGGCTAGCCAGATGCGGGGCCAGGAGGGGGTCTGCTCTAGCCCCACTTCAACTCTTTTAATCAGCTACCAGGTCAGGAATTTTTTTGGCTTTGAACACTGAATTCCTAGCAGCCCACGTGAAATGTGCTAAAGGCCGTATATTTCTGTTAGAGCAGGGATCCTGCCCGAGAGGCTCTGGTCTTGATTTTGGATCCAAGTGCCAGAACTACACTTAGAATTCATTTCTTCATGTGCCAGGCGATCAGCAACACAGTACAAAGTAGTTCGGTTATTGAATTTACTATCTTTGGTCTTGCACTGAGTATAAATATGGTCTCTCAGAAAGAACCTTTGAAGTGGATCTGGACTACACAAAAATGTAACTCAAACGGAATAACCCCCCCAAAAAGGTAATTCATTGGCTCAAGCAACTGAAAAAGCCCCTGGGTAGAGCTGGTGCCCGGTCCAGTTAGAGTCAAGACCTCTGTCCTTGGGATTCCTTCTTTCCCTCCTGAGTCGCAGCCTTTATGCTGTCGTTCCCATTCTCGGTCACACGGCAAGTGAGCTCTGCGGCTCTAAGTATGTGTGCTGTTGAGTCTACTGTTCTTTTTTGCTTTATGACAAACATAATAATAAAATTCAGCACAAATTCATCTGTTTATAATTGTTTCTGTTACTTATGTTTAAAAATAATCTTGGGGCACCTGGCTGAGCACCTGACTTCAGCTCAGGACATGATCTCACAGCTCGTGGGTTTGAGCCCTGCGTCGGGCTCTGTGCTGACAGCTCAGAGCCTGGAGCCTGCTTCAGATTCTGTGTCTCCCTCTCTCTCTGCCCCTCCCTAGCTTGCATGTTGTCTCTCTCTCTCAAAAATGAACATTAAAAAAAATTTTTTAATAATAAAAAAGTAAAACTAATCTTATTTTTTCACAATGTATCGCCTTCCATTTCTACAGGAGATCTGTGGAATAAAGATTTTGTGGTTTTAAATTGTCTGTTACAAACGATGATAAATTTAGACATGTAAAAGGGTGTGAATGCTCAGAATAGACCGCTGACTATTTTATGGTGTTTTTCCAGAAGTAATTATTCAGTGAGTGTGTTGCCCTTGTTAGGTTTCTGTGTCTCACACATCTCCCGGCACATGGCTTGGCCCTAGAGCTGCCCCCAGAAGAGTGGGGAGTGGGTTCCCGATATGAGGAGGTGCTGGTCTGCTCAGCTTGAGGCACAGTGGGCTTGGGCCAGAGTCCTAACTGCACCCAAGTCGTGAGAACCTTCTTGCTTTGACTGCCACATGCTGCATGAATCTTGGTATTTTCAGTGTATGCCACGGCATGGAAAAGAAAGACAGGGCTACTTCCTAAGTTGTTTTAAATAGCATGTGGTCTCATACATGGGAGTATAAAGGAGTTTTAAATGGTTAAGATGGCTCATTGCATCTCACTTGGTCATATTTTTATGTAGCGACTGGTTTTATGTTTCTGTCGTCTTCAGCGAGACTCAGTCTTTACGTTTTACATACTTGGATCCGTTTTGGGAATTTGTGGTTTGCTAGGCAATCATTAGTTTCCTGTTTTCAAAGTCCTTGCTATACAGTTGCTTGTGGTATGATTCTTTTTATGCTTAATATTTATTTTAATCTCCTGTATATGTGGTCATGTTTCCTTTCTCATGTCGAAATTTGTATAGTATTGTTCTCTCTCTCTCTCTGTCTCTCTCTCTCTGCCTTTTTCAGGCTTGGGAAGGAATAGATCTGTTTTCTTGCTCTTTTTTAAAGAACTACCATTTGGATTTGTCTGTCCCTTTTCTACCTTGTTTTTCCCTTACTCCATTAATTTGAGCTTTTATCTTTATTCATTCTGTCTTTCCTGGTTTCTTTGAGGGCATTTTGTTCTAATATTTTAAGGCGGTGAGGGCTTAGCCACTGATTGTATTTCTTCAAAGTACACAGTTTGTTGGTTTTGGTGGGCGTGGTTCTTCCTTCTTTATACACAGTTAATTAATATGTAATTTACAGTATATAATTGCAAATGAGTGTCCTGTTAATGCCTGTTGAGAATTCACATATCTCTCTACCAACATAGAAATAATTTGTAAGCCTTCAAATTTCATTGTGCTCTATAAGCAGCAGGATTATTAATAAAATTTATATTTTATGTAGAAGCCGGTCTAGTAAATCAAATACCATATCAGCAGAGAGATTCTAGGCAACAAGTTGTTTTCTTTCATATCTCAGTTGTCGTTTTTTCAGTTTCCAGGAAAGGATTCTATAATAGCCTAAATTGTACAGGACATAACTCTCATTGAGAATCATCCGTGGTCCTTTTATACACAATAATTCCAAGTGAAATAGAGAAGACGCAAGCCTGTCTCTTCTCTTTCTGAGAACCATGGACAGACACCAGTCTGGTTCACTGAAGCGTCTGATTGTTCTCCCTTCGTTTATCACATCCTAAAACATCATTATATTTCCTCAGTTATGAAATTGCCCTGGGAATAGACAACATCTTATCATTCCCAGACTCGTTTTTTTTTTTTCTCCCAATGAGGGGAAAGCAAGCTGCCATGATAAGAAAATATCAGTTATTCCAAGAGACTACCTACCACATGTTCATCTCAAAGCCATTAAGAACCCATCGGAGGGGCGCCTGGCTGGCTCAGTCAGTGGAGCATGTGACTCTTAATCTCAGGGTCGCGAGTTCGAGCCCCACGTTGGTGTAGAGATTACTTAAGAAAAAAGAACCTATTGGAAAGAGTTCTGCTGTTGTTCAGCTAGTTGGAACTTTAATATTTTCTAACATATATTTGCATTTTGTAATGCTTTGCTGGGGACTGAGAGAAATCAGCAGTATTATACCTTTATTACCATCATTATTTTCAGAATCAGAGCCATTCATTCATTCTTATGCCAACAAGGAAGGCATCCTGAAGTTGAGAACATAATCGTGTACCTGGAAGATATTTTTTATCTAATTAGAGATAGGATACATTGAAACAATCATGTGTAATTAAAGAAAAGAGTTAATTAAAACCCAAGTGTTGGGGCACCTAGGTGGCTCAGTCGGTTGAGCATCTGGCATCGACTCAGGTCATGATCTTGTGGTTTGTGAGTTCGAGCCCCACATCGCGCTCTGTGCTGACAGCTCAGAGCCTGGAGCCTGCTTTGGATTCTGAGTTTCCCTATCTGTCTCTGCCCCTCCCCTGCTCATGCTCTGTCTCTCTCTTTCTCCCTCAAAAATAAACATTTTTCAAAAAGGAGAAGAGACACTTGTTCAGATACCCAATTCTTAAAGGCTCCTTCCCACTTCACCAGGAATCTCTGCGAGTTCTTACTTGATTGCAAGACCGCACTCTAAAAACACATTGTGAACGCCTGTTATTAACCCTTTTGCTGCAGGACATTCTGAGTTTAAATATTTTGAAAGAAAGTATAATACTGTTCAAAAAATTATGTGACCATTGTGTTACTCTTACAACTAATTAAAGTGTTTTGTTTACCTGATTTAAGCCAGGCCACATTAATAGGTAATGTTGGTACAGAGATGAAGGGCATGTTCTTGGCTGAGAGGAACTTGAAGTCAGCTAGCGGAGGAGACTGGTCAATAAACAGTAAACCAACCAGTAGGAGCATAATGAGATCTGCTACCATAAGTGTAGACACAGGTGCCGTGGGGACACAAAGGAAGCAGCCTTTGTCAGATGTGGGCTGAGGCAGAGTTTCTTGGGAAGGGTACTGCTTCATCTCCAGTATAAATGCCGGCCAGCCAAGCAGAGCAAGAAGACAGAGAGAAGCATGAACGGCAGAGACATGAAACTTCGTGACAGTTTGGGGGAATTGGGGATGGGCAGAAATTGGAGAGAAGGACAGAGAAGGAACCATATGTAGAACGTATTGAACTTGAGCTACCAGAATCGCTAATGGCTATTTTCTGTGTTTTAATTCAGGTGAAGGAAATACCCGAGGCCAGATGTCTTAAGGAATTGCCCTTGAAAAGGACAGAGGCATACAATAGTATTCCGACATCTGAGAAGCCAGCTGGTTTTGCAAAAACCATACTCTGAGGATGTTGTTTGCTTTTGGTTAAAAAGAGAGAGCACCACTATCGAGGAAGCCTTTATCTGTGCATTTCTGATCGCGTTGTAAAGAACCATGTGATTAGTTTCACCTCTGTCTTGCTGGTGACACTTGGAGCTTCCTGCCTCGGCAGACATGAGCGACCCAAGGCAGTCCCAAGAAGAGAAGCACAAGCTTGGCAGGGCCTCGTCCAAGTTCAAGGATCCTCCCAGAATCATGCAGTCGGATGACTATTTTGCTCGAAAATTTAAAGCCATTAATGGCAACCTGGGCCCCGCCACCTCTTTAAATGCCTCGAATTCCACCGAGAGTGGTGGCAGTCCGGCTAATGGCACCCCAGCCATGCCCAAGATGGGCGTGAGAGCAAGAGTGTGCGAGTGGCCCCCCAAGAAAGACTGCTCCAAGGAGCTGACCTGCAAGGCGCTGTGGGAAAGCCGGTCTCAGACCAGCTACGAAAGCGTCGCGTCCCTCACGCACAATGGGCAAGGCGACGGGCAGCAAGAGCAGCTCGATCTAGACTTTGTGGAGGCGAAGTACACCATCGGGGACATCTTTGTTCACTCTCCTCAAAGAGGGCTGCACCCCATAAGGCAGAGAAGCAACAGTGACGTCACCATCAGCGACATCGACGCCGAAGACATCTTAGACCAAAATGCGGTGAACCCCAACACCGGGGCCGCCCTCCACCGGGAGTACGGGAGCACATCTTCCATTGACCGGCAGGGTTTGTCCGGCGAGAACTTCTTTGCGATGCTCAGAGGGTACCGAGTAGAGAATTACGACCACAAAGCGATGGCTCCTTTTGGGTTCCCTGAGTGTTTCCCCTGCGATCCTGCAATCTCCCCCAGCCTCCACGCGGCGGCTCAGATATCCAGGGGAGAATTTGTCCGCGTCTCAGGACTGGACTACATGGACAGTGCCCTCCTCGTGGGGAGAGACAGGGACAAGCCTTTCAAACGGAGGTTAAAGTCGGAGTCGGTGGACACGTCCCTCTTCCGGAAGCTGCGAGCTGTTAAAAGTGAACACGAAACGTTCAAGTTCACATGTGATCCGGAAGACGGTCGTCTGGAGCGGGGTGTCCGCCCTTGGAATTGCCAGCGGTGTTTTGCACATTATGATGTCCAGAGCATTTTGTTTAATATCAACGAAGCCATGGCTACGAGGGCCAACGTGGGGAAGCGGAAAAACATCACCACAGGGGCCTCGGCAGCATCCCAGACCCAGATGCCGGCAGGCCAGACGGGCAACTGTGAGTCCCCTCTGGGCAGCAAGGAGGACCTCAACTCCAAGGAGAACCTGGACGCAGATGAGGGAGACGGGAAAAGCAACGAGCTCGTCCTGAGTTGTCCCTACTTTCGCAACGAGACGGGCGGGGAGGGCGACAGAAGGATCGCGCTTTCCCGTGCCAGCTCCTCATCATTCAGCTCTGGGGAAGGCTGCTCCTTCGAGTCCTCCCTGAGCTCGCACTGCACCAATGCCGGCGTCTCAGTCCTAGAAGTGCCCCGAGAGAACCAGCCCATTCACCGGGAGAAAGTGAAGCGCTACATCATAGAGCACATCGACCTCGGGGCCTATTATTACCGCAAGTTCTTCTACGGGAAAGGTAAGGGAGAGCCCTGGGGGTGAGTGCATCAGGCCGGCTGTGGTATGCTGCTTTGGGCTGGAGCACCTTCACCGGAGAGACCGAGGCCAGGGCCTCCTGGGCTGTCGTGGACCCTCCATTGCTGCCAGACCCCTTCCTCAGGAATCCCCACTTCCTGCCTTTGCTGAGATGATCCCCAGTGTGGAATTGCCTCCTCTCTCTTGCTTTCTCTTCCCCAGTTTGTGAGCATCACAGATGTCAGACTTGTTTTAGATTCCCCCCTCTTTTGTTAAATATCTTTTATCTATTTATTTTGAGAGAGAGAGAGCGCACATGGGCAAGGGAAGGGGAGAGAGGGAGAATCCCAAGCGTGTTCTGCACTGTCAGCGCAGAGCCCAGTGCAGGCCTCGAACTCACGAACTGTAAGATCATAACCTGAGCCAAAAACAAGAGTTGTACACTTAACCGACTGAGCCACTCAGGCACCCCGTGTTTTAAAATGTTTATTTCTTTATTTTGAGAGAGAGACAGAGACAGAACATGTGAGTGGGAGAGGGACAGAGAGAGAAAGAGAATCCCAAGCAGGCTCCATGCTGACAGCGCAGAGCCCAATGTGAGGCTTGAACTCACAAACCAGGAGATCATGCCCTGGGCCAAGATCAAGAGGCAGATGCCTGAACAATTGAGCCACCCAGGCGCTCCTAGATTTACCCCTTTTAAGACCTCTTCCCTGGGTTCACATGTATCCCTCCCTTCTTCCTCTGAATAATCTCTCCTCCTGTTTACAGTGGATAATTCTGTCAGGGCTTCTCCCCCTCTAGTCTTTTCTGTGATTTTCCGTACACCTCTGCTTCGTCTTTCCACTTCTGTGTTTTCACAGCTCCTGCTGCACTGTGTGTGCATTGCAAGTGTTGAGTAAATCTTTGCTGAAAGCGTGTATAAATTAGCACGACAAATAGTCTTCCTGCAGTTCTATAAATGGCCTTCAAGGCTGAGATGCAAACAATTCTTTGGTATTGTGATTTTAGAGATTCTTTTGTCCTAGGTGACATAGTGTTTACTTTTATTTAGATTTTCAGGCTTGCAGGCTACATTCCTTAGAAGTTGAAGAGGAACGCCTTTATAGAAGTATCCTTAGTTATCGCAGGGATGTGAAATGTGCTCGGTGTGCGACACCTGCAGAGAAACACATCCCACACATAAGGCAGCCACACTGACTCAGTAAAAACACTCAGGGCATCTCGCTGCTTTCTTCTCGGGTGCAGCTTACCACCTTGGCCCCTTTCTTACAGGACAGTACACTTTTTCTTTCTTTTCTTTTAAAGTAGGCTTCATGCCCAGGCTGCAGCCCAACGTGGGGCTTGAACTCATGACCCTGAGATCAGGAGTCGGATGCTTAACTGATTGAGCCACCCTGGCACCCCTTGGACAGCTTGCTTTTCAGGGCTGTCTTCTTCTGTTTTCCATGGGCCCAGCAGCCAGTCTGGGAAAGCTTCTCCACCGTCTGTCTTTTTCGTGCATAAACCGTTATGCTGCGAGTGTGGATAAAACTGCAAGCTGACTGGTGTATGTCGGATCGGCTTCTGTCTTCAGAACGTTTGCGTGCATTTTTTTTTTAAGAAGTTTTTAAAATATTTACTTATTTTTGAGAGAGAGAGGGAGTCAGAGCACAAGTGGGGGATGAGCAGGGAGAGAGGGAGACACAGAATCTGAAGCAGGTTCACGGCTCTGAGCTGTTAGCACAGAGCCTGACGCGGGGCTCGAACTCATGAGCTGTGAGATCATGACCTGAGCTGAATTCGGACGCTTAACCGACTGAGCCACCCAGGTGCCTCTGCGTGCACTATTTGACTCCACTTGGTTCTTTTCGGTGGTGGGTTGGGGTGTAATTCAGACTCCGGGCGGTCACTCCATCCTACTTCAGTCCCTGGAGCTTTGATACATTCCTCCATGGGCTACAGGCTCAAAAGAATTTGCTTGCTGGATAGATTGCAGTGGTTACATTCATAATTTTTTCCCCTCAGTTCTGCGTGAATTCAGATTTAACCAGTGATCCATAATCGTATCAATGATAGGATGATTATGATGTTGGATGAGTAGCTGAATTAGGCCCTTACCTTACAGCCGGTCACATATTTGCGTTATCTTTCTGTTTTCATAACGATGACATAATGGGGCTGGAATAGTTCTGTCAGCGGGCCTTGGTTGCCGAGGTGTGTCTCTCTGCTCCCCATCTCAATCCTGGCTTCTGGTAGACCTCGGGGAAACTTGAACTTCCTTTTTTAGTCTGTGCCGTATGAAAGAATGCCGGGCCCCCATGACTGTCCAGCGGCAGCACATAACGAATAACAAAATCCTGTTCCAGGATGGTCTCCAGAGGGAGGCTAGTTATTTTTGGAAAGGGAGGCTGTGAAGAAATAGGCTCCCCAATTAAGATTCTCTTCATTGACGAAGCCATGGCTGTCGATGCCTGCAGCAAAGTAGCCTCTTAGAATTACGATCCCCTGAAATCCCCAGGCAGTGAATCATCATGGCTTAGCTGAGTTTTGTAAATAGTTTGTGGTTCACCCTCTAAAGTGTCAGAATGTGCAAGTCCTGTGTGTGTGGGGGGGGAATGTGTAGATTTATGCAGATGCTGAACGCCAGCGTCCCCATGTGTCCTCTGGGACCCGAGTGGATTAAGTATACATGTCCGTGTACATGGAATGAGGGGTGGACACTTTCTGCAGCCCAGGTCACCACCATTAACGACCTTAGGTCTATTCTGATCTGTCGGTGCTGCGTTCTGTTAGTCCCCTTGACCACTTTATCGTAGGTTTTTGGGTTTGTTTTTTTTTTCCTTCCTTGAACTCTCCATCGTCACCTCCTGGTAGCTTTAAAGAGTGTCAGTGAGCAGCGTATTTCTTCTGTGTTTTCTGATTTGCTATTTAGGATTTTCCAGGGCGCCGGAAAGAACCTCGGCAAATGTGCTCGCTTTGAAAGTAGATTTCAAAATAAGCTCCAGACAAGAACTTGAGGGCGGAATCCCCTGGGGACGCAGACTGAGGCTTGGGGGTCTCCCGTCTGGCTCTGTGAATGGGCCCGGCAGGTGGAATCAAGCGCCTCTGCAAATGAGGGCGCACGGTGGTGATCCCTAAGATGGCCTCGTCTGGTACTTTGCGGTGCTGTTGGATCAGCAGTGGATTCAAGAAGAGAAAGCAACCGAGCTGGCCCCTCTGCTCTGGCCCCGCAGCCCTGAACTCTTCCGCTTTCTTCTATATTTAGCTCTTCCCCCGTGGGCCTGTGTGTCTCAGAATGAAATTGGCCACCACAGCCTCTGCCGTTGACAGCCCTGCTGGACCCCTCTGCAGAGCCCCGAAGGAATGGGGGCAAGTGCCACAATCCGTGGGCCAGGGCCTCCGTGGCACGGGGATGGAGACAGGCAGCTGGCTCACCACCCCGCCTTCAACCTCTGGACTTGGACCTGCACACACACCCCAAATTTCAGGAACATCATTGTGCAACCAAAAAACAGAGGCCCCAGGGCAGCCTGGCCCAGTATAGGGTGTGTTCATGGGGGGGCAGAGCTTTTTTCTTTTCTTTTTTTCTTTTCCCTTCGCTCAGTTTTCCTCTCTGGAAGCAGACGTTCAGGGATCTTTTCATACTCTCCCGAATGCCTTTTCCTTCTTTCCACTCTCCATTGTTTTCTGTGAAATTTCATTTTCAAAAGAATGAAGCAGCTCCCAGCCGCTGGAGAAGGTTTCAAGTACAGAGCCTTAAGTACTTTACCCTTTACTGGATGGGTGACGTGCGGCCGCCCTTTGTGCGAGGAGCGCTCCTCTGACCCACACTTGTTGGACGGGCCAGGTGACAGCCATGCAGGGGAGTGGCCAGCCCGTAGCAAGCTGTGGGGCAAATGTAGCCTTGAGTGAAACAGCCTTTTTTTTTTTTTTTTAATTAAAAAAATTAATTTTTGGGGGTGCCTGTGTGGCTTAGTCAAGCGTCCGACTTTCGCTTAGGTCATGATCTCGCGGTTTGTGGGTTCAAGCACCACGTCGGGCTCTGTGCTGACTGCCAGCTCAGAGCCTGGAACCTGTTTCAGAGTCTGTGTCTCCCTCTCTCTCTGACCCTCCCCTGCTCACGCTGTCTCTCTCTCTCCTAGAAATAAGTTTAAAAATAGAAATAAATTTTTAAAAATATATATATTTTTTTAAAAAATTAAATTTTTTAACTAGGTTCTCTCCTACGGTGTTTCCTTCTAGATGATGTGAAGAGGTACTTAGGAAACGGTGGTATGATATCTGCTCTTGAGAAGACTGCCATTTAAATTTTTTTAATGTTTATTTAATTCTGGGTGGTGTGTGGAGGAGGAACAAGGGTGGGGCAGAGAGAGAGGGAGACAAAGAATCCAAAGCAGGGTCTAGGCTCCCAGCTGTCAGCACAGAGCCCGATGCGGGCCTCGAACCCACGAACTGTGAGATCATGACCTGAGCTGAAGTCGGACGCTCAACCGCTTAACTGACTGAGCCCCCCAGGTGCCCCTAGAGTGAAACAGCTTTTTAAGGGAGAGCAGGGATTGAGGCCAGCGCAGAGAGTACTGTCTAAGGATTCTCACTCTTACTGACGATGCCCGTGAAGAAATGGGTTCAGCCCACCACACTCCTATTTCATGGGAGCCCCAGTGAAATCACAGTGTCCGCCTTCTGTGAGTTTTCCATTTGGGAAGCAGGTGGCAAGGAAGGGCCGCTTGGACAAGGATTCTGGTTGTATGCATCTGTTTGGATACCCAGGAGCTTCTGTGCTGCACGGAGGCCGGCTTCGCCTCCTTCTGGACCTCCTGGGCCCTGGGAGCCACTGGCCAGCAACGGGCTGTCCCCAGCGGGGCTGGCGTGGAGCTGCAGGACCGCCAAGACACGCCGTGGGTCCCCGTGTGCCAACCGCATCTTGTCCTTTTTTGGAAATTGCACAGCGGCAGAGCCACTCGAGAGCTCTGAAACTGTTCTCTCTTCCTTAGTTCAGACCATGCAGACCAGAGCTGCCCTAGACAAGAATAGCTCTAGAAGGCAGCCTGCATCATTTGGGGGCAAAACGAAGTCAAACCAGAGAGAGAAAACTGGATCTCTTTGGTGACTCTGGTGTCTTCACGCCGTTAGGACAGTGTTTTATGTGGGCACGGGAACATGCCCCTTACTGTGGGGAAAAATACTAACATTGCCAACCATATACCTTTTTTTGGCCTAGAATTCTTCCACAGCATGTAAGTATTATATGATCATTATAGGAAAATAAAGTCAAGAAGCAAAAGAAAAAGGAATAAAATCAGCCCAGTCCATCCCTAGGAGATAATCACCATGAACAGTTCCTTCTTTATCCGGGTAGGCTTTTTCTGATGCAGATACATTCATGTAAATGGAACCTTCTATTGCTGGGTCTGTGGAACTTGCTCTGGGTGTTCATCCTTCTGTGGTACTATGTGTATTGCTGCGTCAGCATTTTACAAGCCGTTATCAATTATCATTATCTGCATGGGGAGATGGATGCCAGGTGTTTGTCCCCCATGATCCAGGCAGAAGAGTTAGTGACTGGATTTGCTTTATTTCAGAGAAAAACCCTCCAGCTTGATAGAGGCACAATGATAAAGGGACATCTATTTCTTAGTTCATGCACTGTCCTTCTAACTCTCTCTCTCTCAAAAATACATACACATTAAAAAATTTTTAAATAAATTATAAAAAACATTTTAATTTAATAAAGTTTGAAAAATCATAAAAATTTGAATCCTAGCCTCCCCCTTCTCCACCTGAATGTGGACTGTGCCTAGTGACTCACTTCTGAGGGATGAGGCATGGAAGGGGGAAGAAGTCTGCGGTGGAGAAGTCTGGAAAGCACCACCCGAGCCAGGTCATCAAGGTCAGGATCAACAGTGGTAGGTCACGTGGTTAGTGTATACCCTTGACATGACAGGAATTGCATTTCTGGGGTCTTCCTACAAACCCATAAGCTTAGCCTGATGAGGAAATAGATCCGATACCAGCCAAGAGAGTTTCTGCAAAATCCCTACCCATTGCTCCTCAGAACTGCCAAGGTCATCCCAAACTAGGAGAGTCTGAGAAATGGTCACGGTCTACAGGAGCCTATAAGAGACATGACAGATAACTGTAATGGGGTATCCTGGATGGAATCCTGACATCAAAAAAGGACTTAGATAAAAACCAAGGACATCTGAATAAAGATGGACCTGATCAATATCCGTATCAATATCAATGCATTATTGGAATGAACATACCAGAGAGACGTAAGATGTTAACAACTAAGAGATCATACGGGGTGTGAGAGAACTCTGCCATCTTTGCAGCCTTTCTACAAATCAAAACCCACTTCCAAATGGTTTGCTTTAATTTTTTTTTAAAGGCAAGTCCTAAATTCTCATGATATATTTAACATGAGAATCTTTAAAATAACAAAAAGAGCTGGTAGGCAGTTCTTAAGAGTAACAAACCTACTGCTTTCTGTTACTTTTATTAAGCTATTTAGGATTCCTGCAAGCAGCCGACTCAGCCGCCTGTTTCAAATAGAGTGAAATTGACAAAATGTCACTTTCCCACAGCCCCTTTTATACACATCCACTGAACGCCAGGAGTATGTTTCTCAAACTTACCTAGAAGAGCAGGGGAATTGTGAGGCTTTAGAATTTACACTTTTCTTCTCTCTTTATTGAAATGCACAGACATTCCCTTTGAATTTCCCCTGAAATCTGCACATTGAGGCAAGGCAGTTGTGGGATGCCCTTTGGGACACCCTAGCTTCTCAGGCTCCCAAATTTCTGCTGAATTAACTCTGAAGAAAAGCTCTATGCCCAGCTCTTTTTTTCTCCCCCCCGGGATTTTCTATAACAAGCCCGAGGAAAGAAATATGTATCTTTCAGAAATCCTCTGTGAGGAACTGAATTGGTTTTACAGGGCAGGTTTTGTTGCAGATTGAAAAGCTAATCTTAGTCTGACCACTTGTCTCCCTTCTGTCTGGTGCTTTAAGGAGACCTGGCGTTTATGGTTCCGTCCCTCGCCTGTGATTTCCTTTCTTCTCTCTTTCTTATAAAAGGAATATGCCAGAGAGAACTTCTTTCATTTCTCCTTCCCATCTTAGCTTCACAAGACTTCTGGGGTGTGAGCAGATTGGAATTCTTTTTGGAAATATTTGGAACTTTCAGAGAAGAGTTTTTAGCTGCTTCCAGCAGGTGGATTGGGTCTCCAGCAAAAATCCCATCCTCACCACGATGTAGGGTGCAAGACTGGCCTCTTCCAGGTCCGTTTCTGCCCCAAGATGCCAGCCTTTCAGTTTTGAAGGCCCCTACGTGTGTCTTTGCGCAGCCCTGGACTCTGCCATTGGCACCGCCGGGGAATGAATTCCTCTTTTGGATATGTAGCATCTCCAAGAATTCTTTCTAGGACCTCTTTTCTCTAAGAAAAGCTCACTGTTTTTATTAACGACTCGTGACCAGCTCTATTTTAACTCACCTTTCTCTACGGTGGTTATTTTTGTCATGAGTATCTTCACGGAAAGATAGTATTTGTGCAGACGTGTGCTAAATGAATACATAAAAAGAACAGATTCTTCTAGAATCTGTAGAGTAGCCCTCTCACCAACTTACTCTTTGGTGGCTGGAGAATTACCTTCCTGCCAGTGGGAAGAAGGGCCCATCCACTCTGTGGCTGGAGGCCCGTAGCTGGTGGGCGGGACAGCACTACTGAAGGTGAAGAGTCCAGAATTTTCTGAAGCCCGACTCCTGGGTTCATGTCACAACTCAGTTTTAGGCAAGTCCTTTAACTCCTTTGTGCCTCAGTTAATCATCTATAAAATGGGATCATAATAAAAATATCTCCTGGGGGCACCTAGGTGGCTCAGTCAGTTAAGTGTCTGACTCTTGATTTCAGCTCAGGTCATGATCTCACAGTTCCATGAGTTCGAGCCCCACATTGGGCTCTGTGCTGACTGTGCAGAGCCTGCTTGGGATTCTCTGTTTCTCTCTCTCTCTCTCTCTCTCTCTCTGCCCCTCCCCTGCTCTCCCTCACTCTCTCAAAGTAAATACACTTATATATATATATATATATATCCATCCCATAAAGGGCTTAGACAGTGCCTATCACGAGGTACACATCCTCCTTGTCCAAGTTGTTCTTAAATAAACACGTAAAACTTTTCTGTCTAGAAAGAAACTCTTGTCCACACCACTGGTACATCATTTAAAGGGCAGTCCTTTATTTTAATGGTTAAAAGAAAAGGAGGGAAAACACAGAACCAT
>NW_027551578.1:3426463-3438311 GCF_008692635.1 Crocuta crocuta | reverse complement strand
TCTTCCAAACGTATTCACTTAAGTGTCACTGATGTGACAGTGACAGTTGTGGGCGGGAATATACCTTTACAAGTCAAATGAACCCCATTGCTGAGCGATGCATGATTGCATTTGCTCTGAATTTCATGCCTGGCGGCTTCTTTTTTTCTCCCCCCTCTGGTTTTATACAGTGACTGAAGAAAATTAATAGGGAGTTGGACACTATTAAATTCATACGGGTGAACTGAGGCCCACCTAACAATTGGACTATTCTGAGACCCACATTCGTCCCTGAGCGTGCTCTCCCGGGCCAGCGCCGCCCCCACAGACAGTGCTCCCATTGAGGCCCGGCCGGCTCTCAGCAGGGAGGAGCTGCCCACCTGCACGGGAGATGCAGCCTTGTGGCTTCTTGTGGCTTCTCGTGGCTTCCTGTGGTACCGGCCCCATGTGGCTGGCAGTGGGACCTTCCCGGGCTTTCTCACGTCCACCGCAGCAGGGAGGTCCCAGCTGCCACCTGTTGCCGCATTTTAGGAACTCGGAGAGGATGACGTGCAATTTCAGCCCGTTGACCCTTTGGCCTCAGAGGCTTTCCCGTCAGCTATTGCGGAAGAGGAACTAACGCTCTGTTATTTCCCTAGAAGTGGCCGATCCTGTAGTGTCTGTGTGACCGAGGTGCAGTTAACTGGCAAGAGCTCCTTGCATCATGCACTTTCCTGGTACACGGTCCTTGTGGTCTTGGCGCCCCCAGACGCTAAGCCCATCCTCCCCACCTTGCATTTGTTCCCACCCAGGGTTTATTCCACTCTTGGTCCCACTCAGGAAATAAAAGGCAAAGCTGGACGGCTCTCCCCCTGGAAACGGCCCCCGCCCCTCAGCTCTTCTGCAGAGTTCCTGCCTGCTCTCCTTTTCTTCCTCCTTCCCGTTCTTGTAGCAAATAGCCCTGAAAATGGTGGATCAGCAAAGGAAGCCTCGGCCAGCCGCCCTTCCTCTCCAGGCTTTCCCTTTCTCTTCAAGGTTTGCTTAAAGCGGGGTCTCCCAAGATACCGTCCTTCTGCTCAGAGCACATTCGGTGGCTCCCCTGTAGCTGTGTTCATTGTTCCAGGCACTAGCTGATTTCCAGAATTCAGACCTTCCGTGGCTCTCGTCACCCCTGAGTTGCTGTACACGGAGAGCCCTAAGAGCAGCCCAGCTGGGGTCACACCAGGCCGCGCCCTCGAGCAAGTCATTGGACCCATCAGCTGCTGTAATATTATCTGTAAAAACGGGGTTACCTCCTCAGAGGTGGGGAGGAAGAAATGACTTTATTTACGCAAAGTTTGTCGAGCATTCTTTCTGCTTTGACACCTCATGTTTTCAAGCTTAGCTAATACTTTGGTTAAATTTTGATCAAAGGAACCTTCACAGAGCCAAAGTGCATCCTCTTCGCCATCGTGGTGAATTCGGTAATTTAATCCATGAAACCACGAGCAGGGAGCTTGTTGCGAGTCCTTAAAGTTATCTGACAACCCTTAACATTATCATCGGCCAAAGCAGGCCCTGCGGTTCTTATTCCTTCCTTCCATCATGCCTTCATCCCTTCGTGAATCCATCGTCCCTTGTCAACTTTTTCCTTTGAGTCTTAGAGGGCTCTGCACAGAGGGCGGACCTAAGATGCAGACACGCGGCGGTTTGGAGGGAAAGGTGAAAGGAGATACGTCGTAGGTGGGAACTTAGCAGCCGCCGCCGTGGATGTTGCCCGCAGAGGCAGCGAGCCGCCAATGAAGGGATCAACTTGCTGTTGAAAGAACAAACGTTAAACCGTGTTTTATGGGGGAAAAAAAGACGCTGCCGTGCGCGTTAACGGAGTGAAGGAAGGGCAGAGGGGCCCAGTTTTGGGGCCTCCTGTGGCCCGGGGGACTGGGTAGCAGTGCCGTGGGCGGTGCCGTGCTAACACCTGCCACATCACGTAAGGCCAAGCGGCAGGTGCTACTCCGCACACCTGGCCGTGGGGGGCCCGCAGGCTTGGGGATCCTCGCCTGCTCAGCTCCTTGGTCGTGAACCTGATAGATCTCCCTCCCAAGGTTCTGCAGTATCGGGAAGCAGCCTCTGGGGCCACAAGTGACCCCTCTCTTTTTTTTTTTTTTAACTCCTCTGAGTTAGATTTTTCTTTACTGATGGAGCCAAAGTGCACCACAGAGACACACGTTCTGAGTCTCCCTTCCTCCGCTGCCATCTTGGTAACTGACTTTTTTTTTTTTAATCTGGCTCTTGTTGAAGTTGCACGATATGTGGATTTTCATTTCCATTCTGCCAAGGGAGGATTGCATTCTGTGCACCCCGAGAGCGGTCTTGTGGAAGCTGTGCACTTGGGATCAGGGCGGGCTCCATTGGGGGCCTTGCTGGTCGGCCTCTGCCCACAGGCGGGAAGGCCCACGGGATGCAGGTGAACAAGCTGAAGCGTCCTGAAGGGAGACCCAGGGTGTCATTGGGAAGGCTTAACTGGGACCCTTCCTGGACCCTCCGGAGGGTGACGCCTTCCCAGTTGTGCCTGGTGCACGGAAGCTGAAAAGCAGGTTATGCCGCTTCAAGAATCAAGTTATGATCTCTTTGGAAACACACCCAGGGAACCTGCTCTATTCCAGGGCGAAACTGAGCGTATGGAGCCTCGCCTTAGAAAACGGCTAGGAGGGGGCGCCTGGCTGGCTCAGACCGTTAGGCAGCCTGCTCTTGATTTCGGCTCAGGTCAGGACCCCACAGTTTGTGAGTTCGAGCCCCTGCATCCGGCTCCGTGCTGACAGTGCAGAACCTGCTTGGGATTCTTTCTCTCCCTCTCTCTCTGCCCCTCCCCCACATGCTCCCTCTAAATAAATAAATAAACAAACAAACAAACAAACTTAATGAAAGAAAAGAAAACAACCAGGAGGTCTCTGAGCTGGCACGTCCGAAGGTTTGATGACTATAAGTCGCTGGTGGCAGGAACTTCCTCCCTCCGCTTGGCCTTCAGAAAGTGAGTGTGTGTGAAGTGGGGACAGAAACATTGAGAACAAGTGCAGGAAGGCAGACGTGAAAGAAAAATGTGGTCTTTCTCAAATCTGCCTGCCGTCTTTGGTGAAAAAAGGTATATACAAATTTTGGATTCCTCCAGTTTAAAAAAAAATTGTAGTTCCTGATTGAAATAATTCAGCAAAATATATGCGGCTGCGTTCTTAAAACAGACTATAGTGAATGGGGTGTGGCTCTCTGGGTGATTATAGATCCGCATTTTGAGATCAAAAGTGTGAATCCCCTTCAAGGCTGACCCTTGTACTTTGTAGGACTGCGTGGGCTCAAACTCAAAATGCCCCACGATGCTGTTTATTTAATGTTCACTCCTTTCTTGTGTTTGATGTAGCTTTTTGTCAGTAACATGCATATCTTCAGTTGTGATGCCTCTCTCAGATTAAGGATAAGTGTGTTGCATATAATGGGGGGGAGTGCAGGGAGCCGGCACTGAGGTTAAGAAGGGTGATGTAACTAACCCGAGGTTAAACAGATGATCAGTTGGCACAGCCCAGGTTCAGAAACCATTGAGCAGGCTTATTGGAATTACAGATACTTGGGAATACATGAGTTTGGGACTGCTAGTTCGTTGTGACAAATTGGAAGCCTATGTTATCTCTTCCTCTTCCAAACCCCACTGAAAATGATAGCAAAGGAATAACAAAAGGGCATAAAGCCACAAAGGAAAAGAGAACTAGGGAAAAGCATCACCAGGCGACTTCGCCAACCCAGATGGAAGAGCCAGACCAGCTTTGCAGATTGGAGGGCGTGTGTGGCAGCGACGGCCCGTCAGAAGCCACTTCATCCACACCGCAGAGCCAGGTACCTCTGAAGAAGAGTTGGCCCCGGGGCAAGAGCCGGGGAGCAGTTAAATATGTTTAAAAGACCGGATTTTCCTCTCCTGTCCCTTACAGTTTGTTTACCACTGGTCCCCAGCCAGGCAGAAAACCTTCTCCAGGTTTATTCTGGAGAAGACAGCTGAGCTAAAAGCAGGACTAGTGTACTTAACGGAGATGGGGGATTAAGTGGAAGTCCACACAGGGAGATGCCCAGCCCTGCCCCCTTATTTGGGCTGCGTACTTGCAGACAGGAGGGCGGAAGAATCTTCCCTGGAGCCGTGGACCAGCTTAGAGTAAGACCTACCTATGCCAATAGCTGTGGTTCCCCCAATAGAACAGCGGGGTCCGTGCCTGGTCAGTGCGATACGAAGTGGGCTTGAAAGCAAGATGGATCCCTGTAGATGAATGAGGGGATTTCATAACAATAAAAGGGTTGGTTCCGAGCGCCTAAACACATAGTTTCGGAATATGTAGATAAAGCAAAACCTGGTTAGACTAAAAGGAGAAATCATCAAGTCTCCAATCTGAATTCTCTGTATACGAAAAACATACAACTAGAAATGGAAAAGTTTTGAGGGGCAGCTGGGTGGTTCAGTCAGTTAAGTGTCCTACTTCAGCTCAGGTCATGATTGCACAGTTTGTGGGTTCGAGCCCCGTGTCGGGCTCTGTGCTGACAGCTCAGAGCCTGGAGCCTGCTTCGGATTCTGGGTCTCCCTCTTTCTCTGCCCCTGCCCCCGCTCATGCTCTGTCTCTCTCTCCCTCTCAAAAATAAATAAACATTTAAAAAAAAAATTTTTTTAATATTTTTATTTCTAGGAGAGAGAGAGAGAGACAAGGTGAGCAGGGGAGGGTCAGAGAGAGAGGGAGATACAGACTCTGAAATAGGCTCCAGGCTCTGAGCTGGCTGTCAGCACACAGCCCGACGCGGGGCTCGAACCTGAGAACCGCGAGATCATGACCTAAGCGAAAGTCGGACGCTTAACCGACTAAGCCACCCAGGCGCCCCAAAAAATTTTTGAAAGATACTATTTACATTATCCTAAAAAATTGAACGACCTAGGACGATTTCTAAAGGAGGGTATGGATGAATGACCAAGAGCCACGAAACATCCCCAAAACAAAGTAAAACTCTAAATAGGTAGAAGGAACACCAGGTCTAATCTGAGTTCTCCATTTCACCACCAGAAGAGGTTTTCCTCACCTGGTCAGCCTTCCTCCCCCTAAAATAATTTGAAGCTTGTTTGGTTCCCATCAGCAGGGTTCGTCAGATCCCCAAGATAGTCGACTTGAGCATTTTTGCAGGAAAGTTGTCGAAATGGGCCCTGAGAAGGAAGCTTTTGCCTGATGAAGGCTGGTTGTGCTTTAAGTGAAATTTTGGAATATTTTCCCAAAGGCATCTGCCTTATGGGAAATGAGCTAAAGGTGCAAGTTCTTGTCAGGACAATTAGGATCTGCAGCAAAGAAAATTCTAAACTGATTTCATGTTAAGTTTTCAGGTGCATTTTCCACAGGCGCTAGTATAATGCCACAGTCATAACAGTTATTAACGATGACCAAAATGATGATATACCTAGTAGTCTGAAGTAGACAATGAACCGTTAGTCTCTATTTTCATTGAATATTTTTAAATTGTTTATTGAAAGCCAAATAAAATGGGGCACCTTGGTGGCTCAGTTGGTTGAGGGCCTACTCTGGATTTCAGCTCAGGTCATGATCTGAGGGTCATGTCAGGCTCCGCATTGAGTGTGGAGCCTACTTGAGATTCCCCCCGCCTTCTCCACCCCCCTCCGCTCCCTCTGCCCTTCCCCCCTGCTCGCACACACTCTTCCTCTCTCTCTAAAATAAATTTTTTTTTTTTTTTATAATTAAAAAACAGAAAAACCCAAGTAACTGCTCCTGGGTCAGCTCTCCCCAGTCCCGCACATTTTTTACAATGTGTGTTTGGTTCCACTGGAGGTGTTCTTGCCTAGAATAGTTTACCTGGCTGCTATTAGCATGTAATTCACCCATGACAAGGACTTGTTTCCTAGTGTGTAAGGCCAGGCTTATAGTAAGTCAATAATTCATCCTCCAGCCCCTAAAATTAGTTGACTTGCTGCTTGTAGCCCTGACTGTAAAGAGGAATAATGTCCATGTGAATCTCATTTGGTTGTAAGAGGTAAAGAAGTAAATGGTTGTGAAGGTAAAGAGGTAGATGCCTTTTCCAGGATCTAACCCATATTTCTCATTGGCTTTGGGAAGTGTTTTTTCTGGCCGTTGCTGGTGCTGTTTTCACCCTGATTTCTACTTTCTGAATAACCTCCCTTATTCCTTCAAAAATTAACGTGGCAGAAAATGTTAGCATAACCAAAAGGCTTTAGAATGCCTACAATTTCCTTCAAGCCTATCAATATCTGATACTTATATTTCTTTTTTTTATAGTTTATTGTCAAGTTGGTTTCCATACAACACCCAGTGCTCCTCCCAACAAGTGCCCTCCTCCATGCCCATCACCCACTTTCCTCTCTCCCCCACCCCCACCAGCCCTCAGTTTGTTCTCAACATTTAAGGATCTCTTGTGGTTTGCCTCCTTCCTTCTCCTTAACTGTTTTTTCCCCTTCCCACCCCATGGTCCTCTTTTAAGTTTCTCCTGTTCCACATATGAGTGAAAACATTTAAAATGAAGAGTCAGGAATGATGGGCCAAAATCCAGAAGGTGACAGTCAACAGGGAGACGTGTGGTGTTGCATATAGAGTGAAAAAAATCTCTTTTATAAGCATACACCCTGGGGAACTGACCTTGCCCCTGTTGATTAAGAAATACATGAATACCACCTGGGGTTTGCATTTACCACCTGCTCCCCATGGATTGGTGGTGTGCTAGGGCTGCTAAAAAGGTAAAGTGCGTGAGGGGCTCCTGGGTGGCTTAGTCGGTTAAGCGTCCGACTTTCGCTTAGGTCATGATCTCGCGGTTCGTGGGTTCGAGCCCCGCGTCGGGCTGTGTGCTGACTGCCAGCTCAGAGCCTGGAGCCTGTTTCAGTCTGTGACTCCCTCTCTCTCTGACCCTCCCCTGCTCATGCTGTCTCTCTCTCTCTCTCTCTCTCTCCAAAAATAAATAAAACATTAAAAAATTAAAAAAAAAAAGGTAAAGTGCGTGAATAACCATTTAGGTTAAGTGTTAAGTTTGTGTCCAATCAGAAGATGACCCTTAAAGAGTTTGGTGGCAGTGAAGTGTTCAGACTTCCTTCAGACCAAGACCCCACGGTCCAGGGACAGTGAGACAGCCCCGACACCAAACAGCAAGCTTGGCAGAGTTCAGGCTCGTGTATTCGCTTCACGAATGGGAATTTGTTCTGGAACGTGACCCCACTGGGAAATGGTGCCGGGCACATGTTGTTGAATGTGAGTGGAGACTCATGACCGTCTCTGAGGAGCAGTGTCCTCGGGGACTCCTGTGCTAGAGGGACCAGAGGAACCCAGAAATCTGTTCCTGCGGTGAGACTATACGGTTAGAACCCTGCAGGCTAGTGATTTTACGTGAACAGCATGATTAGCTGATAACAGAGTAAACCAGGGTGTAGAATTAATGGATATGGTCTGACCTCAGCACCTTAATGACCTTTTAGGGCTTTTTCTGTTGTAAAATTTCACTTCAGACGGTTAGGTGCTTTAGTGACCTCCTAAGGAAGGGGGATTGGTCTCCAAAATTACCTGGCTAGTCCAAGGGCCCACGGTCACACAAAGGTGACTTTCCCAGTGGGAGGGAAACTGTTCAGTAATGGTCTTTAAGTAGCTAGATTGCTCTTTTGACGGTTTCTAAAAATGGCAGCACACTCCTTCCGGTGACGCTCTTCATGTGACACCATGAATTGTGGCAGGGGACAGGAGGGTTCCTGCAGCTCACGAGGTGGGGACGAGCCACATGAGAGGAGGAAGTCATGGGAAATGAGATGTACAAATACATCTGACTTGGAAACAAAATGCTTTGCCCAAACACAGGTGGAGAGTTGTGTACCCAGATCCAAGCAGTATCTCTTCAGAGATTTGACAGACAAGCTGGGAGATACCCAGGCCGTTCTTTGTTCCTTTCTTTTGATGTCACCACTGCCTCCTGTTACAGAGCACCAGAACTACTTTGGGATAGATGAGAACCTTGGCCCTGTGGCGGTCAGCATCCGGAGAGAGAAGGTGGAAGACGCCAAGGAAAAAGAAGGGTCCCAGTTCAACTACCGGGTGGCCTTCAGGACGAGCGAGGTAATGGCTGCCGTGTGTCGTTACTGTCCTGGGCTGAAGCCTCTGACGTTCCTACTTTAGATGATTTTAGACAAGGTACTCAGTTTGCTTTTTAATGTCATTGATTGTAGTCTTTAAGATCTTTGAAAGAGCCTACGTACGGTATCTCATTCCAAATACAGATTTGAAGGCCCATCACAGATGTTAAGCAGCCACGATGTTCCTTCCCCCTTAGGTGATAGAAAGGAGAAAATGGTAAGGATGCAAGATGTAGGGGCTAAGAGAGGACACCTACAAACTGGACAGTTCACGTCAGGACTTCCAAACAAGTTCAGAATCTAATGCAGGAAACCCAGGAGTCGGCAGCGGGGTGGGTGTGGCGGTTCTGTCCCCACGCACCTCCCACACCGAGGCCCCTGGCTTAGTGCCTCACTTGCCTCGCTTGTGGCTACTTAAAGTCACGAAATGAAATTACAGACAGTCCCTCGGTCATGCATGTCACAGGTGCCCAGTAGCCATGTGGAGCCAGCCAGTGGCTCCCGTATCAGCCAGTATGGATAGAGAGCATTCTCATCATGGCACAAAACTCTGTGGGGCGGTGGTGTTCTAGAGCATTATGTGCATGGTGGACATCGTTGCCACAGCCCTCACCCCGGCTCGCTTGTATGCTAGCGGTTCTCTTCCCAGGGTCAGGGCGGGTAGAGCCAGAGCAGTCCCTGCTGGGGTTTCCTCTCTGGGGCTTGTGTCAGAGCCACAAGCCCAGGCGTTCCTCAGAGCCCTGAGGACCCATCGAGTCGCGAGGTCGCACTAGGTGGTGAGGAGTCCTCTGAGCCCTGAATCACCCTGCCCGTGCCTGTCACCGGATATCCCCATTCAGCTTCGGGACTGGTCAGCAGTGGAAAGTTAAATAGAAAAAGCGAAAGGAATGGAAGAAAAGTTGGTGTGGAACAGCAGGGCGATAAGAAAAGACAAGGGAGAGGCGGGAGGGGGTGCCGGTGACTAGCCCCAGCCCTGTGACCTCCAGCTTCTCCGAGCTGATGACCNTCCCTCCCCGCTTAGTGCCGAACCCTGTGCGCTTTTGTTGTTTAGACTCTTTGTGGATTTTGCATCCACCAGTCGGGAGCCGTCATCTCCCTTGCTCCTCTGGGAAAAGAGACCTCCCTTCCTTCCTCTGTAAGGCAACTCCAAAATCACGCCTTAGAGAAGTACCCCAGGAGGAAGCACAAACTCTTCCGTGACGTTCTGAAGCCTTCTGTTTTGCCCCCGCAGCTCACAACCCTGCGCGGCGCCATTTTAGAAGACGCCATACCCTCTACCGCCAGGCACGGTACCGCCCGGGGACTACCTCTCAAAGAAGTTCTGGAGTACGTCATTCCGGAGCTGAGCATTCAGTGCCTGAGGCAGGCTTCGAATTCCCCCAAGGTCTCGGAGCAGCTGCTCAAGCTTGATGAACAAGGGGTGTGTACGGGACTCAAGACTCTGTATGTGGCTGTGAGCTTGTGTCTGTGTTTCTAAATGTTTGGGACTTTTCCTAACCATCTTACCCTTAAGGGCATGTCTTTTTTAATGCTTTGAAACCTTTCCCCCACCTCTGGTTTTTCCCAGGACACATGATGGCCTTGCAGTGTAGCGCTCCACCTGCTGAGTGGTGACCTGTATTGTTTTTACCAAACTGTGTCCCAGCCAGCAAGACCGCATCCGATTCATGATTTTTAGACATCACTGGTGTTTTTTCCAGGGTTTTCAAACACTCACATTGCACCTTTCCCCGAACTAGCATGTATTCTTGTCCGCTGTGTAATGAGGGTTTCATAGTAACTGGTGGAAGTGGATGGTGTACCTTGGGAAGACTGAAGTCAAGACGTAGCCCCTCGCCCGGTGGGGACAGTAAGACAGAGCGCATAAAAGCTCTTCAGGGAGAATATGGTGGTGGATCGTGGAGAGGTTTAAGTGCAGGGGATGCCCTGGGAAAAGAAGGAATAACACCGGATGACAGAGCTCCTGAAGGATGTAACATTGCGATGGGGACTTGGGTAGAATTCCAGGAGGGAGATGTGAACAGTTGCCTGCTTTAGGGACTATGACTAGTTTCTTTATAAGACAGAGGCACATCTAGAAAGGTTGTAGTTAAAAAAAAAAAAAATAGTATGCTGAAACTAGAGCATATGAGACCTGGAAAGCTAAACTAAAGAGTTCGCACTCAATTCAGGAGACAGTAGGGAGCCATTGAAGCTTTTTGGTAGGACACGGCACCATCAGAGCTGTATTCTAGGAAGATTATCTTGCTGGAAGGGAATGAGACAGGCTGGAGAAGATAAAGAATGACAATGGCCTGGAGCTCCATTATGGACTGTTGACATCATCCAGGAGAGAACAACGGGCAGGCTTGAGACGGTGGCCTGGGAGATAGAAAGAGGTCTTTTAAGTGTCATATACGAGATAACTTGGACGGGAAACTGAGAAGTAGGCACTGAAATACATGCGATTTTTTTTTCAAATGAGCGGAAAAACCAAAAGGATAATAGTGATGTGTATTTCTAGAATCTCCTAAGGAAAATTCTTTTGCTCATTTTGGAGAGAATATGAGGTGTTTTTTGGTTGACCCTGTAACACCAGTGTGGAATATGGATGGCATGTTTCATACTCGGATCACTGGAATTCTGAAAGTGCTGAAATAGTGACTTTGTGTAAAGAATAAGCACTGCGTGATTAGCCAGAGGAAGCAGGCACTATAACATTCAGATTGAATAAGCATGGGACCTGTCTGTCTCAGGAAGGAAGGCTGACATGATTAAAAACAACAACGAAATCAAACCAAAACTCCAGCCTAGAGCAGTTGACTTGTAAATCTGTGTGGTACACAGAATAGTCTGACCACCATCATGACCAGTAAAGTGTGTGGAATGTGCCACATGGCCACGAAGCTGGTGAGGAAAACGTAATTTTGGAGGGATAGAAGGCTGTATCAGTGCTGGTCCAGAGCCTCTCACGTTCAAGCAGGCTTGATGAGAAGAACAATAACTTTCATACCTTATTTTCATGTTTCTTTTTATGACTTTGCACATCACAGGAGAATGTGGTAGTTCTGGGTCCCTTTATGTTGCTGGTGTATCTGGTCCTCCCTTGAAAGTATATCACTTGCTGTATAGCAGGGGCTTGGCGAATGAGGCATGTGGTTCCCTCATGCTGCTCTAGAAAATTCCACAGATGGCCCATGATCCGCAGGCCTGAATCCTAAAGTCCTCAAGGCCCTGAGATGATCCCAGCAGCTAGAGTTGACCGTCTCCTCACAAAATGAAGCACAAATCTGAAAGGTCTGTTTAGAAGAATAGGTCCAGAAGCTATGCCAGGCAATTTGTTTTTATGCCAGGCAGTGCTTTTAATGAACATCTTTTTATAGTCCGATGTCAAAATTGATGCTTTGAAAATTGGGTTCTGCTTTTAAGTAAACCAATGCATTGTTTAGCGCTAGTTGTATTTTGTGTGTGTGTGTGTGTCTTCTTTGTCAGTTGTATTTGTGCGACTTTGGTATGCTTTCTTAATGTGGCACACAGAGGTATATATATATATATATATGCACTCCATTCTTTCAGATTGTTCAGGTGCTTGCGCAGAAAGACTCCACGCCATGGAGAACAATGGGGGAAGTAATTATTAAGAGAGACTCGGGGGCCCCCTGGGTGGCTTAGTCGGTTGAGCGTCCGACTTTCGCTTAGGTCATGATCCGGCGGTTCGTGGGTTCGAGCCCCGCGTCGGGCTCTGTGCTGACTGCCAGCTCAGAGCCTGGAGCCTGTTTCAGT
>NW_027551578.1:3392006-3422840 GCF_008692635.1 Crocuta crocuta | reverse complement strand
AGATAACTTGGACGGGAAACTGAGAAGTAGGCACTGAAATACATGCGATTTTTTTTTCAAATGAGCGGAAAAACCAAAAGGATAATAGTGATGTGTATTTCTAGAATCTCCTAAGGAAAATTCTTTTGCTCATTTTGGAGAGAATATGAGGTGTTTTTTGGTTGACCCTGTAACACCAGTGTGGAATATGGATGGCATGTTTCATACTCGGATCACTGGAATTCTGAAAGTGCTGAAATAGTGACTTTGTGTAAAGAATAAGCACTGCGTGATTAGCCAGAGGAAGCAGGCACTATAACATTCAGATTGAATAAGCATGGGACCTGTCTGTCTCAGGAAGGAAGGCTGACATGATTAAAAACAACAACGAAATCAAACCAAAACTCCAGCCTAGAGCAGTTGACTTGTAAATCTGTGTGGTACACAGAATAGTCTGACCACCATCATGACCAGTAAAGTGTGTGGAATGTGCCACATGGCCACGAAGCTGGTGAGGAAAACGTAATTTTGGAGGGATAGAAGGCTGTATCAGTGCTGGTCCAGAGCCTCTCACGTTCAAGCAGGCTTGATGAGAAGAACAATAACTTTCATACCTTATTTTCATGTTTCTTTTTATGACTTTGCACATCACAGGAGAATGTGGTAGTTCTGGGTCCCTTTATGTTGCTGGTGTATCTGGTCCTCCCTTGAAAGTATATCACTTGCTGTATAGCAGGGGCTTGGCGAATGAGGCATGTGGTTCCCTCATGCTGCTCTAGAAAATTCCACAGATGGCCCATGATCCGCAGGCCTGAATCCTAAAGTCCTCAAGGCCCTGAGATGATCCCAGCAGCTAGAGTTGACCGTCTCCTCACAAAATGAAGCACAAATCTGAAAGGTCTGTTTAGAAGAATAGGTCCAGAAGCTATGCCAGGCAATTTGTTTTTATGCCAGGCAGTGCTTTTAATGAACATCTTTTTATAGTCCGATGTCAAAATTGATGCTTTGAAAATTGGGTTCTGCTTTTAAGTAAACCAATGCATTGTTTAGCGCTAGTTGTATTTTGTGTGTGTGTGTGTGTCTTCTTTGTCAGTTGTATTTGTGCGACTTTGGTATGCTTTCTTAATGTGGCACACAGAGGTATATATATATATATATATGCACTCCATTCTTTCAGATTGTTCAGGTGCTTGCGCAGAAAGACTCNAAAAAATTAAAAAAAAAAAAAAAAAGAGACTCAAAAACTTTTGTTACTTTATCTACATAAATTCACCTGTCAACCTCTAAAATCCCATTTTTCCTTTTTTTAAAAGACTCTCCTAACTTACATAACAGATAGGTTTCTAAAATTATATGGGTTGAAAATCCAGGTAAGTTACAGCGGCTCCCTCTCTAAGAAGATCACAGCATCTTGGACAGAATGGCTAATTTGTCTTGCCCCCTCACCCTAGATATTGACGTTAGTTTGCATACCATGCTTGCTTCAGACGGAGTCACACAGGTCTAAACAAATCTTCAAGGTTGCCATGAGTAACCTGACCAGAGAGAATGTCCTGGAAGGAAAGGGTTTCCCTGCACACTCCAGTGTGTTTGCGAGACAATCCAGAGGCTTTGTTTTCGTCACCTTCGTTTAAATTTAAATTTTCTTGTCAATGATGACTGGGCTTCAGGCCTTGGGAACAGAGCGGTCAGTCATTACCTCGTGCACTAGGTCAGCTGTCTGTGCAGCCTGTCCGTGTGTCCAGCTCTCCACACTGAAGCAGGATGGGATTTCGACAAGTGGGTATTTCTGGTCTGCGACAGCACTGACGCCTGAGAGTCAGCCGAGTCTCCTCTCCGCCCCGCCCCCCCGCCCTGAGACTGTGGGGCTGGCTGTTGTCCAAGTCAGAATGGCTAAATCAAGGACAGCGGGATGGGTCAGAGAGATGGGGGTGGCCTGAGGTCTGCAAAGCTTGGATACGAACCCCATTCCAAGAGAATGGGGAATTTTCATACTTGGGAGATGGGATCTCCCCTTTGCTTTGCACCCTGATTAACTGGAGGCTGCGTCACCAGCTTTGTGCAGGTTTGTTGCTACTGTAAGAGGAGTGATGGCCGTGTCGCATTTCAGTTGTTTTCATGAGGCTTATAAGAGATTTAAGTCAGGGGTGTCTGTACACAGTTTTTCATTCTGTTACTGTTTTAGGGGAATGGCAGCCCCTGTAACAGGCAAGCCCCAACTGTTTGCTCTAAGTCCCTAGAGATAGTTAGTTCCATTTTGTGGCCTTCTCATGGTAAACATGTTGGTGAAATGCTGTGCGTGTGCCACAGGACATTTTCACTGCAGCAGAGCTCTGGTCGCCCTCAAGAACACCTGTGGGCTTTGAAGTCTTTTGGAGCACATCCCTAATTTCCATGGGCCCCGAGGCTTCCCGGAGGGTAGGCGGATCCTGTNGTGCTCTGGTGTTTGGCCTTTGCCAGAACAAGAGTCCATAAGGAGTAGCAAGTCCAGAAGACTCAGGAATCACAGAGGGAAGTTGTGCCCGTCTTATGAGCGCTCTGCTTAGCGGGCATGAGGCCACACCTGCCCAAACCGCGGGGCCCCGAACAGCTTTGCTCCTTTGGGCTTCTTCCCAAAGGAGTGGATGTAAGAAGAGACAGTGGCTCCCCGCTGGAGACTCCAGGGAGGCTGGGACGTTGCAGGAGTGGCCGGGGGGCGTTGGAGGCCGGCTGGCGTGGGTCGAGGTGGCCAGATGGCATTGGCCCGTGGCCCTGGCAGCACTTCGACGTGAGCAGCAGGTAGAGATGCAGAGGACAGGCCGTCAGGACTGAGCTCCCGGGATGTGGGCGATGCGCGGCCGTGTCTCCTGGCTTGGGAGGAGGCGGGGGGCTGAGGGACGCAGGGGGCACGTTTAGGCGTCAGGATGCTGTTCTAGTCTCGTGTTTCCTTAGCATGCTTTAAGATCCTGAAACGCCTTCCGAGTCACTCAGGAACAATTGGAATTCATAATGAAGTAACGGGAGGCATTCTGATTACACTTCACAGTTGTTTTTTTAGGTGATGGTCCATTTGCAGTAAATATGGTGTCTCATTTATTTGGATAGTTGAGTTGATCTGAAACATTTATTCCTCAGTCTGTGGATGAAGGGAAAGCTTTGTGTCCTTGACCCCACTAAAGATCTAGTTCACTCCACTGCATGATAGTAGCTGTAAAAGAACTTGTGCACAGCGTCTCCTGTCCCCACACTCAGGGCACGCANAGCAGTTAGTCCAGGTCAAATGCATTCAGAATATCATGGTGGTTGCCTCTCTGTCCAACTGTAAATGTATCCTAACGTGCAGTGAGGTACCTCCTATAGGCTGTTTAGATCACCCTGGCAGGCAGCTCCCTACCCTTCTTGGATTGTGTGTCATCATTAGGTAACGGGGATGAGACTGCTTTTACCACTTCACCGCTCAAGGGAAATGAATATCGTTTTGCCTTATTTTCTGGAGAGTCAGCTATACATTTTGATTAAAGGCTCTGTTTTATAGCTCGGTAATGCAAGTGAGCAGTGTTATGGATTGATGCCTTTAGGAAGTCGGTGATGTCTGATCATCTATCCGTTTTTGAGGCTCAGATTGCTGGTAGTAAGATTAAGTGCTCTGATTTCATGACTCAGAAGTTGTTTCTCTTTGAATATAATAAGAAAACTGTAAAAATGGTACTGGTTTCTCCCAGGCCTTGGGAGAAAGCAAGCCTTTGGCTAGCGGCTGGATAAGAGATTGTATGATAGAATCACGGCAAGGTCTCTTCAATCGCCATTAAAATTCTTTACGGCCCGTTGTATATTTAGCAGATGTTTTCTTTTTAAGATAGTCAAAAATATAGAAATAACTGTAATTGTATACCCAGAGTTATTTTTATGGGAACAAAACATTATTCTATTTATATACCTATATCACAGTTTCCATTGGGATTCCCTCCTTACCAGACCTTAATCTGGTTTGCGTTTTCATTACGGTCTTTCATAGTTTCCTGAATGTTCAACTAACAACAAAAAAAGGCATCAGGAACCAGAGAGGGAAAACTTAAAAAGTTGTGGCCTATTTTCTCCCCCTAACTTGGAGGACAATGCTTCTTACTAAATGAAGGGTATAAAATTAGGTATTTCCACGGTTGTATTTTTAAGTAGATGCCTGTACTTCTCTGTCCATTTGGAAACCTCGTCGATCCCACATGGCCACACATTCTATTTCTTAGGATTCCTGCTGTTTCTCCAGCTGCATTTGGGGGTTTCTGGGTTCGTTATGAATTTGTAGCATTTCATGAAGTGACACTTACTTATTACTCTTTTGCTTATTTGCTTATGGAAATTGTCCTGGCAGGCTTTCTGTAGTTTTAATTTTACTGCAAGTTAGCATGCCCGACAACTCTTTGCCAAGTAATTACATTTCTCCCCCATTTCAGCTGAGCTTTCAGCACAAGATTGGGATCCTTTACTGCAAAGCAGGCCAGAGCACAGAGGAGGAGATGTATAACAATGAGACGGCGGGACCAGCTTTTGAAGAATTCCTTGATCTTCTGGGCCAGAGAGTCCGACTGAAAGGATTCAGCAAATACCGAGCTCAGCTGGACAATAAAAGTAAGCTTCCTATCTGTGTGTGTGCACAAATCGAATTCTCCTAAGGTAGGCAATACCGCATAAATCTAAGCGAGCAATCGCGTGCCCTCCTGTTCTTGACCCGAGCAGCAGCCTGGCCAAGCTTATTCGGGATAGAGTTTAGATTTCCTCAGACAAGCAGAGGAAGCACATTTCTCAAGAGGTGTGTGTTTCACACAAGCTCAGAAGGTCAATTCTTTTTTTGTAACACCCGCAGAGAGATTCCCCAGTGCTTCCTGAAGGATCTTTTAATATTTCCTTCTTTCCTTTAGCCTCCCCTCTTCTGCTGTACCTTTGTTCCAGAATATACCAAGGCTAGGCACTGCATTCGTTTCTAAAAGACAAAATATTAGCGCATCCGCTCCTGCCATGGTCTCGGGCTTGTTCTGTTTATTTCTGTTTTCACGATGTTAACTGGGGAATTGACGTGGTGGTTAAAAGCTGATGCATCCTATTTTCCAGTGACCTTACCCATGTCCCCTTGAGTGGGGCACATGTGAGCTCTGAGGTACTGATTTAAAACACAGACTCTCCGCCTCCTACGATATGCGCATTTGTCTTGTATCTTCATTTAGGTAATCATATTCCTTCTGGTCCTCATAAATTCTAAAAACGTTATCTTTGTACTTGGCGCTGTTCGATTTCATTGCTATCAGCCTTTAAAATACCAGCCAGAGTAATTTTTGTGTATTTTGGAAAATTCTCCTTATTAACAAACAATTAACCACTGACTCTTAATAAAAGATGAGCAGTGGGGCGCCTGCGTGGCTCAGTCGGTTAGGCGTCCGACTTCGGCTCAGGTCATGATCTCACAATTCCTGAGTTCGAGTCCCACGTCAGGCTCTGTGCTGACAGCTCAGAGCCTGGAGCCTGCTTTGGACTCTGTGTCTCCCTCTCTGCCCCTTTCCCGCTCATGCTCTGTCTCTCTCTCCCTCTCCAAATAAATAAACATTAAATAAAAAAATAAATAAATAAGATGAGCAGATAGATTCTACAGTTGGAGGATGTGGGAGAGCATGGAGCCCACTTCTGGTAGGGGTGGTCAAGTGGGAGCTTTTCCCCATGGGGCCATCTGTGTGAGGCCATCTGAGGTCCCATGGCTCTGTGCTCCTGGTCTCCTCTGTCACCTTGGACCCTCACTGATTCTCGTCTACATCAGGGTGCTACTGGGGCTTTGTGTGCCTGTCAGTCAAGTCCGGCTTTTTGTCTTGTTTTTCTGGAAGTTAACACCTTAGAACTGGATGATAAGACCTAGAGGCTGTGTTAACTTGTACGCGGGCCCCTGTGTGTCCTTCACACACGCCAGGGCTGGAGTTTGATAATTGTATTGAATGCCTGTGGCTCATGCCTCAGATCTGTAAAGACTGGAGAATAATTTGTGACACCCACTGTGAATATCCACCCATTTGAAGAAAAATCACTGAGACGTTGCCTGACTTTTCTTCTTTTTTCTTTGCCAACTCCCTTGCCTGCAAATCACTACCCACTCCCTAGAGGTGTGGGCATGCTGCCCTTTGGGACGTCCTTCCTGGAAAGCCACTGCTGACATGGATTCATTATCATCCATGCCTGTCATCTTTCTTCAGCGGGGTGGATTGAGGAAACGTTGTAAGAACTTCTGATCCATCCGTCTGTAAAATAGCATTCTAGATAGTGTAAATATTTTCCTATGTATGAGAATGGACATCAGCTTTGAAGTTTTGTGACCTAGGCGATGTCCTTGATACCTCACATATGCAGCACTAAGCACCTTTGCTCAAGGAAATGATAATGCCAGAACGAGATTTTGACACTTTGATTCTCATAATCAACGAATCCAGAGTATTTTTAGGAGTAAGGCATTCTGTGAGATGTGAAGTCTAAGACATCCCTTTAGTAAAGAAGAAGTTTCTAAGAATTACGTTTCATGACATGCTCAAATAATAGTATGTCTTTCATGGAACAGACACACACACACAAATCTTGCTTCTTACATTTACAAGAGTGGTAGTTTTCACCTTGTCCTCCCTCAGGACCTTGGTCGGATCTGGACCTCAAGGAAAATTGACAGTATTGGGCTGGAGTATCTGGGATGTCCTTTCTGGCTTAGAAATGGGTGCTTTCTGCCTCAAGTGCAAAGTGAAATGCAGTAGGAACAACAGGAACTTGAGCCACTAAGATGCTCTCTGCTCAGCGGAGTATGGACCCCAGGCCATGGACCGCCCCTCTCCAGTCTGGATGCAGAGGATCCAGGGACCGCCATGATGGCTTACAGCTCTTGTCCAATAGAAATATTTGCAGCAGATCCTCAAACAAGCTCATCTGTTTACCTTCTCCATTACCGTACTGCCGTACTGATATTTAAGATGAAAACTTTCAGAAAGTATAATTTCAGAAAGCCGTCTTGTAGTACTATTTGGGAAAGACTAGTGACGATCTTTTTTTTTTTTTAATTTTAGAGAAAGTGGGGAGAGAGTGTCAGTAGGGGAAAGGGACAAAGGGGGAGGGGGGAGGGAGAGAGAGAGAGAGAGAGAGAGAATTTTAAGCAGGCTCCACGCTCAGCACAGAGCCCGATGTAGGGCTCAATCCCTGACCCTGGGATCTTGACCTGAGCCAAAATCAAGAGTCAGATGCTCAAGTGACTGAGCCCCCAGGTGCCCCAATGATCATATTTTTACAAGTGTTTTTCCCCCAAAATGCATTTTTCTTCCTTCATTGCAATTTCCCAAAGCCGAAACCTATTGACCAGACTACTACCTACCTATAAGGAGTTCTCTAACTGAATTGTAATCATCTGAATAGCAGTGTGTTGTGACGAGAGTCATTGAACGTGCTGGGTTATTTCATCCCCTGACCTTTGTGTTATTAGCCAGTCAGTTCTTCACAGAAGAAGACACTCATTGCTCCCTTATGACCATGCTTCCTCACTTCCAAAGCCACATTCACTGTCAGGGTCTTTCACCAAGACATTTGGAATGGAATGTCACTTTCCATGATATCCTATGAAAAAATAACAAATATGTATTTAATACATAGTTAAAAGAGAAGATTGCTTTATTCGAGGACCAGTAACATACAGCTTATTAAATGAATATCCTCTCTTACCATCTGCAAGTTGATTTGTTAGTATCCATATGTAAACATTTTAAATTCTTTCCTTTTTTAGTTAAATTGCCTTCTCCGAGTACCTTCTCAGAATCAGCAAAACTGTATGTGCTACTTTCCCTAGAAAATTTTCAGGAATGCTTCTGAGTCAGAATGAATATTCAGGAAGAAAATAATAAAGGCCCGTGAATGCTAAATGTATTCATGTTTTTAAAGTAAATTAAAATATTTAGATTAAAAAAAAGTTAACCCATGGTGATTACTTAGATTTTCCTCAACAAACACAATGGAATAAACTTTGTTGTAAATGACCTTAAATAACACTGTGTTTTGTTTAAAAGGTAGAAAAATAAATCTTTGTGTTGGTCAAAGATTGAAAAAGGCCCCAGATTCTATTCACATCTTATTTTCTATGTATTTTTTCATCTTTATTTATCCATATTCAAAGTGGTTCGAAACTACACCCTGAAATTACGACCTAAGTGTTTTACAGTCACCATGTTTGTTCAGGTACCCAACACTCTCCGTCTGTGATAATCTATTGATAATACAGGTGGATTTTGAATTTGCAAAGAATCATTCTGCTTTTCAGAAGGTGAATAGCTGTATGATTAAGAGGAGTTCAGATGTCATAGTTTTTAACGTGTGTCAGTGTACAATATCCAGAAAGAGACCACCTTCATTCTCCACCATCTTAATCATAGGACTTTATCCTTGCCTGTTGAAAAGAGAAGAAAAGTAATTACATCATTCAGGGAAAGAAATCCTGAACATTTTCTTGTTCTCATTTCCATATTAACTCAGTCCTGTTTCAGTTTTTGGAGTTCTGGAAGATGAAGTGCCCGAGAATCACGTTAAGAATTAACCGTAAACACACACACGCTCCCAGATGGGGCAAGGATGGCTGCTAGTTGGCCTGTACCTGCAGACACTGGTTCGAAGTGGGAGGAACAGCACGCAGTAAGAGAGCGGAGCGGCCACCATGACATGGGTGGTTTACGGTTGCGTGGTTTGATGTTTGCAATTGAATCGCCTTTGGGAAAACGACTTTCTGAGCGTCACATTGCTAACTCTTGCAGTTGCCTGACTTATTTTTGTCATCACCCTCTGTTTTTAGCTGATTCTACAGGAACTCACTCCCTCTACACCACATACAAAGACTATGAGGTCATGTTCCACGTGTCCACCATGCTTCCCCACATGCCCAACAACAGACAGCAGGTAGGTCCTCCGTCCTCTTCCCAGATCCCAGGTCAGCCCGCCGCTGGGCTTCATGTAGTTACAAATTACAAAGAGTCACTGGTGGCAGGGGAGGGGGTGTTCTTGAATGGCATTAATAATCTTTGACTCTTTTATCATTTGGACGTATTTGTACTTTAAATGGGAGTATTTCTGCATCCGTTTTATTTCACTTTTTCCTTACGAAACTTGGAAACTCTTCCACACGCTCCTTTATTCCTTGCTAGGCAAAATCTTAACGGGAACCAGTGTCCTACTGTGTTCATTATTACTTATAATGGCTTATTTAGCCAGCCAGGTAACCTGAGCCCTGGCTTCTGCATATGGGTAGGTAACGTACTTCTAGAAAAATACCGAAAGGACGGATCTTATGACTTACTTGTGACATGATTCCACTTTAGTGGTTTGCTTGTATTTGGGTTAAATCCGGAGTTGAAACAAAGTTCATTTGCACGCACAGGAGGTTTATTTCTGATGTCACTTCACCGCACTCCTTTGCTATAAATACACTGATGTACCAGGGACGGCATAGGAATTGCTCGATAAGTTTATGTTAAATGAATTAAACTTCATTGCAGCAGAGAATTTTTCTTCTTCTTGTTGCTGTTTTCTTAAATGCTTATGAAACACAAGGAAGGTAGTCAAAATACACTTGTTGCGTAGAAACCCCGTCACGAATTGCAAGAACTACCTTAGATCCTACAACTGGGAGGAGAAAGCAGGCCCCCAATTTCAGCCCAGCACTTTGCAGTGGAGGTGGCTCCTCTTTTCATTGTGCCTTCATCCCTTGTCCTTCCTGAATGATCTGCAGTGTTTTCTAATAATCATATCCCTTCCCACCATCATCAGAAGATCTATCTTTTGATCTCATATCTGTATGGTTTTTTTTTTAAAGAGACGGTGTTACAATCCCTAGATCGCATGGACATATTTATATGTTTTAACCTAAAGGATTTCTAGCTCTTAAAAAAAAATTACCTGGATAATGCCAAACAGATTCACTCGTATTAAGAAGCTTAATTTAGAGCAGGACAGTTGCCTAGCAGATCCTTGTGAATCATTCAGGAATTAACCTCCATGTGAGTTGTTGCTCAGAAAACCGATAGGGCTTATTCGGGCCAAGAAACCTGTCGGTACATTAGCAGAAGTAGAGCTAGTGCCTTTTGACCCTGGTCATCGAGTATCCAAACTACAGAGCCCTTCCAGCTCCCTAATTATTTGAGCCGTTGGACTCCCACTGGATTGGCCTCGTCATCTGCCATGTGGAAGCCTCTGGAATTCTGAAGTCTGCTGGGCATCGCTGTTAGCAGGACTCAAACCAGGCTTGCCCTGCCCCCTTTCTGTTGCATGGTGATTGAAATCTGGGGGTTTATGAGTTCTCCACACCTGACTTTTTCACTGCAACTGTCCTTAAAGCCCTACACACACACACACACACACACACACACACACACACACACACACACACACAATAGTAGATGGAGGGACGGGGTTGGGGAGTGGGGGATGGATGGGTGTCTTAAACTTTCCAAACTGGAAATTAAACAGAAAAAGAAATCCCCTGTAAATTAATACTATCCATTATAGACTCTGTAGGTTAAAGACTTATTTCATTACCTCCTTAAGTTTGTTGTTGTTGTTGTTGTTGTTGTTGTTGTTGTTGTTTTACCTTGAATGAGAATCCAAGCCATCGAGTCATTATGCTGATGAGTTAGAGGTAGAAAACTGTAAAATTCTTTTGCTTTTTTAAGTGTTCTTATGGAGTCTGGAATCCATATGATCCTCAATATGGCCCATTGGGGGCCATGTACTAACCAGTCCGTGTACTAACCAGTCTGTGGGCAAGTGTTTGTAATCTAAAGGGGACGGCGAAGAGTGGAGATAAGGGTCAGTGGGCATATTCTGAACTCACCACAACCAGCCACCGTGCCCTGTGGCTTCGGGTAAGGTCTTAGACTCTCAAGAAATTTGATAATATAATGAGGACATGGTTCAGATGGCCAGCAATGGCTGCTTGGAGCCCTTTGTTGAGAAGGATTCTGGGGGACAGCATCTGGGCTCAGAGGGAAAAACGTATTTTAGAGATACTTTCCACGGGTTTGGCCGTGGGGAGATGCAGCAGACGTGATCTTTGGACTAGATGATACACAATGTTTTGGTCTTACTGTCAGATTTCTGTGATTCTGGGTCCCCCTTCGAGGCTTCGGCCTCTAGGTGGAAAAACAGCTTCAACAGAAAAATGTGGCAGTTAAGAGCAGGAATTCTGGACCACTCTATCGGGATTTGATTCCCAGCTACTTGCTTTGTGACCTTGAGCAAAAATTTTCTATGCTTTAGTTTCCTTTGTCCCTGAATACAGGGACTTTGATCCCATTTCTTCCTGTAGGTGTCCATGTGCACCCAGGACCATACCCAGAGTACGGTAAGTGGGCAGTAAATAAATACTTGTCCGGTGAATGAATGAACCTTTCGTGGACGGTGGCTGGAATTAGACCAGCTACTGCATGTAAAGCACGCGATAATGCCTGGCACAAAGTGCGTTCAGTAAGTTTTAGTGGCTGTTACTATTTCACCACTTACTAGATAATAAAGGACAAGTATTTTAAATGACTTAATTTGCATGTTATTTCCCCGTTCCCAATCCTAGAGATCTGTTATGGAAAACTGAGGCCTGGAGTTGAGATCATAAGGGGCCAACTTATCAATAATCTCAGAAGATCATGTTCACTGTGGCATGTAATATTTTGCTCATCCTGGGTTGTTATCAGAATATTCTGTTTGTAGCTAAAAATGCAATCTTTGGAACACGTCCTTCCCAGATTTGTTCTGGGTTGTACCGACTCCCTCCACGTCTCCCACACACCCTACCCGTGCCTACAGATTATGTTAATACCAGGGGTAGAAATGTCTGGAACGACCAGCCGGGCTCATGAGTGCAGTGTCAGGCCACAGAACATGGCCAAGTTAGCTGGCCTGCACACGAATTGTGCCTGTAACCTTGGCCTCATGAGCGCCACGGTATTTGTGACTCTTCAACTGGTCCAGACTTGTCCGCATCAGATAGAATTTCTTGTGTTTGTTCTCGGAGTAAATCAAGCTGAACGCCGATTCCACAATGCATTAAAAGTCTTTAGAGAGTTTACCACTATTGCAAAAGAGTTTGGTGTTTGGAGTGTATGACTCTTATGAGGAAAACCTAGCCAGCCTCAGGGAATGACAAGAAAGCCTGCTCTCAGAGTGGTTTCCTGTCTTCCCTGAAGACCCGTGGTTGTCTCTGGGTCAGTCTGGCAGTCGGGTCTCCTTTTCCCAGGGCTTTCTCCCTGCCTGCCTCCCCTCTGCTTGTCCTGGAGGCAGATCATAGATCAGCATCATGGGATATTATCAGTGGAAAGAAACCACAAATGAGCTTCAGTCTGCACTTGCACAGAGAGACCTTTTCTTCAATCTAACTACATAAAATGGACAAAGGGAGCACGGTGCCTGGCACAGAGTCAGTTTTTATTATTTTTAAAATGTACCAGTAAAGGTGGAACTGCTCTGCTTCGGAGAGGTATCCAACCCCCCTGGATACCTAAAGAATAAGGCCAAGCTGCTAGGTCCTGGACATTCCATTTGAAGAATACTGGTGTTAGCCTAGAGACAGACTTGACCTCTATAGAGGTCGTGGAGACACAGCTTGTTAGGTCTGAGCCAGCCTGGAACCGTTCTCCATATAATTTGGATAAATGGCCGGCCTGTCTTCGGGGGCTTGTGTGTGCACTTCTGTAAGTCCCTAATTGGAACTGCTAAGGGACCCTTCGTATACGGGAGGAATCTAGCTCATTAAGTGCTATACGAGCAAGTCCTGACTGCAGTTGGGCTGACGTATAAATAATAATATGGGATATTTTGGAAGAATAAAATGCCTATTCAGCATTCCATGATTAGATTTATCCCCAGGCCCTGACTAGGAATGTGTGCTTATACCAGATAGTAAGAATGATTGCTTATAGTAGGTTGGTAGGACCCAGTATCAGAAATACTTGTGTCTTCATATCCCTCCTCTTAATCTTCACTTTAAAAATCCACATCCTTGGTTTATTTCTGTTTCTCCATTTGCAGAATATCCTGCCTTGCCTGCCTAACTGGTTTGTACATTTACTCTTCCTAGCGGTTAAATAGTTTGTTTTATGTACTGTTTTATAGTAAATGTTTTATGTAATATTTTTATATCAGTTGTATAAAGTGTATCAGCCATGAATTCTTAAAACTGCAGTTGAATTTGATAATGATCTTGCTGATCTAAGAGTGGTTAGTTACCCTTTCTTTCTTTTTGTGGGGAGTTACTGAGTAGTTAGTTCACTTCCTTTGTGTGGGGAGCAGTAGACAAGGCTTCCCATCCCTGGATTACAGCTCTTTTGTATTTATGCGGTCATACGCATAGGTTTCCCGCTCTTTCTTATCATGCTACTGTTCTACATTCTACCTTCCACGGGAAACTCCAGATGTCTCTTAAATATCAAAACAAAATTCTAACCACTGGTGTTGAGTCCTGAGGATAGAGTGTGTGAGGGTGTGTGTGTGCATGTGGGGGGGGAGGGGGATGTTGTGTGACTGCATGTCAAGGGGGGGGTGTTGTGTGACCACATGTCAAATTAGGAAGGTCTGTGAAGTGGGAGAAGCTAGCCCTTCATGTGAGGGGGAGGAACTTCCCAAGCAAAGGGATAGCAAGTGTAAAGTCCCTGTGGCAGAAACAAGCTGCATTGTTGGAAGGATGAGGAAGCTAGCTGGGAGGGGGAAGGGAGTGAGTGGGTGATAAGGTCAGAGAGGTGGGAAGGTTAGGGTCGAAGGACTCGTGGTCAACCCTATTCCTAATGACGGGGCATTGGATTCCAACCCAAGGACTAAGATCCAGAACTTATGAATGGTTTGCACCAGAGCGCATTTAATTTTTGGCTTAGTTCTGGGCTCACCTCTCTGAACTTCAGAACGTGTAAGGTAATCGTTTAATGATACAGTTTTCTCTTTGAAGTCATGCTAATTTTCACACCTTTGCTTCTTAAGACAGGAGTCTTTCTCTGGAGATCAGCTTTGGCCAATGTCAAATTAAACTTTCCCTTCACTAATTCAGACTCTCAGAAACTTCTGAGCTAAATCCCAGCTGCATTTCTTTTATATTGTACAGCGTGCATCCCACCCCCCTCCAGAATTAGGTGCAAAATGCTTTTTCTTACAATGCTAAAAAAATAAAATAAGATAATAATGAGCCTGTTTGCTTAGAGGCCAATAGATCTGACTTAACTTTTTGCCACCTTTGATCCAGGCGTGGCTACCTGACCATTGTTTGAACTTGCCTTTGATTGTCGCCCCAGTTAAAACTGGTCCTGTGAGGCCCAGAAGTTAGGTGAGGGAATTGAGAATAAACCCAAAGGTTGCAATTTACGCAGCATCTGGATGCTTTTTGGGTGAAGATTCACATTTCACTCTTCTTGTCCTGTTTCACTGCCTGAATGAAGCTTTGGAAATTTCATAGGATTCACTATGTAAATCTGTCTAACGATAATTTTTTTAATAAAAGGTCTCTTTTAATAAGTTTATTTATTTTGAGAGAGATAGAGAGAGTGCACAAGAGCGCGCACACATAAGGACGGGCAGAGAGAAAGAATCCCAAACAGGCTCAGTGCAGAGCCTGACACAGGAGTCAAACCCACAAACCATGAGATCATGACCTGAGGTGAAACCAAGAGTCAGACGCTCAACCTACTGAGCCACCCAGGTGCCCCTGTCTAACACAATATTTATTAACTCATTCTTGCAGTCGAAGACACAGTGTGGTTCTCTTGGCACCGAAAAGTGCTTCACGTGTTCTAGAAAGGAGGAGTTAGCGCTAGACGGCGTCGGTCCTGAATTCCTGAAACAAATAGTGCCATCGGGGTCTTGGTAACCCTGGGCTTTGCCTTCATATCTTGCTGGGTTGCCACACCCTTTCCCCTTCCTGTTCTGGACTCTGCACAGAATTTCACTGACCAATTAGAAGACAAACATAACTAACAACTAAAGAAAAATGTTTTTCTTCATATAAGAAGTCTAAAAAATTACTTAGGTTATCTAATGTTTAGCAAGATTGTGGAAAACAGTGAATATTTCCGTTAACCCTCCAGATGTCCTATTTCTTTTAGGCTCTAAACAAATTCAGGCATTCTGTTAATGGGCAAGGTGTTAATTTTTCTTTATTCTCCTGCAGAGAGCTTTAGGTTTTACTTGGCTGATGACTGTCCTTTTCCCCTGCCCCGCCAAACAGTTTATTGCCTCACCAAGTGCATTTTGCAACTCTCGTTAAATTAGCTAGCTTTTACTTGTTTTTTTTAATAAAATTTTTTTAATGTTTTATTTGTTTCTGAGAGAGAGAGAGACAGCGTGAGAAGGGGAGGGTCAGAAAGAGGGGCAGACACAATATCTGAAACAGGCTCCAGGCTCTGAGCCTGACGCAGGGCTCAAACCCACAAATTGTGAGATCATGACCTGAGTCGAAGTCGACCACCCAACCGACTGAGCCATCCAGGAGCCCCATGTTTTTAAAAATATTTTTAATGTTTATTTTTGAGAGACAGTGCAAGCAGGGGGAGGGGGGGAGAGAGAGAGGGAGACACAGAATGTGAAGCAGGCTCCAGGCTCTAAGCTAGCTGTCAGCACAGAGCCTGATGCGGGGCTTGAACTCACAAACTACAAGATCATGACCTGAGCCAAAGTGAGACACTTAACCGACTGAGCCACCCAAGCTCCCCTTAACTAGACTTTTTTGGCCCCTGTTATGAAGCCAAAGAATATGCTTTGGAAGGGACGTGTTGTTGAGGGAACTGGCCCCAAAGTTGTGCTTTCAATATTCCTGTGGTACAAAGTGTAGAATTGGATCCAGTGTCTTCCTTCTGCTCTAGAAGAAAATAGAAGAGAATAGCTGTCCAGTTTGCTGTGGCTCCTGCAGCAGCGAGGAGGCACAGATGAATGAGTTTATGCCTGATTAATTTGAGAGGGCTGGCCAAGGTCTAGTTCAAGTAAGCAGCCACACAGGCAGGAGGGAGGGGCTGCAGAATTCGCTGTGTCGCCTTGGCCATCATGACTGCCATCTTTCTGTCAATCTGAGAACTCTTGTGTTTCAAGGATATCGAGTAAAGTATGATGTCAGCTATTGTATGTGACGTTCAGCAGAGGTGGTGAACACAATGTTAGGTATTTAAGATACATTTTTTTTAACTTTTCATTTGTTCCTCATTTTCTGTTATCCTGTTTTAGTACCTATAAATCCTGGATTTCAGTTACTGTGGAGATGAGGGAAGAACATCTTAAGCTAGCACGATTTTCAGCTATTGATATTTATTTTAGACTCTCCACCACGTGTGCTTTGGTTTATTCCTTGAAGTAGCCCTATGAGGCTGTCTTCCTAGTAGACTCCGCCTCCTTTCTTAGACCCTGGGGTTCAAAGTCCTTTGGCTTCAACCCTTCTTTGTTTGAAAGATGCAGGTGGGAAGTACGGATCTCCCTATTTCTCCACCATCTTGGCCCGAACCCTGATGTTTCCTTTAGATACTTATCCTTCCTACCATTTTCTTCTTTACATGAAATGTTTATTGCAATTCTTATCTGTGTCCATCTGTAGTATGGGTAAATAATCACACACCATGTAGGACCGAGTTTGCTACTGATTTTTTTACATGTGTCCGAAATGGCACCTTTAACTTACTGAGCAAACATTTTTAAAACTCCAGATGGCTTGTTGGGTCTGTATTAAGGTAAATTTGTATATGTTCAACACTTGACCCCAACAGTAAGGTGACTTTTTCTGTGCGTCTGACTTGAACCATGCTGGTTTAACTGGGAGTTTATCAGCATACGAATCAGTAACTTTACTGGCCTATGGAGATCTCTGGGAGAAGGAACGTTTCATCCCCACGTTTCCAGACCTTCTATCATGCTACATCACAAGTCCGAGGCCTGACAGTGAAACCCTTTTTGTATATGGGCTTAAAAGCCTTTAAGAGTTGAACTTAATGCTCTTTGCAGTGAGGTATGTTCCATAGGTGCCAAATAAAGTTAAGAGCAAGCTCGTTGCCTTTGTTATTGCTAGTAAAGAGAGATTTACTACCTGAGATTATCTCATTCCTGCAGTGACATCACCAGCTCCTTTAAAGATTATTGTATCTATTAAAACTGCAGATCACAAAGTTTGTGAGCACAGATACTGTGGTTTTTTGCTTGCATCAACTCAGAGAGGGCTTTTGTATATGGATTTATCGACATATATTCAAAGGTGTGATCTCAGTTTCACTGCACAGTGTTCTGTGGCTGTGATCGCTTATCTCTACCACCCATTTATTCATTCAGCAAATGTGTACTGGGTGTCGGCTAGGTCCTGGACAGGCCATTAAAAACTAGGAGATCAGAAGTCGGCAAGATCGGTCTCCTACCCTTCTGAAGATTATGACCTGATGCACAAGTAGATCAACAGTTAGCACAGAGGATGGCAACTAATGTAATAGAAATCGGCCTGGGCATCAGGGTGGAGTGCCAAGGTAGGCTTGCCAAGAAAGTTCCTTTCCGGTGAGGTGATAATCTAAGGAGAGCCCTGAGTGAGTTGTCTAGGAGAAAGTTGGGGTGGAAGGGAACATTCTAGGCAAAAGGGATATCAGAAATGATGCTATTAAAATTTGACTGTCTAGGGGCTCCTGGGTGGCTTGTTGGGTTAAGTGTCTGACTCTTGGATTCAGCCCAGGTCATGATCTCATGGTTCATGGGTTCAAGTCCCACGTGGGCTCAGAGCCTGGAGCCTGCTTCAGATTCTATGTCTCCCTCTCTCTCTGCCCCTCCTCCCCCTCAAAAATAAACATTAAAAAAATTTTTTAATCAAAAGATGAGAGTTGTATATTTTGCCCCATTTGGTTTTTACAGAAAACCTTGCTGGTAACTCTTTGTGTGTTCGCTTTCTTGACCGCAGCTTCTGAGGAAAAGGCATATAGGAAATGACATTGTGACCATTGTCTTCCAAGAACCCGGAGCACTTCCTTTCACTCCAAGAAGCATCCGGTCTCACTTTCAGCATGTCTTTGTCATAGTCAAAGTGCACAATCCATGTACCGAAAACGTGTGCTACAGGTGAGTCCGCCACCCCTGCCGCCATATTCTCTCGGGTCTATTTCAGCAGAACACCTTCTCCTGAAATACCTCTGTTTTCTAATTATTATCTCTAACCCCATAATTATCCTTTTATTCTTTTTCTAATTGTATTTCCACTGTCTTCAGTCAGGTAGTTTCTGTAAGAAATAATTGCCTCTTCTCTTGCTTTGAAAAATGAAATTCAACGTTGTAGATTACATGTTTCCTCAATTGCCCCCTCAAAAGCGGCATCCAGACCCTGCCGGAACCATAGCTTCCTTGATACCAGCCTCAGAGGTGGATCGCGTGGCCATTTCAGCTCTTTGCTAGCAGAAGTAGCTCCTATGGCGCTAAAACATTTCTTCTCCTCCAAGATCTTAGAAACACTCCCTCCCACAGGGCGCCTGAGACCAGGAGTTGGCACTTTCTTTAGTGATTTCAAAGGGCCATATGCATGTGGCACCTGGATGGCTCAGATGGTTAGGCAGCTGCCTTGATTTTAGCTCAGGCCATGATCTCACAGTTCGTGAGTTCTAGCCCTGTGTCAGGGTCTGCACTGCCAGCACAGAGCCTGCTCTAGAGCTCCCTCTCTCGCTCTCTGCCCCTCCCCTGCTTGTGCTCTCTCTCTCTCTCTCTCTCAAAAATAATAAATACATAAACATTAAAATAAACATTTTTTTAAAAGTCCATATGCGTGCCCCAGAACCCCTCTGTTCCCTCTTCTCCCTCCCCGAAGACTCTTCTGGATGAAGTAGTTGCTGCCGGAAGATTTGGGGGTGTTGGTAAAAGAGTGGTTCTCTGACCTGGGTTTAGAATCCAGCCCTGCTGCTCGCAGTGCTTTGCACACGTTATTTTACCTTCAGTTTCCTCTCTTAATGTGGAGGGTAATAGTACCTACACCCATGTGTAGGCTAAGGAGCAGAAATCATGCAGAATGCCTCTGAGAGCAACTGGCACTCCCCAAAGGTTATTTCCCTTTATCATCCTAAAACAGTGAGTGCCAGTTCAGCCACCCCCTGGGCCCGAGGAGTGGGGGCGCATGTGTGTGTGCCGGGCAGGGATGGGGAGACCCCCCAAGACCGTGAAGGGTACCCTCCTGAAGGCAGAGAAACCAGTCTGTGTGGTAGATGTTGCCAGTTTACCACCCCGCCCAGCCCAGAGGAACACAAGAGCCTGTAAACTGGTAGTTCTCAGCCCGAATGGTACCTCGCGGTCAGCTTGTTAAATGTGGAAATTCTCTGGCCCTCCCGTGCCAGTTTGCCAGTGTCATGGACCTGGAATTGACTTCAACATCTGTGTTCTCCTCCCCTGGGGATTCTTACTCACATCTGGACGAAAGACCCCTGGCCTAAATGATATTAAAAAAAAAAAAAGAATAACCTCCATTCTATCTAGAAGATATGTTTAAAACCATTAATGTTGGTACAGACACGGTAATTTGGATTATTCTTCTGCAGTCTCACCCAGTGAGTGGTCATTATGAAGAGTAATCTCCAATGAACCTTCCTCATGGGTTAGGAACTTAAGACTGCAGCTTTATGGAATTTGATGCTGTCGTATTGGCTGGTCTTTTTAGGTCAAGTCAAGTATTCTTAATTATTTTCCATTTTGTTTATACTTATTTCATGAGGTGGTGTGTGAGCCGCAAGGATCTTAAGGAACAGTAATGTCTATTTTCATTTGTTTCAGGTTTTCTAGTTTTCATAAAATAATAAAGAAAGTAATAAAATGAGCAGGGAGGGATGTTGAAGCCAGTATTGGACTAGATGTAAATCTTACCCATAAACCAAATGAACTGCATCCCATTTTCTGTGACAGAGGATAGCATTATGCAAATCATTCAAATCTGGAACCATTTATTATACATAGATATATGTGTGTATATATGTGTGTGTGTGTGTATATATATATATATATATATATACATTTTTTTAACATTTATTTATTTTTGATAGACACAAATCACGAGCAGAGGAGGGCAGAGAGAGAGGGACACACAGAATCGGAAGCAGGCTCCAGGCTCCAAGCTGTCAGCAAAGAGCACAACGCAGGGCTTGAACCCACAAACTGTGACATCATGACCTGAGCCGAAGTCAGATGCTCAACCAACTGAGCCACCCAGGCACCCCAGGAACCACTGATTTTTAAGAACCCACGTTATCATCACTAAATTACCATTTGCTCATCAGATTCAAATGTGTAGTCAGAGTACCTCAAATTCTGTAAAGTGCCTCATAAACATTCATACCAATCATGCTTCAAAACTTCACGAGTATTCCTCAACAAGTCAGTAATAATCTTCTTGAATACTATAATTGCATCCCTTCCATAGCATTTTATGAAGCCATATTAAGTCTGTCACACAGAATAAGGTTACAGCTCTCAAATTTTCCAGAAACGCCTTATAGGGCCCTTTCATTTATTTGCCAGTCCTCAAAGCAAACCAATGACAAAATAAATTCATTAACATAATTTCTGAGGATATGACAGAATATAGTCCAGGCCTACTGTTTTCTGAATTGCTATGTCTTTTTTCTTTCATGTTTATTTTTGTGAGAGAGACAGAGCATGAGCTGGGGAGGGGCAGAGAGAGAGGGAGACACAGAATCTGAAGCAGGCTCCAGGCTCTAAGCTGTCAGCACAGCTCTTGCGGGGCCGGAACGTGAAACCGCAAGATCATGGCCTGAACCAAAGTCGGACGCTCAACCAACTGAGCCACCTGGGCACCCCTGAATTGCTCTGCCTTAATGCGGGGATGCATCTTGAAGAAGACTGCATGGATCGCACACATCTCAGGGAAACCCCCCACGAGTACCGTTTCCCTGAGAAGCTCCATGCAGGTGTGAGTGGCAGTGCATCCTGGCTAATGAGGACCCATGGTACCCCGTAGTGCAGATCCGCCGTCTAGACATGCTGTTGAGGTGGAGAGCCCTGGATGACAAGCCCAGAAGTGTAGAAGGGCACGCTCCCCCCACCTTACAGTGGGGGGATGCAGCAGAGTTGCCAGGAAGCACTTCCGGGTCGACTTGAGCCTAAAGAGACATGATGAGGTGGCATCCCCAAAGCTCCACATGACATCATGCTACCCTGAAATCTTAAAAGAGGAAACTGAACAAATTGCCTCCTCCTTTCTACAGGGCTCTTCCATTTTACTATCAGGAGCTATTGCAGAGCTAACCTTGAGGGATTTCTGTATTTGTATACTTCCCAAGATAAACTTTTCATAAACTTGTTGAAACCCAGTGATAAACTCATCATAACTCAAGTGAGGCAGCTTCTTGCTGTGTAGGCTTGGTGGCTAACTGTTAATTAAAAGTGAAGTGATATCTACAGAGAGTGAAGGCTTCCCTTTTAGGAAATGTAATATGTGGTCCCTCCCAACAGAATTAGATGATACTGTTATACCAGTGACCAAAATGATGATTGTTAGAGTAACGATGGTAGTAACAGTTTGCATAATAATCACTATGCATGCGTTATTTTATTTAATCCTCACCATGGCCTTTTGAGAATGGCACGATTGAAACTCCACTTTACCAATGAGGAAACCGGGGCACCTGGGTGGCTCAGTCGGTTGAGGGTCCAACGTCAGCTCAGGTCATGATCTCATGGTTCGTGAGTTTGAGCCCCACATCAGGCTCAGAGTCTAGAGCCTGCTTCGGATTCTGTGTCTCCCTGTCTCTGTGCCCCTTCCCTGCGTGTGCTCCATCTCTCTCAATAAATAAATAAATAAACAAGCAAACATTACAGATCAGGAAACTGAATCACTGAAGGACTATAGCACCAGCTCAGCACCTCTCAGAAAGCGGTGGATCTGGAATCCCAAACAGGGCAGTCTGCTTTCTACTACTTTGCTTCCCTAAAACCCTTTAACTTGCCTATTCACAGTCATCTTTATGTTGTTGCTTTCAGTGGAGGGATCTTATATCTAGGTATGCTATCAAGTTATCAGAAGAAATTCTGAAACACGTTCTTGTTTCAACCCATTGGCAATGATCTAAATCTGGCAAAGGAATATTCCCCTGACATCAACTGTGTTTGAAAGAATCAAGGATTGTATACACTTCTGTAACCACCGATCTCTGATTGATCTCCATCTTGTAATGTCATAGTAATCCTAGAATATCCATACATAAAATCTGGCCGCTTTTCTCGTACAACTTCGTTCTGAGATTTCAGTTGATCAAGTAGTAATATATCACACATCATAGGGGGAAGGTCCACTTACGTATTCGGGTCAGTAATTTGGGACAGAAAGGATTGCCCTTTTACAAGATGCCTCCCTCTATCCACTACAGAGCCCCACAGCACGAGCTTTTCTGGAGCATATGTAGTTATAAAAAGTTGTCCCTGATGCTTTGGCTTAAATGCACACCAGCTGCAGAAGGAGTAGCTGGAGATCATGGCGCTAAATGCAAAAAGTAATTCTGCAAGGTGTCAGATGATACTGGGCCTCCTCAGCCTTCTGTGGGTAAAATTCTTCCCGGAGTCTGTGCTCGTAACTGGAAGGAAAAAACAGATCCAGGGGAGGTGACCACGTGAGTGTATTGGAATGGCAGGTCCCAGTGGCACATAGGCCATGTGAGCTCACTGACAGGTGTCAAGAAGAAGCAGCGAGGTGTGGTCAGCCTCACCGCAAGCCCAGACAGGTAGCTTTGCGACAGCTCTCTGGGAGTTAAAACGTGAGGACAGATGAATTCCTGCTCGGTCTAGAATGTCCACTCTAAGGATAGTAGCAGGGGGAAGATGAGCCAAGTATGAGGTTGCTCCCAAAGACACTTCAGCCTTTGCGGCATTTTTAGGGCCTTCCTCTCGGGACACAAGTCAAATCCGCCCTATCACCATCTGGTTTAGTGCATACACTGCCATCTCAATGAATTAGGTGCCTCTGTCCCAAACGGAATTAGTCCTCCCCTTCCTCTTCATACTAGCTAAGGCCCCATGCAGACTGTCTTCCATCACAGTGGACTCACTCTCGAGTGAAATCAAAGGTGAGAGAGATGTGAAGACCGTGATCTGTTTAGAGTCTAGCCAGCCACTTTCCAGAGGAGGAGCTTACACCTGACAACACATTTGGACAGAATTCATTTATTCCTTAGTTCACCACATTCAGGATTTTCTAGAGTGATGATGTATGATTGCTTCCTTTGTTTATCCCATCGCAGAAAGTATCAGCCCGGGCAGATGTGGGATTAGTACCAATTTCCGGATTGCACTGGCTACCCGGTAATCGAGGCGCAGATGCCACGGGATTCATTCATTCATCCACTCAGTCCTTCACTGGTTTAGGGTCATTAATTCACTCTGCATAGTTGATCTTACTCCAAAAAGGATTTGAGACAACTACAGCTTCTGCCTGACATAGATAGAGCATTGCTGGGCTCTACATTGACCTCTTGTAGAGCATTGTCACTCTGCGTTTGATCTTTCCAGCCCCTGAAATCTTGTAAAATTTTACTCCCATAAAAATTTTTTTACATATAACTTACTGTCAGATTGGCATACAATACCCAGTGCTCATCGCAACAAGTCCCTATAAAACTTTTATTGAGATTTTTCAATATGTGACCAAGTGAGCACTTCCCTAAAAATTGTGACACTTAACAATTCTGACCCTGTCAAGTGGGATCGTTGTGTCCAGTACCAGTGAGATCCCAAGCAGCCACCTGGAGCTAATAACCTCACTCATTGAATGCTTTGCTGCCTTTTCATGTGATGACCACCTGCAGACTTAGAGTACTGGCCTGGCGCCATCTGAAATTCTGGGCTTCCCTTCCCACGGATTGGCCCATTACCCCCTATTTAAGTCCACTGGGGCATCCATTACAAAGTACCCACACACAGGTGGTTTAAACAACAGACATTTGTTTCTCATGGTTCCGAGTCTGGAAGTCCAAGATCAAGGTGTTGGCTGGTGTGGCTTCTCCTGTGACCTCTCCTTGGCTTGCAGATGGCCGCCTTCCTGTTGGGTCCTCCGATGTTTTTTTCTTCTATGAACACATGTCCCCAGTGTCTCTCTCTGTGTCCAAAACCTCTTTAAGAGGACACCGGTTAGATTGGATTGGGCCCTAATGACCTCATTTTGACTTAATCATGTTTTTATGACCCTATCCTTAAATAAAATCACATTCCAAGTTACTTGGGTTCGAGCCTTAAGCATACACTTTTGAGGAGGCACAACTCAGCCCATAACACTCCCCATCAGAATACCTCGCTGGCTCAGTTGGAAGAGCATGCAACTCTTGACCTTGGGCTTGTGAGTTTGAGCCCCACACTGGGTATGGACATTACTAAACTAAAGGAATAAACTTTTAAAGAAATCTAAGTTTGAAAAACAACCAAACAAAAACTAGGTATCCAGAAATTATATAACAAAAAGCTACCCCAAAAATGGTCTAAGTTTAGAGTATGGGTATATATCACGGTTTAGAAGATAAACAGGATGATATTACAGCTCATCTCGTTTCTTTTTTTTACTTTCGCAGTGTTGGGGTTTCTAGATCAAAAGATGTCCCACCATTTGGCCCACCAATTCCCAAAGGAGTAACTTTTCCAAAGTCAGCAGTATTTCGGGACTTCCTTTTAGCCAAAGTAATCAATGCGGAAAACGCAGCCCATAAGTCAGAAAAGTTCCGAGCGATGGCCACTCGAACAAGGCAAGAGTACTTGAAGGATCTGGCGGAGAACTTTGTCACAACTGCCACTGTGGACACCTCTGTGAAATTCAGCTTCATTACACTGGGTGCAAAGAAAAAGGAGAAAGTGAAGCCAAGGAAGGATGCCCATCTGTTCAGCGTCGGAGCAATCATGTGGCATGTAATAGCCCGGGACTTTGGCCAGTCTGCTGACATTGAATGTCTTCTTGGGATTTCCAATGAATTCATAATGTTGATTGAGAAGGATTCCAAGAACGTTGTATTTAACTGTTCCTGCAGGGATGTCATTGGGTGGACATCTGGATTGATGTGTATCAAAGTGTTTTATGAAAGAGGGGAATGTATCCTTCTGTCCTCAGTGGATAATTGTGCTGAAGACATCAGGGAAATTGTCCAGCGATTAGGAGTAAGTACACATCTTGTATTTCCTCCATCCTTAGGTCTTCAATCCCAGATTCATGACGGTGTCCACCATGGAAATTCCACCACACTTGTGGCACCTAGGGAATGAATTACCATTTTGTGTGGCTACAGAGCTTAATTTTCAATGTTGTGTTCTTTTGAGCAGTTGCTGAATACATGAGCGGTGGAGAAACGCCCATTACACACTAATTGGAGAAGAATAATTAAACCAACTTCCAAAAGGGGGGCATCAGGATGTATTTTTATGATATCTGAAGGAAAAAAAAAATACGGAGATTTGTCCAGATATTACATGCGTTTGTGGAGACTGACATGACAGTACCCTCCCAGAGGGAGATTACTGGGCACGCAGTTGCCCTTGACCCTATGAATGAGTAACTCCTTTTTGCAACTTCAATTCTGTGCATGTTGATATAGCAGATACTTTTGTTTAGTCTGCTAGATTAAATACATTATTAAGTTGCAGTCACGATTTCTTAAGGAGGAGGTTTTTTATAGAATTACCCTTTAAGTTAGACTTAAAAAAATTAGTCATAAAAAAGATTTTTTTAAATGTTATTCTTAGTACAGGACCCCTAAATGATGTCCATGGTGTATAACAGTTGTAGTTTGCTCCTAATTTTCACACAGAAAGATCCAGATTTTAGTTTGAGTCTGTCCAACCGGTTATAAGAATCAAATAGAGTACCAGGACACAAACGCACTATGACAAAAGAATTTCTCATGTTGAAATCTTCTTCCAAGGGGATGTAGATTTCATTTTTAGAAAAGATTTAGTCAATTGCAGATCATGACACAAGGCGAATTTATGCCCGTTTCCTGCCCTCTTTCTTCCCTCCAAATATAAATCTGCCCTTTGTTATTAGAGACCACGTATTAGAGGCAATACAACCAAGTCAGCGTCTGCTAGCTCCGGAGAAATAATTCCATTATTTGTAGATACTATTTTCAAGAACAGGCCTCCGTGTGTTCAATGTTTATTGGGTGTATATGCGCAAACACAGATGTGATTTGCAGATGATTAAGTATGTGATTAGTTTATGTGCAAGGGGAACTCAGTTATGCTTGGTGAGTCCCAGGTGAGTCGCAGGACATGGTGTGCTCTCAGCAATATCATAAATACTTCTTTTTAGGAGGTCCAGAGTTACAATCTGTGCTCCTGACAATAACAATACAAATGCCACTTCACCACCCGCCAAAATGCACATTCCATAGGTCCTTACCCGTTCACTGTTTTGTGGACCCCATGCTGCCTTTTTCTCAGAAAAGCTGTGGTGTGACTGATGTGACCGAGGTGCCTGATGTCTGAAATATGTTTGAGAAAACGTATTGTGTGTCTAGGGTGACTTAAAATGGGAGGTTTTTGGAAACAAACCAACCCACAGTTAAGAGATTAGAACATAAGGTTGGTACAGGACAGTCACAACAGAAACGAAGAAAGAGGATCCTGTGTTCATAGTGTGCAGATGGTGGGAATGAATGCTAGTTGGCAGGTGGGAGACTGCATTTCATAGCGGTGGAAAGTGAAATTCAAGGTGTCTGCTACACAGGTGCAGACCCAGGAAGGAAGGAGAGCTTATACCTAAAGGGACACAGGTGGGGCCAGCTTCCCTGTGACCCGTTCTCAGGGACGCACTCTCAGGAGATCCCATGCATGGTTGAGTGTTTTGCTGTTACCATCTTGAAATTCTGAATAGGTTTTTTTTGTTTTTTTTTTTGTTTGTTTGTTTTGCTAGGGGGCCCTGCCTTCTTACTTTGCACTGAATGCCATAAATTGTATTGCCCTCCTGGGTACATGGATAGGAAGCCACCATTTTCCTGTGATAATTGATTCCATGGAAGTTTATAAAGAACTCCAACTAAACAATCCTTTATCCCTTGCAAATGTTAAGCAAGGAGCAGAAGGGATAAAGGAGTAGCAAATAGCAAAAGTAGGGCAGGTAGCAGGTGGTTGGAGAAGAAAAGCAGAAGAGACACGTAGGACTCAGGCAATGCTTGACTGTTCACTCTTCAGTCTGATACACGATGTTAAATTTCAACTGACAATTGCATTAGTATTTGAAGGAAAGCAGGGTATATGTCATGCATATGTAGCCTTTTGCTAGGAGAGCTTCGTTGAACCAAAGTCGAAAAGGAAATGAAGAAACATTTTATTCAGGTTGTACATATGACAAAAGTCCTCTCCCAACAATTTTAAATGAGGTCAGCTCCGAACTTGGGATGCTTTCATCTTTCAAAACTTCACCACTAAGACCACAATCCCTTGCCCCTTTTTCCTGAGCCCCAGCCTGTCACGTGTGTCTGTGAGAAGTTGATTGGCAGCATGCGCACCCATGATGGTAACCATGGAAACCACCCACAGCATCCGACACTGAACCAGCCCCATCCCACACCAGTACTTGTGCTCATAGGTCCTGTTAAATAGGAATCCATGCTTTGCATGGAAATGGCGCATTTATTAAACTGCAGCTTTATATGTTAGCTCGGTGCTTTTGGGGAGATGGGTCCTCCTGACTTTAAATTTCCCACAAATAAGGGATGCCGTAGTCGTCACATGACATTTAATGGGCGTGTGTTTTCCTTTCAGTGCCTGTAAGTTATTCTCGGTTCTCACTTTCGAGGGTGGCATTAAATGATTGCCAGTACTTTAGCGCACTGTGTGGGATGTAGGCCACCTTTCTTGCACGTTCCTTCGGACCTGCCCACGTTTGAGCTAAACGGTGCTTACCACCCAGGCAAGCTGAGGAGGCAGTCTGTCCCTACGAGAGGGCTTCCGGAGGACAGAACAGAGTGTCCACGGGGCCGGTGCATAAAGAGAGTTGCCCTTCCAAGTGTTAGCCTGGTAGGGGGTTGGGCCATTTTTGAAGTTGAATGAAATTGTCTAATAGAGTGAATGTTTCGTGGGTGAACTTGTCACCGTGTTGAAAGGGTCTGTCCTTTTCCGTTTGCTTCCATCTGGAATGTGGGGTTTATACGCTTGAGAGCCAAGTCCGTTGACACAGGGAAGGGGAAGAGGGAGTTATCAGAGCCCATCCAAAGCTCATGAGTGCCAGGTCAGTGGCTTCTCTGTAAGTGCAGGACACCTGTTTCAGAAGCATATTTGCCTTTGAAGAATAAAGCCGCTGTTTCACTTTTGTTATTTTCCCCGAGTCTGATGCCACAGTTAATTCTGGTGAACTCAGTAAGGCCATGTTCTTACAGGGACCGGTGGAGGGAAGGGCTGGGAGGGCCGTGTGCGCACCTCTACCTCGGGCCCCGCAGCGGTATGTCTCTCACTGCCTCCTTCCCCCTGCAGATAGTGACAAGGGGCTGCGAGACTGTGGAAATGACCCTGAGGAGGAACGGGCTGGGCCAGCTTGGCTTCCACGTGAATTTTGAAGGGATCGTTGCTGACGTGGAACCTTTTGGCTTTGCCTGGAAGGCTGGCCTTCGCCAAGGGAGCCGCCTCGTAGAGATCTGCAAGGTGGCCGTGGCCACTCTGACCCACGAGCAGATGATCGACCTGCTCCGGACTTCTGTGACCGTGAAGGTGGTCATCATCCAGCCCCACGATGATGGGTCACCCCGGAGGTAAGGCCCGGAAGGCCCTAAACAGCACGTGCCCCTCCTTGACCTCTGCTGCAGGTGCTTTCCAGGCTGCTCCCACTGGGTCCTCAGAAGATGTGAGCACGTGCATCTTGGGCGAGGGTTGTTTGGACATCAGCCATGAGAGCAATCTAAAAAGAGTTTTAAAAAAGTTACTAGTGTATAATAAATGATAACTTATAATTCTCTAAGCAATTTACGGGGACACTGACCGGGTAAAAGCTGAGCTATTACAAACGAAAGAGTACATCCCCTGCTCCATCCACCAGGACCATGGAGACCTATTTCTTTTTTTTTTTTTTAAACGTTTATTTTATTTTTGAGACAGAGAAAGACAGAGCATGAGCAGGGGAGGGGCAGAGAGAGAGGGAGACACAGAATCTGAAACAGGCTCCAGGCTCTGAGCTGTCAGCACAGAGCCCGATGCAGGGCTCGAACCCACGGACTTCAAGATCGTGACCTGAGCCGAAGTCGGCTGCTTAACCAACTGAGCCACCCAGGTGCCCCCATGGAGACCTATTTCTAAGAGGAAATCTTCTTTACGATGTCTCCACCTTCAGCAAGTTAAATACACCACACTGCTTAAATTCCTTTCTATAACACGAAGCCAGTGACTACTAACAAGATATGTAAGTGATCATGACCTGTGTGTCTGAAGGGACAGTGAAACATCACACACACTGTGTGAAGTGACTAGTCCATTCTTGTTGAGCTGGTTGGGACATTCCCGTCAGCTGTCACAAGAAACCTGTGCAGAAACCTATAGAAGCTCAGGTGGATGGGTGGAGAGTAGGGACAGAATGGAATTAGGAAGTGAGAATGTTTATTTGTTAATAGAAAATAACCATGCTCAATATCATGAAAATATTAGGTCCCAAGGGAAAGAATGCTAATTAAGAAGAAGCCATCCATCTGGCTGTGGCCCCCCATGTCCCTTCCCTCTCCAGCTTACAAGGAACTCCCACGGGCTGCCTGCCCCACTCTGGCTTTTGAGAGATAAGGCATGCTCGGAATTCATGCCTTCGCTGTGTGACCTCAGGTCATGCATCTGCTCTCTCTGAGCCCAATTTAATATCTGTAAGATGGGGATTATGATATTGCCTGCCTCAGACCACTGTCACGAAGGTTACATAAGAATAACACATGGGAAGCACTTAGTACCTTCTGGCATACTCTGTACCCCCACACGTTTTAGGTAAAATTGAAAAAATATCTTAAAAGCCTTAGGATATTCGTATATTTTCGTGCTCTAAAAGAAATTCTTATTCCAGGATAGCAGGAGGACTGTACCCATTTCTGGACATACTGCCGTGGCAACTGAGGCCATTCCTGGTACCTTCTCTGTCCTCTCAGCCAGCGCTGCCCTGTCGCAGTCTCCGCGATGATAATGTTCCCTATCTTCGCTGTCCAAAACAGTAGCCGCTAGCGACATGCAATTGTCACACACTTGAATTGTGGCCAGTGCCACCCAGGAGGCGAATGCTGCATTTCAGTTAAGGTTTACGTAGCCACACATGGCTACTGTTCAGTGGCTTCATCAGCTCGAAAGCATGACCTTTCTTAGAAAACGGACCAGAGGTATATAACCGCCTTCTTCCTCCCTGAGGAATTCTGCTAAAGTCTGTTGCCATTAGATTTCTAACCATTTGCTACCTGCCTGACTTTCTGTGGCCTTGTTTCCTATGTCTGCCCAGTAGGTTTCTAAAATAAAGGTGTAACAAATTGAAATTCTTCTTGAGAATAGCAGCCGTGTGTCATGGGCAATATCCAAGGTGCTCCTGTTGCCTTGCCAGATTCTGTCCCATTCAGTCCGTTTGCTTTCCAAGAATCCCACGAATCACACGTAGTGGTATGAATGCAAAGGAGTCAAAGACACAACTATTTTTATTAACAACGAGACTTGGAGGGGCGCCTGGGTGGCTCATTCGGTTGAGCGTCCGACTCTTGATTTTTGGTTCAGGTCACCATCTCACAGTTCTTGGGATCAGGCGCCGCGTCGGGCTCAGCACTGGCAGCACGGATCCTGCTTGGGATTCTCTCTCTCTCTCTCTCTCTCTCTCTCTCTCTCTCTCTCTCTCTCTCTCTCTCTTTGTGCCCCTTCCCTGCTCGCACCCTCTCT
>NW_027551578.1:3379229-3391925 GCF_008692635.1 Crocuta crocuta | reverse complement strand
TCTGTGTGGTTCTCTCTCTCTCTCTCTTTCTCTCTCTCTCTCTCTCTCTCTCTCTCTCTCTCTCTTTCTGCCCCTTGCCTGCTCGCGCCATCTCTCTCAAAATGAATCAACTATTAAAAAGATATTTTAAAAAACGAGACTTGAAACTAGCAGAAGGCAAATCCTTTAGACCTTTGAAGCCACTGTATTGTGTATGTGAAGGGTTTTAAAATAAACCTTAAGCAAGTTTACCAGAAATTTTCCCATATGGTAAGAAGTCTTTCTTCCTTGGATGGAAATACAGATTTATAAATCTGGTGAGACTCATAGAGGTTGATTATTACTATGGAATGAGACAAAAGGGTTACCACGTTTTTTCCCTTTAAGGTAAAAAACAAAATTTCTCACCTATTTATAATTCTAGCCTACTGTTTTTCAGTAAGATATCCTTTAGGCTTTCAAGAGATCTAGTTAATAAAGATGTTAAAATTATCATGTTTGCTATTTCGAACATATGATTTGGAAGAATAGAATTTCCTAGGAAATAATGAATTGTTTTCTTCAGCTCAAACAAACAACCAAAAACGTACCATTTAAAAGTTCTGGCTGTTACTTTTCTATCCAAGGACGAGGAGTTATCTCTGCCTTGGTCTGCATGTAATGAATTCTTTCTTTGTTTTAAATGCAAATGCTCTTATTGAAGCTATTCAAGATATTTAGAGATTTTTGCCTTTGTTTCCTCCGTCTCATTAATGTCATTCCCTGAAGATACAGATTTCTCTCCCGATTAACCTGGAATAACTGTCTTCTGCATTTTTACCTTTGCCAGGAACAGAATTAGCTGTGTGCCTGGTAGTGACACTCTGCTTGTCCCTCACCCCCGTTTCTGCAAGCCATGAAGGTTTAAAGCCTCACGTGTATCATTTAAAATCCCTGCAGTTCAGTCTTCCAATGTTGCGGGCATTTGAATCTGTAAAGTTTTAAATCCAGATTTTTGTCAGTTTGGGGTTTGCATCCCGCTGGGGACTGTCTGGGCACCCTAATAAAGCCACTTTGCTGTTTTCAGGCAGCTCTGTGTCCTAAGGAGTAATCCCTGCAGTAAAAGTCCTTTGCCTCAGACCACAGTGCAAGTGCGAAACATCATTTTAAATTTCGTCCATGATCTAGCAAGCTTAGCCTCTGCGTTACTAGACTTTTTTCTTTAGCCTCTGTGTTACTAGATTGTTTTAAAGGAATAGTGGTGGGGGGTGGGGGGGACTTTAAAAGGGGAAATGGGTAGCGTTTTGACTTATTTAAAAAATTAAACTACAGCTTTTAAATGAAACCTCGCTCACTGCTGTGCCTCCTTAACAAAATCTACAAAGATCTGCGTCAAGCTAAAACTAGACATGTGATTGGTGGCATGGACACTTACCACCGTCTTTTCCACACAGTGTCCTGAGGTCTTGTTAGGGAGGGGGCTACAAAGAGACGTTCATGTAAATGTGTGTGTGTGTGTGTGCGCGCACACGCGCGCGCTTGTGCATCTTTAACATAAGAGCCATAGGACAATAAAAATAGCCAAATCAATGAATGGCAAGATATTTCGATCTTCATAAGCATCACAATTGATAGACTGAAAAATGTTCCAATTCATTTTTGCCGTTTATCAGCTGGATTTTTGTCCTGTTGGCTCTAAATGTGGGGGTTGGAGGGGAGACAATTCACCTCCAGGCTGTCTGTTTCCAGCAGCAGCAGCAGGACAGGCCTATCCCCTGATGGATTCACTTCTGGTTGTTCACAGGTCAGAAGGCGTTTGCTTATGACTCAGAAGCTGCTGGATTAAATGAAGTCTTTAGTCAGGAACGTATTTCTCAAAAGCCAACCGCACACTTTGAAGCCCCGTTCCCCAGCCTAAGGTGGGGGTGGGAATCCCAGCCGTCCCTCGGCTGGGAAGGCAGACGGAGCCATTTTTCCCTGTTCCTTGTGGCGTTCCTGACACACTGAGCGGGGTGGACCCCTTTGGGAATGCTTGTTAAGGGGTGTCGTGCTCCGGGAGCGAATGCATACAGGTGGGAGAGTGAGTGGCAAGAAGCATTTCGGAAATAGCACTCTTCAGATGGAAATGAGGCTTAACAAGGGAGCGAGGGCATTGCCCAAAGGTGAAGACTTGCCGAAGACACGTAATGAATCTCTCCCTGGTTTGGCAGGGGATCCCATTGCCCCGGCCCCTAAGCCTTGAAAGGTAACGGACACTCTATCACTGTTGTTTTAAGGCAAGCATGTCAGTGTGAAAGGCGGATATAGAGGAAGTCAGACTCATCAGAATTTTGCACGAGTTGTTACACAAGGCCAGTGATACAGTAAATATGTCCCCTAAATGCCTTGCTGTGGCGCATCTGTTTCGGTGGGATTTCTCGTACTTTGTTGACATCCCATCCCAGACAGATTATATGATGCAAAACAGTGGAAATGATCTCACGTCACCCTGAATCTCAACCCCCTATTCTCTCGTCATTCTCTTGAAACTTTATGCTCATTTTTATAAATTGATTGTACTTTAATTTAAGCTCATCCTGTAAATTGAAGCTTTACCGCTTGGTGCCAACCATTCAACTCCCCAACGTACACACAGGAAGACTGGGAAGTAGGAAGAGTAAAGGAAACTCAGTTTTGTCAGGTTAACATTTTGGAGGGAGGTCGGTATATGTGAAGTAGGCGGTGAGTTCAAATCTGGGCCATTTGGTTTCCAACCGATTTGTCTGGAAAAGAAAAATCCGTTACATTTGAAATGAGTGTTAGTGTGAGCTGGGAACAGGTTCTGCGTCCTCTCACCCCCTCCCCCCAGTGCAAAGTTCAGCGTCTTCTCCCCCTGTCTGAAGTAAGAACGTTGCATTTACAGAAGGAACAAAAGCTGCGTGGCCTTGTGTGTTTACTCAGTCATTCTCTCTTTCACTCTTAACTGGTTTATGCCACAAACTTTGCCAGACACTGAGGCTATTCCAATGGCTGGGACAGTCCTCATATTTCCTTCCCTGGACTCTTTTCATCTACTTGGCATTCTAAAATACAGCACTTCCTGGGGCGCCTGGGTGGCTCACTTGGTTAAGCATCTGACTTTGGCTCAGGTTATGATCTCACGGTTCACGAGTCTGAGCCCCGCCTCTGCTGACAGCTCAGAGCCTGGAGCCTGCTTCAGATTCTGTGTCTCCCTTTTTCTGCCCCTCACCCGCTCATGCTCTCTCTCTCCCTATATAGCAAAAATAAATAAAAACATTTAAAAGTTTAAGAAAACCATAAAATAAAATACAGTACTTCTCATTCATGTTCCTGCTGCCTAAAAACAGATTCTCAAACTCCAGCAATAGTGCATTACTCAACGCTCTGTAACTCAGTGCGGAAAACGCTCTCACCCTCTCCAGCCAATGACTGACACTTCTGCGCTCCTGTTGTCTTAGCAGTTTGAGATCTTGGAACGTCACTGACATTGTAAGAGGAGCGCAGAGGGTGACCATGAGCATGAGCATTGCGTTAGGCAAATAACAGGCACATGTGTGAAAAGCAGGCACCACGCTGCAGCCCTGGGCACCCAGTGAGTATATTGTCTCTCACGGAAATACATTCATCAAACACCAGGCATCAAAGAGCTATTGAGAATCTTCTGCGTTTCACTTTCAAGTATGTGATGCAGTAAAACGCTATTCCCGGTGTCGGGCTTTCTAAGAGAAAAATAAGAAGGAGGTTGGCTTCCTGAAGAACTTTCTGAGCCTGTGTTTTGAGTTGAGCAGGGTGCTGGGTGTACAGTAGGTGAGGAAAGAGTGGAGCAGAAGCCAATGAATTATTTAGTACCCGGTAGGCTCCTTTCCTATAGCCTATGACACACACCTTTTCAATTCAAGACCTTTATTCAAAGGGCTTGGCCAAGTGGGTTTCTGGTCCAGATGAGTCTTTTTCTAGGTGCAGTCTAGATGTCTTTCCATCTATAAATTAAGGAAATATGTAGAAAAGTGAATTAATATTTCATGTCGTATCTATTTCATATATGACACAGCCCTAACCTTTACAGTAAGGTAGGCTTTGTGGTTATCTCCCTGTTGGAAGCTTCTGATTTTTTTATGCAACAGAAAGAAAGAGTTTGTGATTCAAGTGAATGAGCATCAATTACCCCTGTCACCTTGTTGGATGATTTGGAGAGAGTCTTTTAGCTATTAGCAGGCTATTAGCATAACAGGCATTAAAATGATTAAAATATCAGTGATTACTTCAATCCCTAGGGCTATAAAAAGGTTCTTTTACAAAGTGCATAATATAAAAGAAACAGGTAGTTCATTTGAGGGGATCCATCTGCCTTTGTTCCCAAAGATTCTCTTGGCTCCTCGTGGAAACCGTAACATGATAAGGCCCACATTTCTATTCTTAGATAGTTTTCTCAAGGGGATGGCCAAGCACTTGGGAAGGAGCACTGAGCTAGGAGTCCAGGTTCCCATGTGAACCTGTCCCTGATTGGTTGTATCCGTTTTCCAACCTGTGTGAGCCTTCTTCTAAAGATGGGAGATTTCCTTTGTACTATCTCAATCATTTTTGTGAGATTGAAATGCTGTGGAGTGTGTAGACACTCAAGCTGTGGGTTGGAAGTCAAGGGTACATTGCAGTATGTTGTAAGGCTTTCTGGTAGATTATTGGGTTCAGTTAAAGGTTCTCTGTGATGCAGCCAAGAAAAATAAAACCAAAAGGCAGCCTCAGAGCACAGTAAATGCAAGTTACAATTATGTGATTAAGCCGTGGCTGCGAGGTCCATGGTTTACCTTGTGCAGGTCCCACTAACTTATCCAGCCGCCCCCCCCCCCACTTTTTTTTTTTTTAGGACTATAACTTGTTTCTTTAAGTCTTCTCAGTGTTCTGGGCGTTCAGTCTCATTTTGCTACTCTTCAGAAGTAGTCTCCCAGTTTATCATCCCCTAGAACTCTTCCCCTTCTTAGTTTTAGCAGCATAAACTTCACGTGGCCGACTTGCATATAAGATGGAAAGAATCAAGGGACAGGATCATGATGTATAGTTCTCTAAGTGAATGTATGTATGTACCCCAAAGGAATTCTGCAGCTCTACAGTTTTCTCCAATTCTGATTGTTACATACGCTTTACAATTCCAGAGTTCTACAAATCTGTACGTTATCTAGAAAGAACCTTCATGACCATGTATGTGCCTTTTGCTGCTTAATATTAGCCTTTTCTCTTTTGTAGAAGGAAAAACTAATGTATCTATTTGTAACTAACTTCTTTCTTGTGAAGCCAGCACTTCAGAAATCTTCCATACCTCCTATAATTGAACACGGGGTCCAAAGAGACTGTGCTGTTTCTAAGCCACACATTGACAGCTTTAGGTTTTGAGCCGAGACCCCAAACTGTGTGGTTAATGGAGAACAGTGTGATTCAGTGAGAGAGTTCCTGGTGGGGACAGGTGGAGACGAAAGACTGCCATGGCGGGGCTGGCCGGAGCCATCCGAGATGGCCCTAAGAGTAAGGCTCGAAGGTGGAAGTGATCCTTCAGAACTGAGGCCTCAGCCTGCCCAGCACTGATTCTGTTCCAATGACTGATGACCAAGGGAGCGTTCTTCCAGGAAACTGGGGGTGTCATTTGAAAGGAGACAGTCTATGTGGGTGGATGCCAGCTTGGGGGCCTTGCAGGGTATGTCTGAAGTTAGGGGTGCATAAAGGCAGTGGCTGGCAGTGCAGGTGACCCCGATGGGCACCACCTCTTTGCTGGCCATGCCTAGAGGCTGGGAAGCAATAGCGGCTGTTGACCCAGAATCCCGCTGGTAGGAAACCACTCCAGGCATCAGGAAGCAGGGAGAGTGCTGATGGGCGCGGATGCAAGGAAGTCAGTGAGCATCCCTTGCCCTGAAATTAGCCATCCCAGGAAGTCACCACCATGCCAAGTTCAGAAGGACAAGGAATAGCATTCTTCAGAGGAAAGCAGTAAAATGTAGGATCCTCCGAGGGCTCCAGCAAGTGGAATTACAAAAAACTACGGTTTTGTAGTATTACGTTTTCAGCGAGCACAGTTTTTATGACTATTTTGGTCCAAAGAATGTTTTGCCTTCCGGGATGTACTACAGAGCGATATTAGGACCAGAAAAGTTACTGGCTAGACAAGCAATGTTAAAATTTGTATTTATTTTTGACCCTGACGTGGAGCATGTATTGATCTTTACCCGGCATGTTAATCAGAGGCAGAAGCAGGTGACATGAACATTTGTATTTGAACAATGAGGAAATCGATACGCTTCCATGTAAGTGATCCCACAGCCTTCCTTCTCTAACATCTTCGAGTGTCTCCTCGTTCACAAGCAGACTGTGCAAAGTGTGCCAGGAGCTAGAAATACACTTCACATCCATGGACTTGATTTGGTGCGTGTCAAAAGCGAGCCAAGGGCATTTATCGGTGAGGTCTGAATTTGTACCCTAATACAGGAAAGCTAAACAAACAAACAAAAATGTTTCAGTTACGCACAAGACTAACAGCTCACTTTCTGGGGAATGCCTTTTTGTGTGGGGTCTTTTTGCATTTGGTCACTTTGGGGTTCAGTGGGTCTTTACTTAGTGGTTAGAAATACGTGCTGCGTGCCCCTTCACACAGCACCAGGCTTGATGCTCCAGAGGAGTGGGGACCTCGCGCCTGGTGTCCCGCACTATCTCCCCATGGACACAAAAGGAGCGCGTGCAGGGACAGGTGCAGATGTGGATGGTGTGCCCGTACTCACCGCTGCAGCAGGACCTCTGATGTAAGCCAGTAGGCAATTCTTACTTGAGATCTCTTCCCACCTCCCCAAACCTTGGTTGAATTTTCTATACATGTCCCTCCAGACACTGCTTTTATAGAGAGAGCAGAACTGTGCTTGACTAGGTCTGATAATATGGAGAAATTAGTGGTATTTATTTGATACCTTAGTCCCAGAAGCGAACAAAGCAGAAACCTAAGGTGTGTAAAAGCAGTTGTTATAAAAGTGTCGCGTACTAACAAAATTCATTTTGATTTTCAACTAAAGCTGTTTTTTTAAATACCTGATTTGTATTAGGGCAAAAGTATACTAGTTTTTAGCATCAAAAAGGTCATTTGCATATGATATCATGCAAGAGGTTGGAAATGAAATAACTCCACCTCGAAACCCCCCTCAACCTCATGCGTTTGCACGCGCTTGGGTCTGCACTGTCTAAAATATTAGCCACGATTATGCATTTGTGTAATGTTTTCGCTCGAAGATTCAAGAGAAATTACAATGTCTCATTAAAGACTGCAGTCTATGAGTGTGAATTAAATATTCCACACTCCTCGGCCATCTGTCTTCTTTTTGCTTCTTTTTCCTTTGAAGCCAGCCCAGTAAACTTAGACGCTGGAAAGACACATTGCCCTTTGGTCCACAAGACTCAAGGTTCATGTGCCTTTCATTTTCGATATAACTCCAGGACCTTTAACTTGGGCAGGTCTCCCTCCTCTTGGGGTTCACAACTGCAGCACTTGAGACACCTGAATATCAAATGACTTGCTTAGAGCACCAGATAGGGCCAGAGACAAGAGTAGGTTTTCTTGAGGTTTTGATATGACCATAACATCCCACCTTTATGATTTCTAATTAGGTTGTTGGTTGTACGGGTGAATCACTAATCAAGGGGATATGTCCTCTGGTGAAGTAGACAAACACTTGGAAAGAGCAAATCCATGAGTAAAAATTGCAGAGCCTTGCCATTTTATAAAAGAATAGTAATAGCACCGCAATCCAGTGTAAATCTGGACTTACTGTACTCGACCAGTAATTTAACTAACATATTCAGTAAATCCAGAGTAGTTTAAACTTGCCCAGGTAAGAGATGAATTTTGCTTTGGGAGAAGGAGAGTTTGGATGAAATATGATGTGAAGTTTAATGAAACAGGTGTTAAGTGTCTCTTTCCAATGGCTTGTTCAGTCTACTTCTCTCCTCAAAGGGAAACATCAGTGTCCATGTGGTTTTCCAAGCCAAAAAGCAGGCCACTGGTTTTGATCCCTACCTGGTTCTTCCTCCCAGGCTCTAAGTACTATTGACTTGACAGGTGAGCAGTAACTTTCATCCAGGAGTGCTGTGGAGAAGAATAAAGCCATTCTGTCCCCAGCCCTCTGTGTGAGGCCGGCCCCCCTCTCCTACCTCCTGCCCCCCACCCCAGAAATTCAGGATCTCCTCTGTAACCCAAGAGTTTGAGTTTGAGTTGAATAAGGATGTCTGGAAAGAAAACGATTATCAAGGTATGATTGACATAACCAAGCTGTACACGTCTAACGCATACAGCTTAGGGAGTCTGGAGATGAGTAGACACCCATGCAGCTATCATCACAATCAACACCATAAACCTATCCATCGCCTCCAAAGGTTTCTTCCCATCCCGCACACGTATGTGCACGTCTCTTGATGTAGACCTTTCTTCACTCCCTACACTGAGCACTCTGTGGACCTTTTCATCTGGTTTTATGTATCTTTTAGTTCTGGAGATTTTCCTATATTGTTTCTTAATCATTTCCTCCCCACCTCTCTCTCTCTTTTCTCTTTCTGGCACCTCTGTGAGGTAGATGTTAGACTTTTTGGATTGACCTTTAATTTTCATATGCTTGCTTTCTGGTAACATTTTGGGAGGTCGCCTCAGTCTCCCTTACACATGTCTTCGTGGACTTTATTATTTTGTTTTTTGGGTTTTTTTTTTTAAATAGTTTATTGTCAAGTTGGTTTCTGTGTAACACCCAGTGCTCATCCCCACAAGTGCCCTCCTCCATGCCCATCACCCCCCTTCCCCTCTCCCCTACCCCTATCAGCCCTCAGTTTGTTCTCAACATTCAGGATTCTCTCACGGTTTGCCTCTCTCCCTCTCCCCAACTATTTTTCCCCTTCTCCTCCGCCATGGTCCTCTGTTAAGTTCCTCCTAATCCTCCTATACGTCGAAATATATGGTATCTTTCCTTCTCTGCCTGATTTATTTCGCTCAGCATAACACCCTCAGGTTCCATCCATGTTGCTACAAATGGCCAGATTTCATTCTGAATTTTAGCTGTCATGTTTTTATATTTCAGAAGTTCCTCCTTCACAAAGGATATGGTTGGTCAGTGAGCCTCACACAGGGTGATTGGGTGGATTACATTGGGGTGATCAGCATTCTGAAGCTGGGTTTGGAGGAAGAAGAAATGACTGTGGGTCTCATTTTCCAGTGAGGTTTTCACTTAACCTTTTGTTTTCCTCCATACTTTCCTTGGTGTCTGGATCCCTCAGGGGCCCTTCCCTCCACCATTGCTCCTGCCCCCTAGAGGCAGGGGTGGTAATTGCCTGAATGGACCCGGAGCCGCCTAGTGTCAAACTTTTCTGTTTAGTCTCCTAAATAACCTCCACCTCTTACACATTCTCTCTCACTCTTGCCTCCTGGGATGCCTGATGCTCACTGTCCCTGCACCTGTTCAGGGCTGTGGGAGGGGAATGGTCTCGTCTCTCCTTGTCTCCCCCTGCACACCCTTGGGTTTTGCCTTCCTCTGCTCCATGAAACCATTAGCACTGTTCCATTGGCCCGTCATCTTTGATGGCTGGATTTTAGAGTTTTAGTTGTCTCAGCGATTGTAGATGGGCACGTTTGTTTCTATTTCCTGCTCTCTTTGTTCTTGTATTATGATTTGGACAAGGGGCTAGAACGTTCCTCTCCCATCCTGAGAATGGAGGTCTCCTGTTTTTAAAGAACCACACGTTACCCTGATAGATTTCTCAGAGGGCGAATAGTAGCAAGTTTTTATATTGAGCCTGGAATGTCTGGGGAGAGGCACCCACCCAGGCTTCCTGTGTCCTTGCCGAACTGCACCAGTTGGTTTGACGGGCCAACTTCGGTCAAGTTAATAGTACTGTGTGCGCTGTGTAATTAGCAAAAAACTCGAGGGATGCCTCGCTTAAACCATATGTCGAGGCTGACAGGTCCTGAACGGTCATTCAAGCACACGGGAGAGCATCCCAGGGGATGACATTCTGGGAGCTAGCACGCTAGTGGAAGACAGCGACTGTGGTATTAGGAGCCACGCGGTGACAGGACGGGCACACGGGCTACCCCTTGACCGTGACAGCATCGACCAACTTTGCTTTTCACCATTCTCAGACTCCATAGAAAAGTGACCTGCAACTAATTCCTGGTCCTATAACTGTGCTTCTCTTGAATCTGTTCAGATTGTATACGAGGCATTTTTTGCCTGTGAAAGTGTCTTTATTGCCTGTGTTCACTGTGCATGATGCCACACGTGCAAATTGATTAATGATAGATTCAAGCCTGAAAAGTTTGTGAATGACGTAGAGAGACAGGATATATGCATGAAATGCCTAATGCAATATCTGCCAATTAACCCGAGCCACTGGTGTGCTACTGGATCCTACTGGTTCATACTGGAGCATTGATACAGGCGCCAGAAGCCAGGGATGCTCCTGAGGGCACAGCTCTCCTTCCTCCTCTGTGAGCTGCCAGTTCCAGGCTGAGCCTCCCTCCCTACTTACCCGCTCTTCTTGGCCCCACAGAGGGTGTTCGGAGCTCTGCCGGATCCCCATGGTGGAGTATAAACTCGACAGTGAAGGCACCCCCTGCGAGTACAAAACTCCCTTCCGGAGGAACACCACGTGGCACCGCGTGCCCACGCCCGCCCTGCAGCCCCTGTCCAGGGCCTCCCCGGTCCCCGGCACGCCCGACCGCCTGCAGTGCCAGCAGCTGCTACAGCAGGCACAGGCTGCCATTCCTCGGAGCACCTCCTTCGACCGGAAGCTGCCGGATGGCACGAGGTAACGCAGGGACCCTTGCCCCAGGGACAGCCCTCCTCAAACTCTGGGCTAGAACTTGACATTCCAGGGAGGGACTTTTTCTTTGGCTTGATCGCTTCTGATTTGGCTCGTTCTGAGCAAGCTGGAAGGCCCTGGATGCGGTGGTGCCTACGATCTGTCCCCACCCCTTGCCCAGCGCGGGTGCCGATGACGCGCTGGTCCTGCCCCAGATGCACCCACCGGTTCTGCGATCTCCTCTCTCGGTCCTGGTCCTCCTCTCACCTTGCCCCCTACACCATCCGGGGCAAGATACCCGAGAAAGTATTCTCCACGAACCTCTAGATAGAGTGTAAGCAGTTTTAAGTATAAATAAAACTGCAAAATCAGCGACTAAATCCCATCTTCCGGATGTGTCTGGTATTTTAAGAGGTCCCGAGGTCAGTAGCACGTCTTCACTCATTCCTCTTATTTTAAGCAAATTGAATTAAATGTAAAGTTAATTTTTCGATGACAGAACGCAAGTGTTTAAAGGTTCAATACTGTGGCATTAGAAGCTGGTGAGAATTCTTAGGTGCATCACACGCATTAGGGAGGTTTAAGCGAACAAAGAGGTAAATTTCTTTCTGTTGTTACAGCAGTTAATTTCTCCTGCTTTAGTTTTCATTTTCTCGTAACTTATGGGCCACGGAGAGGAGCAGCGTGTTGGGCTCTGATATCTAACAGAGCGTTGGAGGCAAAAAACGCGGCGCCCAGCTAATGACCTCATGTCCACCTCAGCCTGTTCCTCACACCCTCCCCTGCCCAATTTCCTCATCTGAAAAATAAACTTAGTAATAATAGAGGACCTTGTCAGGGCATTATGAGGATTGAATCAGTCAATATTTGCAAAATGCTTAGAACCCTTCCTGGCACGTAGTAAGCCTATGTAAGTATTAATGATAATTAGTAAGATTAAAACATGAGGTCTTTCTCCAGTTTATTCTTTATATAAGATTGAATGCAGAAACGATGTTCCTTTAACTTAGCATTAAATTATCTTGGCTCTGGGTCTCCTCACTCGGATGTCTGCGGAGTTTATAAACTCCCCCCTTCAAAGAAGCGCACATAGGTAGCCCAGGTTAAAGGGCAGCATGTGGAAAGGAAGGGGTCTGCAGAGCCTCCCTTATTAATGCAGAATTTAGTAAATTATAGGGAAAAAACCTGGAGCATTCTAGCAGCAAAACGGAAACCCATCAAGCACATCTTTATCAAGTGAGTTCTCACAGGTAGTACTTATCTTTGTGTATCTGAAGTAAATAGGATTGCATTCAACAGATGTATGAAAATAAATGGCTTTGACAGCTTAGGGCTTTCCCTCCACATTGGTTTCAAATATAGGACCAGAATGTGCCTGGCATTAAGTTTTATAAAACAAGTTGTGGTAGGTAATGTTTTCATAATTCTGTGTTCGTGGGGTTTGTTTGCTGCCCCTCCATATTTCGCTGGAATCATTACCTGCGCTTTAAGTTGTCAGGTGGTGAAGGCTTATTCCTGCCACGACTCCGTCCTGTAATAAATGGCCACCTGATGCCTCTGACCCCACCAGCTCTTGGAGTATGTGCTTGTGCTTTATCCTGTTTCACACTGCAATGCGGATTTCTTCCTTCATCGTTGTAAAATCAGTTTATTTGTAAAGCCGACTGGGCCGGGTCACCAGGTTGGCCACTCTACAGGCCCCGCGGTGCCCCGTTAATAATTCCAGTTCGTATTTCAGAAGTTCGCCCAGCAACCAGTCTTCCTCCAGCGACCCCGGGCCTGGCGGCAGTGGACCCTGGAGACCGCAGACGGCGTATGACGGGTACTGCTCAGTCTTACCTCATTGCTGGCCCCTGGGTGGGACCCGGTCTGTGACTCCCTGAAGCCTTTACTGTGTGCCCACTATATATGAGGCCACTGGACGGC
>NW_027551578.1:3316630-3379115 GCF_008692635.1 Crocuta crocuta | reverse complement strand
GACGGCGGGGGGGCGGGGGGGGGAGAGGATAAAAATGCCAGGCAGGCTTCTCAGAAGTCCCTCATCCAGGCCAGAAAGCTCATCGTGTCTGTATGCAGAGCTCATTTGTCCATATTCTGAGCCTGTCTGTTTTTTCACCTTCATAAGGAAAGTCTTTCTGCAAATGAAGGGTTTGGGGACTCCAGAGGCAGTGGCCGTCGGGAGTTTTCCCCTCACTTAAATTGCTGACGAGGAGCAAATTCACAGCCTCTCTTGGAAGTGCTTTTTCTCTGAGGCACAGCCCCCCATCAGAGAAGGCAGGTGGAGCACATGACCGTCTTCTCCTGCCTCCTGTTTGAGAACGGTGGGGGTTTGGGGGGCTGCTCATACATGCAGCTGGGGACCGTCCCCTGTAGCATGTGTGTATGAGTGTGACGTCCAGGAGCCAGCAGGTCAGGTGGAGCCTCAAGACACCTGGGGACTGCAGATGCTGAACTGACAGAGAGAGAAACTCAAGAGAAACTTCCAGCAAATCCAGGGACGAAGGGGGCGAGGGTGGCACTCCTGCAGCATCTATCTTCTGCACATACTGCTGAGTGTGGAGAGGAGAGAAGAGCCAGGGCAGAGAAGGGACTCGCTGGGGGGACGGCAGCTTCGGCAGCTTCGTTACTGCTCTTGCAGGTGCAGAGGGAAGTGTCCCTCCCTGGACCCCCTGGTTTAGGCTTAGACGTCGCTGTTTGCAGTACGTTATACGTGTTGCCTACCTTAGTAATAGACGGGAGTTCTTAAAAGAACATAAAGACATTTTTCTCAGCCGAGTTGCAATTGAAAAGCAGAGAGGAGCTGCTTTCTGTGGGTTTTGTTATTAATCAATGGAAACACCATTTCTGGCTTCTTCTGCAAACCAGCATCTATAACCAGATACGGTAGCATGAAGAAGTTTCCCTTCGTTTATTTCTTTCATAGAATTACATTGCCGTCTTTGGCACTTTCATACCACCGAGTCCACTGGGATGTAGTCTGGAGGCGAACGGTCTTACTTTCTTTTCCTTAAAAACAGCGAGAGGAGAAGGTCAGGGCCACCTGTTCTCAGCACGAGAGACAGCAGAACGAATCGAAATGGAAGCCGTGAGCTCCTCCTGGGCTGCCTGGGGACAGGCTTTCTGACCCCGGACTGCCTTCCCGCCTCTTGGCATCGGCACCCCTTTCACATCTGTAAACGGCTGGCACCCGGGCGCCTCTGTTGAGCCAGCGGTGAAAGCATAGAGTCCCCGATTCCAGCTGCTTGTGGCTCCGCTGGCGGGGCAGGGCCAGCATGCGGCTTTTGGGGAGGGCTCCCCCAAAGCCCGTCCCGGGACAGCGGTGGATGCCCGGCCGGCGGGCCACTCAGCTCTGTGGTTTTGCAGATGCCAGTCCCCTCTGCTGCTCGAGCACCAGGGCGTGGGCCCTTTGGAGTGTGAAGGAGCCAGGGAGCGCGAGGAGACGCTGGAAGGAAGCAGGCACCTGGGTAATGAGAAACCCGGCTGGGACACAGCCCCCCCTCCGTGCCCCTCTGTGCCTCCTGTCACTTGTTTACTCGTTCCTTCGTCCAGCCCACTTGGGTCTCCCACGCCGCAGGGGTGGTTGGGCATGTGGTACCTACAGCAACGGAACTTTGACCTTCTGGCGGTGGCTCTGCCTACCCTCAGGGTGTATCCATTGGTGAGAGCAGAAGGGTCTAGAACCACCATCCTGCTCCTTGTCTCCAGGCCTTTTTGTTCAGCTTCTGTGTTGCTCTGCGTTCTCGTTAACACTGGAAATCAGAGACTCTGCTCTTCTCTCCCTGTGCGACAGAAACCAAATGGCACGGCCCACCGTCCAAAGTCCTGAGTTCCTATAAGGAAAGAGCCCTGCAGAAAGATGGAAGCTGCAAAGACTCCCCCAACAAGCTTTCCCACGTAAGTCCTCCATCCGTAAAGCCCCTCTCACGTGGCTGCACCTCCTGCACCTCCGCACACATCGTGTGAGAATCTGGGGACTCTCAGAAGCCAGTCGTCTACTTCACTGGTCTCTTGGAAATCCTTGGAAATTCCTTCCCTTAGCTCTCTCAGGGCCTCCCCTGGAGTCAGCCTCACCATAGCCTTTGAATCCCACCTTGACACCCCCCTAACGGTGGTTTCAGGCGCCTTTAGGAAGACAGGGCTAGGCATAGGCGTGGGAATGTCCTTGTGTGCTAAAAAGATCGGGCAGGGGTGGGGGGTGTGTACTTAAGGATCTGACGGATGGCAGGAGGGAGACTGGGCCAAACCACCGTGTGACAGATCAGGGCATGATTCATGCTCATGGTCCCAGCCCTCGGCTGCTGCTTCAGGTCTTCTCAGGTTTCCCAGGCTCTGAAGAGGAGCTGTGTCTATATGAGCCCCTTAGTTGGAGACATTTATTGGGCTCTTTGCCTTGTGTCTTCCTTGTGGCAACACTGGCATGCTTCACGCACAAAGAATTGGACAAAGGCTTGAAGAGATTCCTGTTTAGCTTAAAATGAGTTACGAGCGGAATTATGAGTCTGGGACTTTGGCATAAAATCAGGAGCATTTTTAAAAGTGAATTCTAGGGGCGCCTGGGTGGCTTAGTTGGTTAAGCGTCCGACTTTCGCTTAGGTCATGATCTCGCGGTTCGTGGGTTCGAGCCCCGCATCAGGCTCTGTGCTGACTGCCAGCTCAGAGCCTGGAGCCTGTTTCAAAGTCTGTGACTCCCTCTCTCTCTGACCCTCCCCTGCTCACGCTGTCTCTCTCTCTCTCTCTCTCTCTCTCTCTCTCCCCCCTAGAAATAAATAAAACATTAAAAAATAAATAAATAAAAGTGAATTCTAAAAAGAGGTAAAAAATTTAAAAACAAAACCATCTAGGGGCACCCAGGTTTCTCAGTCAGTTAAGCATATGACTTCAGCTCAGATCATGATCTTGCAGTCTAGGAGTTCAAGCCCCGTGTTGGGCTCTGAGCTGACAGCCTGGAGCCTGTTTTGGGTTCTGTGTCTCCCTCTCTGCCCCTCCCCCACCATTTACACACTCTCTCTTTTAAAAAATTAAAAAAAAAAAAAAACCGATCCAGTGAGCTCTGTTGTTGCCTCACATTGAAGAGTGAGTGGGAAGGGTCGGAGGCGGGCGTCTGGTCGGTAGCTGTGAGTCTGGGTGAGACTAAGCTCCTAAAGAATCCGAGTCCAGACTCTGCTTGAAGCCTTTCCGTTTCCCTTCCTTCCCAAGATCGGAGACAAGAGTTGCTCCAGCCACTCCAGCAGCAACACCCTCTCGAGCAACACGTCCAGCAACAGCGACGATAAGCACTTTGGGTCTGGAGACCTGATGGACCCAGAGCTGCTGGGGCTGACCTACATTAAAGGGGCCTCCACGGACAGCGGCATCGACACGGCCCCATGCGCACCCGCCACCGTCCTGGGCCCCGTGCACCTGGCGGGCAGCAGGTCCATGATCCACAGCCGCGCCGAGCAGTGGGCCGATGCGGCCGACATCCCGGGGCCCGACGGTGAGCAGGCCAAGATGTACGCCGTGCACGGCTACGCACCGGCCATCTCGGCTGGTGGCGCGGCCGACGGCAGCATGGGCGACCTCAGTGAGATCTCGTCCCACTCCAGGTCAGTGTGCCCCGGCGCCTGTGGGGGGCCACCCGGTCCTGCTGGGGGTGGGGAGGGGCGCGAGATGGGAATGGCGCGCGCAGGCAAGGTGGGTTGTCTGTCACCTGTGTGCCTGGCCGTCTGACTTCACAGGAAGTGCTTATTTCTCAAGTCCGACTGTGAAATTGGCACCCCAGCAAGTCACTTGCGTGGGGTGTCACTTCCCTTTTCTTTACATCGGAGAGAAAGCTATGCAGAGCTATTGATTGTTCCCGTCCGGCGCTGGCCTCTCTCCCAGTCCGATCTATTCCTAAGTTTTTAGGAGAAGTGGCGGCAAGCTAGACAGCACTCAGGCCATAACACACGGTAAATAGGGGGGCTGGGAAGGCCCTTAGATGAAGACCGTGCCCCCGAGCTGTGTTCCGGAAGCCCCCTTACCAAAAAAGGGAACCCAAGGTCTGAAAGTTTGTTCAGATGATCAGTTCAGTTTTTTTTTTTAAATAAAGACTAGCTGTTAAGCATCCAACTTCGGCTCAGGTCATGATCTCCTAGTTTGTGAATTTGAGCCCCTCGTCGGGCTCTGTCCTAACAGCTCAGAGCCTGGAGCCTGCTTCACATTCTGTGTCTCCCTCTCTCTCTCTGCCCCTCCCCCATTTGTGCTCTGTCTCTCTCTGTCTCTCAAAAATAAATAAATGTGAAACAATATGTACTTTAAAATAAAGACTAGCTAAATATCACAGAATTCTATTCTAAGGGTAGATGTTTAATACACAGTTACGAGTAGTTTCGAACTCCTGTGTGACATAGGTCTGTACAGCAGTTTTAAAACTCATCTGATTTGTGATTTCTGCCTTCAAAGACTAGACGGAGAAATCCAGTTAGTTCAGGTTGGCTGTGGACAGACTTTAACCACACCAGCCATCTCACTTCCCTTGTTTTTAAAAATATTTTTTTAATGTTTTTTGTTTTTTAATTTATTTTTGACAAAGAGAGAGTGTGAGCAGGGGAGGGGCAGAGAGAGATGGAAACACAGAACCTGAAGCAGGCTCCAGGCTCTGGGCTGTCAACAGAGAGCCCGACATGGGGCTCGAACTCGTGAACCACAAGATCATGACCTGAGCCGAAGTCGGCCGCTTAACCGACTGAGCCCCCAGGTGCCCCGACCCTCATTTCCCTTTTTGCCTTCAGGGCTTCCTCACCCTGCTCCCAGCTGCTGTCAGCCTTCCCCCAGACCCCCTCTCAAGGCCACTGCTGCTCCCGGACCCTCTCCCTTCCTCACACGGCCACCGCCAGGGGTAGGGACCTCAAGGGGTCTCAGCTTGGAGCCACGATGTAGACAGCCCCACATGCAGTCAGCGAGCAGAAACGGGTGGCTGTGGTCACAGTCTCAGAGCCAGCGTGCAGGCATTCCGGCTCTCTCCCTGGAAGTCATGGAAAATCACTTACATCAGACTCGCGCGTGTGCGCACATGCTCCCTGCTGCGGTCCCGCGTTTCTTGTGTGGCTAACACCTTCCTCCATGTCTTACCTACCGTGTGTGTCACTTGAGCGAGTTTATGTTACAAGTCAAAGAAAACTCTCCGCTAATCAGTTCACACAACAAAGGCAGTATTGTGGTCACATAACGGAAAAGTCCAGATCTGTCAAGGTGCTGCTGCAGCTCACACGATAGCACCCAAGACGGGACTGCCTCCGTCATTAGGCTCTACGTGATAGCCCTGGAAATCATAGTGGGGGGACCCTCTTGGTTGAAAATGGCCGTGTCACCTGTCAGCCCCCCCGCCCCCGCCCCGAGCCCACGCTCCTTTGCCCACCGGAAGAAAGTGTGGATCTTCTCGGGTTTTAGGAGAAACTCTCCCGTCTGCATTCCCAGATATCTCCTCACACCCCCTTGGCTTTAACCACTGTGGTAGAGGGCACTGCTCTCTGAGGCAGGGGGCAGCTGAGGGGCGGCGAGGACGTCGGGGTATTGTTACACCAGTCAAAGGGGGCGCGAATGCCAGACTGGGGAGTCCTGAGTGTGCTCCCCATACGCGGTCTTCTTCTACTGAGGCAGATGGAGCATAGGATATGGAGATCATTTTCAAGAGAGGTATTCTTACTACGGTTTACCAGTTCTCCTTAATAATTTGACTTACGTTTAATAATGAATAAATAATATAGAAGTATTAGCAGTGACTTCGGTCACCTGCGTCATTCCTGTCCTAATTTCAGGGACCGTTGGAAATCGGCCATACTTCTAGAAATCATCTCGAGATTTTACACCCTTCTAATGTCTCATTCAGAGTTTACACAATTCGTGAAACAGCTGACTTCGTGATACCTCGTTAGACAAATAGAGTTGTGTCGTGCTGTTAAGGACAATTTCTGTGGAAGCTTCTTTTCAGAGCACCTTCATTTATAAATAGAGGTAGGGATATTTATAGGATTTGAAGTGGATTTTCTTGAATACCTTAAGCATTCATTAATTTAATGGCTTAGCTATTAGAAAGTATATGAGAATGCAAGATTGAATTTCTGATTGATTTTACTTTTTTCCTACCACTTTAAACTGAGTGTGTGCACAGCTGTTGTGGAAATGATACATGCTGAGGGACTGGGAGCCGTTACCACCTGGCTGGGTTTTTCTTGCGGTCCTTTAGCTGACAGTGACTTTGAAGCCACGTTTCAACTTACGCCGTAGGCTTTTGCTCAGTATGAAATTCAGTCAGCAAATTGAATCTTTTGAATACTTCCTCCTGTCTGTCCCCTGCCCTGTGCAGCAGAACTGGAGAAAATAAGATTTAAAACAGTTTGAAGTTTTTAAAATATCTAAATGTTTAAAAGTTTAAAATGTTATTACATTTATATGTATGAAATACGTATTTTATTTTTGAATACTGCAAGTATTAGATATTAGTATTTTACATTTATTTATTTATTTTAATGTTTGTTTATTTTTGAGAGAGGGAGAGGGAGCAGGGTAGGGGCAGAGAGAGGAGACGCAGAATCCGAAGCAGCTCCGGGCTCTGAGCTGTTAGCACAGAGCCCGACATGGGGCTCGAACCCACAAACTATGAGATCATGACCTGAGCCGAAGTCAGACGTTTAACTGACAGAGCCACCCAGGTGTCTCAATATTTTACACTTAAAATATTTTAAATAAGATTTAAAGTCTGTGAGGGTGGGGGGAAAAGGAATTTTGCTCAGTCAAGCCTCTGCCTGATTCTGCAAACCCTGAAGAGCCTGCCTTGTCGCACTGGGCCTGCGATGATGAAATAAATAATCACCAGCTCCCTACTTTCTCTTCTGGTCCCATTGGGGCTGGGAGCTGAGGCCCATTGCCCGGTGGCCTGGGCTGTGACTGGGAGTAGCCCACATAGGAGAGGGAGCAGAATAAGCCTGGGCAGGGGCTGCCACCAGAGTTGACCCCCTGGCGAAGATCAGCCCCCATCCCCACGCCCTCTGTACCCCATCCAATGCTTTACTTTCTTGTTAGCGCTCACCGGGAGCTGAAATGGTTTGTGCCTGTTAGGTATCTCCCCGCATGAGAACTTAGTTAGCTTTGCCTCCTTTCACTGGAGCGTCCTGTTTGGAGTCCGGAAGGCACTTGGCCTGTCTCGTTGACTCTGTAGCCACAGCACTCACTACACTTCTTTGCAGAGGGTGGGCATTGGAATATTTGGGAGACAAGGAGGGCGCCACAGGATGCGTGCTGGTCACCGCTTACTGATTACTACACCCACTGGCGATTTCTGCAGGAGAAGTAGACTGCCCATGGGATCAGCTGTTCCCAGTTTCCAGCTTCAGGTGCCCCGATCAGTGCATGGCACACTCTTAANTGAGCAGGGTAGGGTCAGAGAGAGAGGGAGACACGGACGCCGAAATAGGCTCCAGGCTCTGAGCTGGCAGTCAGCACAGAGCCCGACGTGGGGCTCGAACCCACGAACCGAGAGATCATGACCTAAGCGAAAGTCGGACGCTTAACCGACTAAGCCACCCAGGCGCCCCACTCTGGTTCTGCTTTTGCACGACCGCCACGTAGTCCAGCCCCAGCGCGCACACGCTTGCTCCCCAGCAGCCGTCCCGGAGGAAAGCAAGCACAGGGTTGTGCATATGGTTGGATTCCAGGACTGTGAGGAGAGAGACGGAGGACTTAAAACTCTTGCAGACAAGCTTCTGTGGCGCAAGGCGGAAACAGGCAGGTGGAGGGGTGTGCAGAAGTCCTCCAAAACAGGACACCAGGATTGCAGCCTCTTCTCTGCTGCTCAGACCTTTGGTTGAGCAAACCCATTTTTTTTTTTCTTTCTAGGAGGGCAGGGCACTTAGATCAGAGTTCAGAACCCAAAGCAGGATTTGTATCCGCCTAACCACAGATTTGCAAAGTGAAATAAACCAACTGCAGAAAAGAAACATCTCATGTTCTGCATTCTCCTGCAGAACAGCTCATAGCATCTCTTGTTTAGCATTATTCATACCCTTCTCTTAGTAGCAGTGATTGGCACTTGGGGGGGGCAACTCTACACTAAGAACTTTAGTCTAGAAGGAAAGGATTCATGAAAAGCTTGCTGCCAACATTCTAGAATATGTTTACCCATTTCAGAGAAAACTTTTATAGTGATGTTACCGCTGCCATGCATAGATTTTTGCCATATCGCTCATCAGATCGCTTTGGTACATTTGTTCTTAATGTTTAAATATTTTACTATTGGAGTAAAAGGCATTTCTAATCAAGTCTGACTTAGGAAAATAATGTTTGCAAAACAGATGGAAACACACATAACAGTTTCTGACCCTGATACTGTTATCCACAATACATTCTCAAAAAAATGTTCGTTTTGGTCATTTCAGGAGGACATATGAGTGGCTTACGCAGCATATTAACTATCCCAGAATTTGGGTGCCCTACAACTTTAACGATGTAACATCTCAGGGGTAATCAAAGGCTTTCACGTACACCATACTCACAAGAGCTAAAGGCAACGCACCATCCTTCACCGGGCTCTGAGTGGAGAAACTGTAGCCATAGACATTGTTGGGAACAGCTGGGAAATAGGATATGGACTGTATATTAGGTGATAGTGTTGCACTCATGTGTGATTTCCTGAGTGTGACAGTCCTGTTGTTCCCATGTGGGAGTGTCCTTACTTTTAGGAAATCTACACTACAATACAGGTGTAGGATAGAGAGTTAGCAACGGATTCTCAAGGAGCTCAGAGAGGCATATATGTAGCAAGAGANTTTTTATTTAATTTTTTTAATGTTTGTTTATTTTGGAGACAGCGCGAGCAGGGGAGGGACCGAGAGAGGGTACACAGGATCCCAAGCAGCCTCCAGGCTCTAAGCTGTTAGCACAGAGCCCGACACAGAACTTAAANATTGCCCGGATACAGAGTTTCCAGGTTGGGAGGTGATCACCCAGGAAATGGGAAGAGTTCAAAGCTCCCTTTCTCAGTGCTCCTTGCTTCTTCCTAGGGTAGCTCAGGGCATGGGAAGGCAGTGACACACCTTCCCCCAGAATCCACAATTTAGAGCCCAAACTGAAGGAGCTTTGAGTCACACTCAGGAACACTAGACACACAACCAGTAGCTAAGTTACTTCATAGTAGTAAATGAGGTGTTTTATTTCTTCTGTTCTGTTGGGTTTTTTTATTTAATTTTTTTAATGTTTGTTTATTTTGGAGACAGCGCGAGCAGGGGAGGGACCAAGAGAGGGTACACAGGATCCCAAGCAGCCTCCAGGCTCCAAGCTGTTAGCACAGAGCCCGACACAGAACTTAAATCCAGGAGTGGTGAGATCATGACCTGAGCTGAAGTCAGACGCTTAACCAACTGAGCCACCCAGGCGCCCCTGTTTTGTTTTTTTAATTTTTCATATACCCCAGTCCCTCCAACATGTAAATCCTCAAAAATTAGTTGGTTTATTTTGTGACCCTCCTTCCTTTTGATTATTTATAAAAAGTCCATTTTGATAACCATTCTTCATTTTGGACTTTTTTTTTTTCTTTTACTTCCTGCCTTGTAGGATACTTACTGTATACATAGATAGGTGCTAATCGGGTTTCAGCATAAGGTTAATATTTCATCATACAAGAAAGCCTTCCACCCATGAACCCTCTGGTAAACTCTTTGAATAGCAAGTACTCCTACGTATAGATCTTTTTTTTTTTTCATTTTTTTAATTTATTTCTAGGAGAGAGAGAGAGACAGCGTGAGCAGGGGAAGGTCAGAGAGAGGGAGATACAGACTCTGAAATAGGCTCCAGGCTCTGAGCTGGCTGTCAGCACAGAGCCCGACGCGGGGCTCGAACCCACGAACCGTGAGATCATGACCTAAGTGAAAGTCGGACGCTTAACCGACTAAGCCACCCAGGCGCCCCAGATAGTTCTTGCGCGCATCACTAAATAAATGGACCTTCTATAATGCTTACCCTGTGGCATGCACTGTTCTAAGTGCTTCGCTAATATTAACTCACACAGTCTTTGGAGCAGTCCTCTGAGGGTAGGCACTGTTACAGCCCCTCTTACAGATGAGAAAACTAAGCTTACGAAAGCTTCCCAGGGTCCCACCCTGCTAAGTGACAGAGCTGGTGTGAAGATCCAGCCAGTCCGGCCCCAGGATACTCAAAAGGGCACCTGTGTGTCAACTTGTCTGAAAGTTATGCCCTCCTGCCTTTCTGAATTCTGGCAACATAACTACAGTTTAAACATTTACATTATTTTTATGTTTGTAAAACAACTCCCTAGAGTCTGGTTTTACTCATTTGTTATAAAACATTATGTTGTCAGTCTTCCTGAATAAAGAAAAGATCTTTAGGCTTTGATATTTCTATAGGTGGTTATACCGTCAGTGCGGAGTCCCTCTGGTCTTATTAGCTTAACCACTGACTTAAAAAAATTTTTTTTTGGTAGGGAAGGGGCGCCTGGGTGGCTCAGTCGGTTGAGCGTCCGACTTGGGCTCAGGTCATGATCTCATGGTTTGTGGGTTTGAGCCCTGCATCGGGCTCTGTGCTGACAGCTCAGAGCCTGGAGCCTGCTTTTGATTGTGTGTCTCCCTCTCTGTCTGACCCTCCCCTGCTCACGCTCTCTCTCTCTCTCTCTCAAAAATAAATAAAACACTTTTAAAAAATAAAAATTAAAAATTAAATTTTTTATTTAGGGCTTCTGTCACTTAAATATTTTTTGTTGCTGTTGCATCACGTGACCATACAGCAGCCACCCATACAACCACCAGATACGGGGTTGGTGTTGCTGTGTTCGCACCTGCTCACAGCCCCTTCTCTCCCCCCTGGAGGCAGCCACTGGCCCCTCTCCTGGGCCTCCTCCCCTCGCTTCTCCTCATCATGTTGCTAACTGAACTTGTGTGTTCCTGAGCAACCTCGTTCCGCTTTGCCTGTTGATAAGCGTTATTTAAAACTGGAACCCTGTTGGGGCGCCTGGGTGGCTTAGTCGGTTAAGCGTCCGACTTTCGCTTAGGTCATGATCTCGCAGTTCGTGGGTTCGAGCCCCGCGTCGGGCTCTGTGCTGACTGCCAGCTCAGAGCCTGGAGCCTGTTGCAGCCTGTGACTCCCTCTCTCTCTGACCCTCCCCTGCTCACGCTGTCTCTCTCTCTCTCTCCTAAAAATAAATAAAAAACATTTTAAAAAAATAATAAATAAAAAAAATAAATAAAACTGGAACCCTGCTTGCTGTATTCTATGTAACTTGCTTCTTTTTCTACATGATGTCTGGGAGGTTCACCCGAGGTGTTGGCAGCCTCGGTCTGTTGGTTCACAGAGTCTTCCTGTTATCCGTTCTTGTTTTATTGACTGGCAGTCCATTTCACTACTGATGATCCAGGCTAGGGGAATTAGGGCCCTGTTACGACCAGTCGTCCCGTCGACCTTGGTACCCGCTGTGTGTGCAGGGGCTAATCCAGTGTGTGCGCTCAGGAGCGGAATTGCTGGGTCGCGCGCACACCTTCACAGGTAGTGCCCAGGCTGCTTTCCAAACTGTCCGACTCAATCCTCCCACCTGCGAGTAGCGGGTGGGCACTCGGGCCCAGCTGCCCCCATTCCTGCCAGTCAGTGTGCGTGTCGTGTACTCTGGCGTGGTTTGCGTCACCATTTTCCCAGCAGTCCTGGACATTGAGCACCTTCTTTTGGGTTTCCTTTCTTTCAGAGCATCAGTTGTAAGTGTGCTGCTTATGCCTATATTTGATTTTCCTCTGATTGTTTTTAACATCCTTCCAGCCACAGGCATGCAGCTTGCACGCGGGCATCCTCAGCCTGGGGACAATTAGGCACTCTGGCCAGGGCCACGGTGGAAGGATGGCTGTGTCTACCTCATTCTGCCCGATTTTGCCCCCCGGGGTGAAGCATGGTGGGGAGTGGTGGGAGGGTAAGGGGGGGGGTGTCTCAGAACCTGGCAGCATGCCAGCACTGCCGGACTCTGGTTGTATCATAGTTTTTGTCTACTCTTCTTTCCAGCGGCTCACACCATTCAGGAAGCCCTTCTGCTCACTGTTCCAAAAATAGCGGGTCTCTGGATACGTCCAAAGTCTACATCGTGTCTCACAGCAGTGCCCAGCAGGTCCCCGGGTCCGTGTCTAAGCCCTACCACAGGCAAGGGGCAGTGAGCAAGTACGTCATCGGCTGGAAGAAATCAGAGGGCAGCCCACCGCCTGAGGACCCCGAAGTGACTGAGTGTCAGGGGTAAGGTGGCCAGCGGCTCTTCCCTACGCAAGGGCTCTTCCCTTCCCTTAATCTTACACGCGTTTGGGGGATACACTAAGCAGATGTATTTCCCTCCCCCCCCCAGACAGAAATATATCTTCTAAGAAGGAATAATCTAGAAACATCTTTGTAAATCTTCTTAAATATTGGCATTTATGTTTCTCTTTAAAAGGCTTCTCTTTCCTCGACTTTTGCGTTCAAAAGAAATCCCTGTTCTTTATTCTTCTATCTAAACAACTGCCTACAATAGAAAAATCACGGTAATGCGCTATTGATGGTGTGACTCTAGAGTCTAAATAAACACATTCAAGGACAATGTGAATTCCCTCGGCGTCCCTGAGTCTGTTTCTTCAACTTGTTGTGTGACATCGTCAAAGAGAAAGGATCCTACCTAGTTTTACCAGGACTCTGATTTCCCTTTCAGTTGTTAGGTTTTGTGGGGACAGGGAGAGAGCGAAGTGATGTGGCTCTTTGGAAAGAGAAAAAAGATACTGATAATCCGTTTTTATAACACTGTGGAAACTGCTATCTCTCTGAAGAGATAAGTAAAGAATGCAAAACAAGGGTGGTCAGAGCTATTTCGCTGTTTGTTGGCTTATTTTTATTTTTTAATTTTTTAAATGTTTTTACTTATTTTTGAGAGAGAGCATGAGTGGGAGAGGGGCAGAGACAGGGAGACACAGAATCCAAAGCAGGCTCAGAGCCTGATACAGGGCTTGAACCCATGAACAGAATATCATGACCTGAGCCAAAGTCGGATGTTTAACCAACAGAGCCACCCAGGCATGCCTATTTCCCTATTATTAAAAGGAGAGCCTGGATGGCTTAGTCGGTTGAGCATCCAACTCTGGATTTCAGCTCAGGTTATGATCTCACAGTTCATGAGTTCGAGGCCCACGGACAGCTCAGAGCCTAAAACCTGCTTCAGATTCTGTGTGTCCCTCTCTCTACCCCTCCCCTGCTTGCACTCTGTCTCTGTCTCAAAAAACAAATAAACATTAAAATCATATCGTGGAACCGGCATTGATTGAACCTGACCTACCTCAGAAACAAAGCAAAAGCCAGAGAAACTTCCAGGTAATCATTGTTCATTTCGAGCATGACTGCGTGAGTTCCTTACTCTGGTAATTTCCCAGTGAACTGTCAGACTGTGACAAGATGGCCTTGCTTTTGAAATAAAGTCACCTCTGTGACTCATGACAATAACATCCAGGGCATCCTCTGTTGCCCTGGGCCATGGATTCCTAGGTCCTTACGTTTCAGATCCTGTGGCCAGGACCGTTCACCTCTGCTGACGGGACAGCCACTGATGATCTGCTGTGTCCTCAGGAAAGGTTTCGTTCCTCAGATTGGATTTCCAGAGTAAACCTTTAAAAAATGAGTCCCTGGTTTTCTCTGTTTTCTCCCTGGAAAAGAGCTGAAAATAATAATTCCACTAGACAGTCTTTTGTTGTTCGTAAATACATTTTTATATACTGTTAATGAAGGGAGACAGCTGCTTTATTTATCCAAACGGCTTTGCAGAATTGCCAATAATAAAACATGCTTGGCACACGCCTGAATCGATTACTCTTAAATTTCAGGCTCCCTCGGGTGCCTCTCTCTGTGTCGCCCAGGTGAGATGGGGCGGTGTGGTTGTTTGCCCGCGAGAGGAAGGTTCTCTCGAGTTTCTGAGAAACCCGAGGAGAGGTGTTCCTGCAAAGGACGTATGATAATCTCTGATGAATTATTGAAACTGTGTTTTCTGACAGATTGGGGAAAGAAAAGCACGGCCTTTAAAAAAAAAAAATGGGCTGTATTTTTTCCCATCCAGGGCTTCGGGGATCTGATTTGATTCTGAATTATTCAGAAATCTACCTTTCTAGTTGAGCTCATTTCACAGATGTAAAATGACATGGGGGTCTGGAGCAAATGCGGCAATGACCTGACTTAATAATTAAGAAGCGTGCATATGAGTACGTGGTGGTCGAAACAGCAGAGTTTAATCCTTCAGGCTACAGGCACTTTACAAATGGGCTGGCCCGTCCTTCTTCATTTCCTCTCTGCTTTATTTCAACAGGCTATACGGTGAGATGGAGATCTTGTCCACGGGAACCCAGCACCAGACCGTGGTGGGGGGTGCCGTTGCAGAAACTCAGCATGTCCTGTCCAAAGAAGATTTCCTGAAACTGATGCTTCCTGATAGCCCCTTGGTGGAGGAGGGGAGAAGAAAGGTTAGTGACTTTCATGAGGCTTTGAAGTTACCAGAAATACTGAACAAAAGTCTGAAGGGTCTCAGAAGTTTCCAGAACCCCACCTTGGGCATTCTCTCTCATGATTCTACCTGTTACTCTGTGCGTGGCTGACCGTTTTCAGGGTTTTTTGTCTGTCTGTAAGCAGGGCGAGCCTGGGGGAGGTTAGGAAGGGCAGCTTTCTGGCATGGATAGAGCATCACAGAGTTGTACCAGAGATAAGAAATAACACAGGCACAGCCTCTTAGTCCCGTCACATTCTGGGTGACCAGAGACAGTAGCTACCAAATCCATACCACCTGACTTGCTGCTGAAATCTACCTTCTGCTCCAAGCCGGACACTGTCGTGCACCACACCCTATGAAACTATGCATCGGTTGCAAGGGAAGGCCGTGTGTCAGTCTTCCAAGCCAACCTCACGGTCAGTGGCACACCTTCATTCATCCCGAAGCAGTCCCCAGCTACTGTTAGATTACTTATTGTTGCAAGTTGTAGCTTCACTGTTATTACGGTCTCTTAAACCACTTTGTTGAGTAATGGAAAGTATTCAAAGGAACTTGTGGGGAATTGAGCTCAGTCTCCTCTTTTTTGCAAGTTCCTGGGTCCCTTCGTGGAGAAATTGAGAAGTTCATATAAATACTTGGTGTCGGAGTCCAGGATGGAAGCCAGATCTTCTCCTTTCTAATCCAGTGCTCTCTCTCANNNGCCGTGTTGACTGTGATCAGGGTAAACACCAAGTCTGTGTACTTTTGTCTTCTCTATAATAAAACAATACTGCAATTAACCTAATTGTGTTCTTAGAATAACACTCTAATTAGATACTACCTCAAAGCCGCTTTAATCTAATGCGCCTGTAATCATGTTCTGAAGAGCCTGCTGGTGTGTGTGAAGAGGGAATCCCAGAAGAACTCAATCATTATGAGCCTTTTTTTCCTTCTAAACTTGTATCAAATCATATATACGGTACTGTATAAGCTTGGGTGCAGACTATTGTGAAAAGGGGCAAATAGCTTTTCTTTGCATAGAAATGAACTTCTCCTTGACGTGAGGGCTTCCTGCCCCTCTTCTAAGACAAATCACCTTCTTTTCATGGTGTAAATTTAACTTTGTAGTCAGCACACATTCCAGTTCCCATTCATCAGTTGGACGGACCAGACAGAATGGAAGGAACACATACAATAGAAATATTTTTAGCTCTCTTGCCGCACTCACAAATGTAAATAGCCATTTCTGTATTTGTCTGATGCAAACATTCTGGCTTTTACTATTGTTTATAGAAAAGGAATGTGGTTCGGTAGGCAGAAGAAGTTGGAAAGTCAGATTTGATTTCATTTTTCTCGAGTATTCGACTACTGTTTCCTGAGTAAGAATCTTCCCTACCCTGTCTGTGAGTCAACACAATGAGTTCAATGGTTCCCTTGAATCCGGTAGCGATCGATTACTTTAGCTACGTTTTCAGCAATTATAATAGACTCCTGTGGGTGATCACTTTGAAGTAGACAAGATCTTCCTGGACTGATAACCATTTTTTCTTGAACCTATTTTTGTGACCTAGAAAGCCTCAGTGTTCAGAGTCGGTTTTATTATTATTTGGATGAGAGTGAACCTCCCGTGAAGTGGATTGATACAGAAATTGCCTGATATTAAAACGTAGTCCTTTCAAATTAAAATCAAGCCCGCGCTATGTGTGCTTTTGAATAACGGTGCCTGAAATGGCAACCTGATCTATTTCCAGGACCTGGTAACGTTGTAAGGTCATGCAGTTTCCATTTAACATTTCAGAATTAATAAAGCTGCATTTGTCTAATTCATGATAATATTTCACAGAATGTCAAAGGAGGAAAGGATTCAAATCCAGTAACTGTATGAGAGCCCTGGCGTATTTGCCTAGATGACCCACATGCCTGGTTCAGCATTCCTGAGCTAATGCTTTATGCCTGCCCGCCTGCCTGCCTAGGGAGAACTCAGAGATGCTATCACGGTGGTACTTGTACTGCTGGATTTAGTCAGATAAATTCCATGCTTTCAACTCTTTCATGTCTGCCTTCCCCTCCCCCCAGTTTTCGTTCTATGGGAACCTGTCTCCGAGGCGCTCGCTCTACCGCACCCTCTCTGATGAGAGCATATGCAGCAATCGGAGGGGGTCTTCGTTCGGCAGTTCGCGAAGTTCAATACTTGACCAAGCCCTGCCCAACGACATCCTGTTCAGCACCACCCCTCCCTACCACAGCACGCTGCCGCCCCGCACCCACCCCACGCCCAGCATGGGGAGCCTGAGAAGTAAGTGTGCGGGGACTGAGCTTCTGTACCCGGGNATGCGGGGCTCGAGCCCACGAACCGTGAGATCATGACCTGAGCCGAAGTTGGACGCTTAACCAACTGAGCCACCCAGGTGCCCCTCTTTCCTTTTTTTAAAAAATGTTTGCATATGGTGAAAGCCTCAGAGGGGACACTTTTTAAAAGTTGAGCAATACTGTGTGAATTTTGAAGAATATTGAGCAACCCATATTAAACATTTTTATCAAGTCATGACTCTATATATTAATAAAAGGTCTGTGTATACATGATATATATGTATACCAGCCATAAAGAATAAAATATCTAAGACCTGATTTTATTAAGGAAGAAGTGGCACAAGAGGTAGATTTTCCATTGGGGAACAAGCAAGGAGGAAGGTTTGGTTTTCCAGGCTTCTATTTCCCTGTGTCCCTGATGTTCGGTACCGGGTGATGGACAAGGTGGTAGATGGGCATCGGGACCTGGGGCTCTTGAACCTGGCTTTCCCCGCGGGTGGCGGTATAACCCGGTGCTCCTCACTCATGCATTCTATATCCGGTTTACTCCAGTTTATGGGCCACAGATTAGCTGGGTAATAATTTCTACATGATCTTCCTTCAGATCCTGAAATCTTTGACTTTTACGCAGTGTCGGTATTTAAGGGTGGTAATTTTTTCACTCTGGCTTTATTTCCTTTTTTTTCATAGTTTAATTTCTAGTGTACAGGAAGATTAAGGATTTAATCAGAAATACATTCATTATCAGGTTTTTTTTTCTTATTTCATATAAAGCATTATCTTTAGAACCAATTTGAACTTCATAATATGTGTAGAAATCTCAGGCTAAATGAAATAAAACTTCTAATAATGCTGCTTCTAATGTATGACATAATTGGAAATGAACCTTGTCTCATAAAATCCTTAATCTATTTCTTTAAGTAACATAATATCCTGCCTATTATCACGAGTCCATTTGCCTAAATTGAAGAAACCTTTAAACTCCTTGATAACTGTATGAAAGGTCAGACATATTCTAATAACCTAATATTTCTCTAAATGTTTTTCCTTTTTTGTAAATAGGTAACTTTAATGTCCTCTTGAAAGCATGCGTAAAATCAGTAAAACTATTTTCTTGCAAATGTTATTTCTTTCATTTAAAATGCTTGATGTGTGGTCATGAAATTTGCGGCCTGTGCATTGATGTAATTCTTATATTCTACCCTTCACTGCTTTTATTGTGAAAGATGTGTCCTTTTTTTTTAACTTCACTTTTTTTTTTTTTAACATTTATTTATTATTGAGAAACCGAGAGAGACTGAGCATGAACAGGGGAGAGGCAGAGAGAAGGGGAAACACGGAATCGGAAGCAAGCTCCAGGCTCTGAGCTGTCAGCACAGAGCCTAAGGCGGGGCTCGAACCCACAAACCACTAGATCATGACCTGAGCTGAAGTCGGACACTTAACTGACTGAGCCACGCAGGCGCCCTTCTTTACTCAACTGTTTTTTAATTAATTTTTTCTTAAGAGCCATTTTAGGTTCACAGCAAAATTTAGCAGAAGGCATAGGGAGTCCCCAGAAACCCCTGCCCCCACATATACACAGCCTCCCTCTCAATCAGCATCCCCCACCCGGGATACATTTGCAAGGATCCATGAACCGGCACTAACACGTCATCATTAACCAGAATCCAGTGTTTGCTTACGTTAGGATTCAGTCTTGATGTTCTACCTGCTGTGGGTCTGGACAAAGTCAGATGACATGTTTCCACCACTGTAGTATCATACAGAGTATTTTCACTGCCCTAAAATGCTCTGTGTTCTGCCTGATCATCTCTCTCTCCCCCAAACCCCTGATCTTGTTCTGCCTTTTCCAAAATGTCATATGCTCAGCATACACTATGTAGCTTTTTCAGACTGGCTCTTCCCTCCACATCTTCTCGTGGCTTGATAGTTTCTTTCTCTTCTGAATAATATTCCATTGTCTGGATGTGCCACAGTTTATCTACCTACCTACTGAAGACCTGCATCCTTGTTTGGTATTTGCACAAGTAGGACACAGGCAGGGTACATTATTTGCTCACGATTCAAGTTCAAAACTGCCTTATGTGTCTTTACTGCTCACTTCCCTAGGGAAAGCAGTGAGCATGGTCCTTGCCATTGGCTCTTCTCTCTTGAAACCTTATTTGGCAATGTGACTTTAGTTTCCTGTAGAAACTACGCGGAAAAGGTTCTCGCGGTTCCGTGAGGGAAATGACACAACATGGATAAGGGAACTGGAAGTAATTTGTGCTGATGTGTCTGACGCACTGCACTTAACGTGCACGGTGGTTACTTTTTAATCTCCTCCACAGATTTGTGGTCGTTCTTCCCTTTCTGTGGTTTCCGGTCTCTTGGCAGAGCCTCTGGAAGAGGAGTCCACTCGTTGAGAGTAGTTCAGAACTGGAACAACAGATGTGTGCACAAGAAATGAAGACTCGTTGAGGTTGACCAGTTGTTTCTCTTAGCCCCAGAGACTTAGCTTCATGTGAAAGCTTGCAGGGGGGAGGTTAGTTCCATCGAACTTCTAGCAGCCACGTGGAAAGAGGGAGGCAGGCGTGTGCTTCCGTTAAGCTTTAAAACTCCAGCATTCCCACCTCAGGACCCTCAAAGAGAGAATCAGTCACTAATAGAAACGGATTCCTAATTTGGAGTAAGTGCAGAGAAAGGGTCAGCAAGTTCATCTTTGCACAGTACATATTGCAGGAGCTTTCCCACAGGTAATTATTATTAGAGTCACAGGCTTCTCGTTCAGATATTTTTAGCTAGTAAATGTCCCACATTTGAACCTGTCTCAGACTCTTTCTTCTCTGGAGATCAGGATCTTAATTCAACCTTGTGAGACCGGTCCTTCACAAACACATTTTGGATGTGATTCATGTCATGATTCGGATAGATTTCCCGTGAAGAAGTCCCTGATATGTGCTGTATCATTAGGTCTTCACCATGGAGGTGTAAAAATATGGCCTGATGAAGTAATTGAAAATATTTCTGAAAATGTTTCTGCGTTGCATTTAGGGTCTTTGTTTTCATTATTACTGGATTCCAGAAGAAAATTGCTTTTGTGGCCCACAAAGAAGAAAATGGAAAGTGAACATTTGGACGCACCATTCACAGGCCAGATAACCAGTGACGTTGATAAATGTTCACTGTATCTGTTTTCTCCTTGACCAGTTGGGTACTTGGCTTTATTCAATGTAGTCCCCAAAGCATTGGTGGGGTCACAGCATGTTTAATGAGAGTTCCTGATTTTTTTTTTTTAATTTGTGTTATTTGTTTTCTTCATAAATGTTTATTATAAAAATTTTGCCATTTAAATGTTTATCACAAAGAAGGCCATAAAGGGCAGTTTTAAAACAAATTAAGACAGAAAATAACAAGACATACCAATAATCTCATATCTGCAAAATATCATAAGAGAATACATACTGACTAGAACTGCCTAATGGCTGATTAAAGAAATCAGTCTTCAAGGGGCGCCTGGGTGGCTCAGTCAGTTAAGCCACCGACTTTGGCTCAGGTCATGATCTTGAGGTTCGTGGATTCAAGTCCCGCATCGGGCTCTGTGCTGACAGCTCAGAGCCTGGAGCCTGCTTCGGGTTCTGTGTCTCCCTCTCTCTCTTCCCCTTCTTCACTCGCACTCTTGTCTCTCTCTCTCTAAAATAAAAAACATTAAAAAAAATTTTTTTAGATCAGTCTTCTTTAAGATTGAACAATATTTGAAATGGGAAGTGAGGCTTCAAGAAAATAATATGAAGGCCTTTATTATCTAAATACTACTGCCTGGGAAGAAGGCTTATATCCTTCATGTTCCCTTCCTAAAACTACTGCTGCTCCCCTTAGTTTTCCTTTTCTTAATTTTTTTCCTTTTTCTTGTATTTCAATTCCAGTATCAACATACAGTGCCGTGTTAGCTTCAGGGGTACAATAGAGTGACTCAGCAATTCTCTGTATCACTCAGTGCATGTGGCACTAAGTATACACTTAATCTCCTTTACTGATTTTACCCATCCCCCCCCCCCCCCCCCTACNAGTTAACATTCCGTGTTATATTAATCTCAGGTGTACAATAGAATGATTCAAGGCTATACATCACTCATTGCTCATCAGGATAAATGTATTCTTCATCCCCTTCACCTATTTCACCCATCCCCCCCACGTACCTCCCCTCTGGTGACCATCTGTTTATTCCCTATAGTTAAGAGTCTACTTTTTGGTTTGCCTTTTTTTCTTTTCTCCTTAGTTGGTTTTGTGTGTTAAATTCTACATATGAGCAAATTCATATGGTATTTGTCTTTCTCTGACTCCCCTGATTTGGTTAGCATAATACTCTCTAGATCCGTCCATGTTGTTGCAAATGGCAAGATTTCATTCTTCTTTATGGCCAAATAATATTCCACTCTGTGTGTGTGTGTGTGTGTGCGCGCGTGTGTGTGTGTGTACACACGTGTGTTTGTGTGTGTACACATACCACATCTTATTTTTCTTCTTCCCTTTTTTTTTTTTTTTTGAGAGAGATTGTGAGCAGGGAAGACATGCAGGGGGACAGAGAGAAAGAGAGAGTCTTAATCAGTCTCCATGCTCAGCATGGAGCTCGGGGCTCAATCCCATAACCCTGGGATCATGACCTGAGCCAAAATAAAAAAATGGACACTCAACCGACTAAGCCACCCAGGCGCCCCATACGACATCTTTTTTATCCATTCACCAATCAATGGACACCTGGACTGCTTCCATACCTTGGCTATTGTAAACGATGCTACTATAAACATCGGAGTGCATGTATCCCTTCAATTTCGTGTTTTTTTATTCTACAGGTAAATACTGGATCATACGGAGACTCTATTTTTAATTTTGGTGGGCACCTCCACACTGTTTTCCTNTAAACATCGGAGTGCATGTATCCCTTCAATTTCGTGTTTTTTTATTCTACAGGTAAATACCGGATCATACGGAGACTCTAATTTTGGTGGGCACCTCCACACTGTTTTCCACAGTGGTTGCACCAGTTTGCATCCCCACCAACAGTTCAGGAGGGTTCCTTTTGCTCCGCCTCCTCGCCAGCACTTGTTTTTGCATGTGTATTTGATTTGAGCCATTCTGACAGGTGTGAGGTGATAACCTCATTGTGGTTTTGATTTGCATTTCCCTGATGATCAGTGATGTTGAGCATCTTTTCACATACCCGTTGGCCGTCTCTGTGTCTTCTTTGGAGAAATGTCTGTTCATGTCTTCTGCCCATGAAGACAGAAACTTCCGCCAGTTTTTAATTGGATAATTTGGTTTTCTTTGGTGTTGTGTAAGTTCTTCGCCTGTTTTAGATACTCATCCTTTATCAGATAATATTATTCGCGAACATCTTCCCCCATTGAGTGGGTTGTCTTTTTGTTTTATTGATAGTTTCCTTTGCCGTGCAGAAGCTTTTTGCGTTTATTTCTGCTTTTGTTTCCCTTGTCTCAGGAAGCCTGTGTAGAAAGATGTTGTTACAGCTGGTGTCACAGAAATTACTGCCTATGCTCTCTTCTAGGATTTTTATGGTTTCAAGTCTCACATTTAGTTCCTTAATCCACTTTGAGTTTATTTTTGTGTGTGGTGAAAGTGGTCCAGTTTCATTCTTCAGCATGCCACTGTCCAGTTTCCCAACACTATCTGTTGAAGAGACTTCTTCCCATTACACATTTTTGACTCCTTCATCAAAGATTTATTGACCCTATAGTTGTACATTTATTTCTGGGCTTTCTGTTCTGTTCCATTGCTCTGTGTGTGTGTGTGTGTGTGTGTGTGTGTGTGTGAGAGAGAGAGAGAGAGAGAGAGAGAGAGAGAATACCATACGGTTTTGATTAGTACAGCTTTGTAATATATCTTGAAGTCTGGATTTGCCATGCCCCCAGCTTTGTTTTTCTTTTTCAAGATTGCTTTGGCTATTTGGGGTCTTTTGTAAGAATCCCTGTTTTTTGTTTTTCTCTTTTTTTGTGTGTGGAGATGAAAGCCATCCAAGGAATAAGTTTCAAAAGATAAGAACAGACTTTAACTTTTGCATGTTTCCAAATCCTCTAGTTTTGACCTAGCACCTCCCAAAGGATACCCCTTGAAGCTTAAAGATCAGGGAGAGTTTAGAATTCATCAAATGAGTATTTTCCCTGTAATTCAGTACTCACGCACGATGCTACAGACCCAGGCATAGGCCCAGTGCGTGGAGTGCAGGTAGTTAGAGCTGCTAACAGGCAGGAGGTGACCCTGGCCAAGTTGGCATTGCAGAAGGTGCCCGGGGGCCGTCAGAGGCAGGGTCTGGCTGATTCTCTAGGGCACTACTATCTCTTTTTCAAAGGTTCCCAATCTCCCCTGTAATAAATATCCATTGGTTTTTAGAGAGGAATTGCCAGACCTCAGCTGTCTGACCATCAGAAAGAAGGCTCTTTGGCATTTATAACAACAAGTAAAGGCAGACTTGATACAGACGGTCATTGTGCCTTCTGGCTGTGGATAAACAAACAGGAAGCCACAACGTTAGCATCTAGGCCCGAGAGCAGGAGCCAGGCATCTGTGTCTAGACATTAGCCACCGTTCAGACTCCACAGGCCACTGTCTCCTGTGAATGGGCTGAGAGAGCAGGGCACGCTCCTGATGTAACATGAGCTTTGGCAATAATAGGCTTCGATACCTAAGACAAGGGGTGCCTTTTCTTCCGCGTCTGTAAAGCTCAGGAAACAATCCAGTTTCAGCCGCCATGCTGTGTACCCGCCCCAAACCCCCACCAGCCCAGCACCAGCAGGGTTCATCTGCTTGCTGACCGGGCTCCCCGAGGGCGTGACCTGTGTCTTCCTGGTCAGATGGTACGTGGTGGTCCCTGGACCATAGGAGATGCCAGGGAAGCGCCATGTGGGTGATGGCAGTGGTGATAACTTAACATCCAAGAAGGACATTATAAAGGATTGTTGGTGACTTGGAGTCTCAGACCAAAAAAATAAATAAACAAAAATTGTGTTTTGCCAAGTCTATGATTTTTCCAAGCAATTGAAAGAAATTGAGGTGCTTTTCATTTTGATAACTCAGAATGTAGGTGCTCTTACTTCATTTGAGGTGACTGTCGGTGACACTAGGACCTTCCTGTGTGCTGAAAACTGATGGATTTTGACTTAAATCCGTAGAGGTTTTCTACCAGAACTGTGCTCTCCATCAAATGGCCTCTTATCGTGGGCATCGCAGCCAGTGCCACCTTCTGCGGGCACACGTCTGCCGGTGCTTGGTCCCATCGCCCTGTTTTCTTCGTGGAAAGACTCGGGGCTACTTGTATTATTTCCTTGTTGATTTGTTTATTGCCTCCCCCTGCTGACCCCCCACTAGGCATACAGTAGTCATTTAGCAAATACATCTCAGATACGTGGATAAGCTAACGTATCCTGGGAGAAAGGAGTCTTCCTAATCCACTGATCATCTTTGCCAGTCCTGTAGTACCAAATCAACACAGAGGTTTCATTCACAACCAGGGAACAGGGAACATTCATTTGTAATAAAGAAGAAATATCACAAACTGCATTTCCCCTCTTCTGCCCCCCGCCCCCCTGCCGGTCTCCATAAAAGTTGGAGGACTTTTTATGTCCTCCATATAGTTAGCGTGCCCTAGGCTTACCTCTGGTTGTGAAACTTACGTCCCGAGACAGTCCCATATCCCGGAGCCGTCACACGCTTGGCACACGGGTCTGCGTGACTTGCGTCCAGGGCAGCGAGCTGACCTACAGAGCTGGTTGACCTGTCCTGCTGTGTGACTAGCTGGGCCCCCTTCCTCCCTCCCTCACTCTCAGCTTCGGTGTCCTGGCCACCAGGATTCAGATTTGTGCCTTGGCTTAATTACAGATGGCCACGTATCATGGAATCTTGGGACACTCAGGAATAGTCAAAGCATTCATCTTTGACCGAAGACTGTCAGGGCTCCCTACAGTCAGTGCTCCGTGGGTGTTTGAGCACTCCGAAGGTAGCTCTTTGAGCTCACGGCTGCGGGAGGGACAAGTGGGGGCGGGGCAGGGGGTGCCCCGGGGAACAAAGGTTCCAGCCTACCCGGTGTACCCTTCCAGGGCTGCACACTCTTAACCTCAGTCCTGAAGAGCTCTAGTCACATGCAAATCAGTGACAAAAGTAACTGCCACCTAGTCAAATAATTATTCCTCTACACTTAGCTTTGGAAAACCTGCTTCAGGCAAAGTAGCCAGCGTGTTGGAGAAACAAAGTGATTGGCGAGTGATTGAAAATCTGTGGGCTTCCTTCCTTTTCTGCCTCAGGGGTTGAACCTGAACCCTAAAAGGCCTGAGGTCTGCAAGGGGCTTCAGCCCAGCTTCTGCCCATGTCTGCCTTCCTGGGTGCCTGAGAACCCGGTCAGGGGAGGAGGGCGCTGTGAGCGCTCCACAACTGGGCTCCCTTCACAATGGGGGCTGGGACCAGGTTGCTGGAATATTCGCACAGCTAAATGTGGTAGTGCTGAAAATAGAGGAGTTTGACTGGCTGCACTGCACCGGGTGAAGGTGGGCTGAGAGCTGGCATGTGAAGGTATCAAGATGGCAGAAGACCGTGAGCGCCCTTCAGGGTCAAACACCACCACACTCTCTGTCCGTCCAGATGCCAGCATTTCACAGCTCCCCCCAAAGGGTGTGGGAACAAAAATTACAGGTGCATCGGGTTAATTATGCCCCTTACTTAACGTAATTGCAGGCTGAGACAGCCAGGTGGTCATTATTTTGATTGGTCTCATTAGGCAGATGTGTTCACAAGCAGCTGCATGCCACGTTTGGGGCAGGTTCAGAAAAGACATGTCAGAGAAAGCCCAGTTGAAGCCTTTGAAAAATCTTGTCCTTAGGGTCGCCTGGGTGGCTCAGTCGGTTAAGCGCCCAACTCTTGATTTCGCCCCAGGTCGTGATCTCACGATCTATGAGTTTGAGCCCCGTTATCAGGCTCCCATGCTGACAGCACAGAGTCTGCTTGGGATTTTCTCTCTCTCTCTCTCTCTCTCTCTCTCTCTCTCTGTCTGTCCCTCCCCCACATGGTTTCTGTCTTTCTCTCTTTCTCAAAAAAAAAAGAGAAAAAAATTTATCCTCAGATGCTAGTGAGTTCTAACAACTAGTATTATCGATGACATAAACACTTCAAGTCCTGTGACGACAAGTGAAAAAGAAGAAACCTAAAAGGTTCATGTGTACAAAGGAGGCAAACCTATACTGGACGGCAAGGGGTTTCTGGTTTTGCCAGGGATCAAGGCATCTCATTAAGTCAGCAGAGCAGCCCCGGCACCATTTTTGTTTCTCTTCCTGGTTCATCTTCCTATTTTATAATGAACTGATACCTGGGGCATCTTGAACTTGTGGTGCTCAGCTTACATAACTGCGTTCTTCAGGAAGCTTGTTAAACCATCAGGCTAGAGAGAGATTGTGCCAGACCTTGTTTACAGTAGAAGCTTGCAGCACTCGCAGTGTGGGGAGTGACCCCTGAAGAAAGCAGGGATTGATCCTGCAGATAGTCCGACTCGGATGGCTGCCCTTGGGGAAAGCAAGCCTGCCCTGGAAGAAAACCATGAGGTTGTGATACTGTACCACCAGAATCGACCCGTTCTAAAACCCCTTCCACCCTGGGCCATCGCTGGCCGACCTCTGAGGGAGCCTGTAGGTCATGGCTTTTCCACAGACCCCCATTTTTCCAGCTGTGTGTTTTTGGGGTAACTGCAGCACACCGTCTCCTTTTGTCCCAGGGGCCAGAGGTCCGTTGGAAGAAGCCCCTTGGCCCCTCGGAGGGGCCTCCCAGGCCCTGCACTGCCCTCCGACTGACGCTCTGGTTTTGTTCCTGTTTAGATGAGTTCTGGTTCTCCGATGGGTCCTTATCGGATAAGTCCAAGTGCGCAGATCCTGGCCTGATGCCCCTCCCGGACACAGCCACGGGTTTAGATTGGTCCCACCTCGTGGATGCTGCACGGGCATTCGAAGGTAAAGACTCAGGGCCTCCAGGGCCTGGGGCGGCAACATGGGGCACGCGTCTGTATTTTGGGTTGTCTGGGTTAACGTTGTGGATGCTTTGCGCGTCTTTGTGGTTGAAAACGAGCAGGGGAAGGCCTGAGCTGTGACTAAGGACAGTTCCTCACGGAGCCCGTGCCATGTCACGAAATGAGCACTGGGCGAAGGATCCCAAACCGCAAATCCAGATCGGGGGCCAGCTCTGACCTGGGACGAGTCACTTCCCCTCTCTGACCTCTTTTCTGACCTGACCCGTGGAGGTGGATCTGTAGGACACAAATTGTTTCTTTCCTGCGAGCGTCGTGAGGAAGACGCCTCCGGAGGCCCAAGCTGCCTGGTTCGGTGGGTCGGGCATCGCTTGAGGAGTCTGGTGACTTGGTGCATGCGCAGTGTGACATGCCCGACCCCAGCCCGCAGCTGTCCTTGCCTAGTGCCCCTGGGGGGTAGCCCGTGCGCGCACGCCCATCTCTGAGCGCCCTTCCAGCTGCCTCACCCATGGGAATTTCAGAAGTTAGACACTGCTCCCGTGACCCAGGATTGTGACTTCTGCCATTTGCTGGTGCTGTCCTTCTATGATGACAGCTGCTCCTGGGGTGACTGGTAGAAGTGACCGGGGAGGAGGGACCTGTGTGAGAATCCTGGTGGAAGTCTATGTGTGGCCGTCCCCACAGGCGAGTGGACGGGGGTAGACTGCAGCCGCCCCAGCAGCCCATCTCGTCTCTCCCTCTCCCCGTCCACTCACCTGCTCGGTCTCTGGTAGCTTGGCCCCCATCATCCACGGCATGTCCAGGCTTCAGGACATAAAAGCAGGTTCCTTTCCAGGAGTGACCAGGTTCACTGTGAAGTCAGGCTGCTGCCCAAGGCGAGGGTGGCTGCTTGCTTTGCCCCTCACCCCTCACTCTGAACGAGTGGATCTGCTCTAAATGATTGGGATCAGTGCCTCTGGTCCTAAATAGCGGGGGGCGGAGAGGGGGGATACAGAGTGACAGGGGGAAGGGGAAGGCTACTTGGAAGCTAGTTCAGACACCAGGACATTTAGCTCCAGTAGAAAAGCAGAGAGAAACTCTGTCAGGAAACTTGTGCACAATGAACAGGCTCTTACTTCTTCCTTAATAGGAGGGAGGGTCTTGGGTTCGCTGCCTTGTGACGTGCTTATTCCATGTGGAAACGTCAGAATGCCCCGTCCATTCTATGCTGCAGCCCTGGTTCCCTGACATTGCCCCAAGTTGGTTACAGAGCCCCAGGCCCTTGGCCCACTTACTTCCTGTGCTTCCAACACTGACCTAGATGCGACCTAGCCCCAAAGGGCAGGAGCACTGTCTTTACCTCTATCCAGAGCAGCCCAGGCAGCAGGTGCCAGCATTTTCTGTGGCATGTTCTTTGCACACTGTGCTGTCTTACTAGCCACAGGAGAATATAAGAATATCTATTCTGTCCACCGTGGCGGTCTCTGCTGCCTAAATATTTGCCTGGTACTTACCGCGCGGAATTCTGGTTTTATTCACTTATCTGTATCTTCCTACTAGGTGATGAGTTTCTCAAGCTAAGGCTGCTTGTTTTATTTATCTTATCTTTATTTATCAAGCACATGGAGAGATAACTAAATGAGAAGAGCTAGTACCAGAAGATAGATATCGAAGGCTCAGGATACTCTAGCTAAACCAACTCAAGGCATTGTTTTTGACCTCTGAAGATCCTTTTGCATTTTATGTTCATTTTTCAGATGTAAAACAGTATTTACCAGTTTATCTATGTATCCACTTGCCACTCCCCATTTGTATGTTTGCTTGGTTCCCTTCTACCTTTTCGAGAATAAAATCACTGCTATGAAATGGGTCTTCTCAGGAGAGGGGCTAAGAGCAGGAAGTGGAGAAACCAAAATGGTGCATGTCCCAGTAACGAAAGTGTCAAGAGATTCTGGTCACAAGCACAGCTCAACTGCTGGGCTATGGGCCTTTGGACAAGTCCCTTGACTACCATAATACCACACTTCATGTCAATGCTGAATGTTCGACAGTAATCCTCAGAAGTACCTGATTATTTGCATTAGGCTTCATTCAGTCTTCTTGACCAGAAGATGAAGGCCTTTGCCAAAAAACACGGAAGGCTTTGGACAGTCTTAAACCCCCACTTCTGCGGTTCTGTTCATCAGAGAGTAGCTGTGAGCTGAAGTTAGAGTCTAGGTGGGAGTCAGCGCCCACAGACAAAGGAGAAAAAGCATGACATGGAAACACCAGATAGCCAGCACCTCACGTGCACTGGCACCTGAGCCAAACAGAAAGAATGTGGGATTCTGCCTGCCAGAGGAGAGGACTGGTTATCTGACCTTTCCAAAGTTTCCAAACATTCACAAATGGCATTTCAAAATTACGGTAATTCTCAGTGTTCCACTGTAGGGCAGCGTACCACAGCATACCGCCTGGAGACAATAGCCAGCTTTGGAGAAGTGAGCTGGGAATCCGCGGCTCCAGACTTTTGCTAATCAGATCCTCTCATGTCAGTTCCCCTCTGACAGCACTGGCATGGTGGCGAGTGGGTGTCATCCATCACCTCAGCACTTTAAAGAGAAATGTCTTCACCGAGATAACCCACTTGCCCTGCCTGTTACTCCATCTTTCTTGTACCAGTTCCCAGAGCCATTTCTGAGCTAGACTAAACATGATAAAGATAGTCCAAAAAATCCCCTATGCATCTGTTTAATTGCTACAGACTAATAGAGGCAGTTCAAAATGCCTTACGGAGCTCAGACTGTTCTGGAAGAATGCTGGGCCCATACACGGATGTGAGGAGTTAACACGTCTCAAAACGGGCTTTAAAAAAAATGTAGCGTGTCTGCCTGTTTAATACCATGACCCTCCTAGAATCCACACGTGATTCATGCAAACAGAGATACCTACCCCACCGTGATCGACCTATTTATGTTCTAAACTTGCCGTATGATGTATTTGACATTGTTGAAGAGCTGAACTTGACACTGGATACAGGAGTGTAAGAATTTACATTTTTTACCAAACCATTCCAAGGATGCCGCGGAGGCACCAACATTTCTGCCCCAGTCGTGGTTGCTGAGATATATGGACACTCTGTTCATACACAGAACACACCGTATGCCCTGCGGCTGTGAGTGAGGCTTCTCCGAAGAGGATTGTTTCCATACCACATTTCCTTTTTTTTTTTAAAGAAAAAAAATTTTTTTTTATACAAATAGTTTATTGTCAAGTTGGTTTCCATATAACACCCGGTGCTCATCCCCACAAGTGCCCTCCTCCATGCCCATCTCCCCCCTCACCCCCCACACCCATGCGTCCTCAGTTTGTTCTCAGCATTCAAGAGTCTCTCATGGTTTGCCTCCCTCCCTCTCCCCCACCATTTCTCCCCTTCTTCTCCCCCATGGTCCTCTGTTAAGTTCCTCCCAATCCTCCTATACGTGCAAACGTATATTTGTCCTTTTCTACCTGACTTATTTCACTCAGCATTACACCCTCAAGGTCCATCCACGTTGCTACACAAGGCCAGATTTCATTCTTTCTCATTGCCACGTAGTATTCCATGGTATAGATAAACCACATCTTCTTGATCCATTCATCCGTTGATGGACACTTAGGCTCTTTCCATGTTTTAGCTATTGTGGAGAGTGCTGCTTCCATACCACATTTCTGACCACAAGGCAATGAAAATAGAATAAATAAGAAAACATAGAAGCAAAACACAAACAACAAATTCTAAGCATTTGGAAAGACTCTTGATGTAATTCATAATAATCATTCTAGAAGAATTCAGGATTATGAGGCCACTTTTTTCTTCTTTAGTGAGTGATGTTGCAATGATGCTACCTGTTAAAGTCTTTGGACTGCAGCCAGAGAATAGTCCTTAAACAAAAATGCACTGTTTTCAGAAACATTTATTTAAATGATGGGGGCGGGGGGGAAACATGAAAATTAACCAACTTAACTGTACTTCAGAAAGATTCTACAAAAGCTGTGAAAGCAAACAAAGGAAGAAATCAAATAGTTTTTTTTTTGTAAACTGACAACTGAATTTTCAGTGCAGTTTATAAATAAAATCAATAATTAATTTTCTTTGAATATTGTTAAAGCCACATACATTTGATAAAAAATGGAAAGTACAAAGAAACAAGATTAGAAATAGGAAGATAAATTAGTATTTGCCCAGACATAACAGAAATAAAAAAATTATTAGTGAGTGTCAGGGTTATAGAGGAAGAAATATGATGAATAAGATAATTGGATATTTCTTGCAAGAAAATGGAGGGAGCTTAAGAAACTGTAAAAGGCCCAAAAGGAGGACACTGAAAAGTTATCTAAGAATATCCCCAAATTCCAAATGTCACCTGCAACTAATACATTTAGAGTTTTCAAAGCTTCAAAGAATAATGACGTCCCTGTATGAATTTTCCTTGAAATTCAGAAACAGCCTAGTAATTGCATAATAGGATTCTTTCCTGATAACACACAAGAAAAGAAAATCAAAAGACAATCTCAGTCATTAATAGCGATGTCAAGCTTAGATGAAACTCAGTAGGAGATTGAAGAGATTATTCATTGTTATTGGCAAGAGTTCAGCCAATTTAATAAAAGAAAAACTTTTAATTATAAAAAGTTACAGTAGCTGAAATAATTACAAGTTATCATACCAATATTTCAAAAAGAGGATATCTAATAGAATTAGGACCTATTTCTAATAAAAATTGAGATTTGAAAGATAACCTTTAAAACCTAACAAAGAATACCTGCTTTATTCCAAAGAGATACATAATACTTAATGGAAGACTGTTTATAGAAAGCAGGTACCTTCAGTCCAGAAACTAAATAAGATCATGCTTGGAGACAATGTCCTTCAATTATGTGGCAAAGCACTTGGCATTTCTACAAGCACTGCAGAGAAAAAAGGAATACATTTTGGAGGTGAAAATATATTTATACATACGCTTCCATATCTAGAAAATATGAAAGATGAAAAAGAAATTATTCCAAGTAAGAGCAGTTATCTTCATGAGCCCTGAGAAGTGGAAAGAATTATGGAACCATTATATTGTACGCCTAAAACTAATAGAACACTGGATGTTAATTATACTTGAACTAAAAAAATAAAAAATAAGTCAAATTTTAAAAATGAAATTATCCAAGATTAGAAAACAAAGTGGCCAGGGAACATAAGTTAAAATATATTTCCTATCTCACAAGCCTTGTTTCAAAGCATTGTTAATTTTTACAGTTATCTGTTTCTGCATAAAAATCACCCCCAAATGTATGGCTGGACACAGTGGTTTATTACGTCTTGTGATTCTGGGTGCTGGTTGGGTTCGGCCAGTGGTCCTTCTGCTCCTTGTGGTTTCAGCTCATGCATCTGTCTTCAGCTGCAGCGTGGCTAGAACTAGAGCATGAAAGGTGACCTCACTCATGTGTCTGTGGCTGGACCGGCTGGGCTCTGGCTGGACCCCTGTCTCCAGCAGAGTCCTTGAACTTCTCCCCTTGTGGCTCGAGGAATGCAGTCAGGAGAGCAAAAGCAGAAGTGACATGACCTCACAAGGCCTGGTCTTGGAGGGCCCAGAACACTGTGACCTCCACATGCTACTGGTCAAAGCACGTCCCAGGGCCAGCCCAGCTTCCAGAGGTGGGAGGTAGACTCCGCCCCTGAGCACGCGGGCTGCCACATGCACAGAATCGTGTTTGCAGACCCCCTTCCACTGGAATAGTAGCAAAGCGTACTTTCAATGTATCTGTAAGATCAAATTCTATATTCTTTGGAAATTAAGCCATCATTAGAGTTATAATTCGAGAAAGCAAAGGGCACGTCAGTAACCGAAAAGTCCTCATATATGTAAGGATAAGAATGGATAGGAAGCTTCCAGTAAAGATGATGAATCAATTCGTTTCCTCAATTAATTTGTGGATTTAGTACAATTTCAATTCAGCTATCTAAAGGATATCTTAAAGAGCTTAATTGTGTCCAGTTGGAAAGAGATGGGAAATACTCCACAAAAAAGTCTACTGTAAATCAGTAATAATTAAACAGCATAGTAGTGATTTTTAAAAAAAAAAATAGAAATAATGCCTTTTGGAGAAAAAGGAAGAGCACAGATCAAAACTCTGAATATGATTTAGAGTTAAATGGGAAAGGAATTTATATACTCCACTTGGGTTTAGGATTTAGAAAAATCAATTCTAGGAACAGTAAAGAAGGATTATCATTTTAGAAACAAGGAAATGCTTTAATGATCGGTAATGAGAGACTATATAAAATATAATATGGCCAGATAAAAGTATGGAAACATTAAGATTTTTATGAACTTGAAAGAGAACATTGAGATAAACGGGAATATGGGGGAGGGAGGATTTGTGGTAAGCGTGATGGGTAAAACCAGGCCATCTCAAGTGCATGGAGGGGCCTCGCCAGCAAAAAACACCAAATCCCTGATAAACAAGCCATCAAGGCATATGGACCCGTAGTCCACAAAAGTAGAATTACAAAATAAATAATAAGGATTTGAAAAATGTTGAACCACACGTGTGAATTTAAACTGATAATGGGCTACCGGCTCACACCTTTCAAAGATGAAAAATGGGGCCACCAGTCCAGGAAGCGATGAAGAATACTCACAGCTGGTATTGTTACAAAGATTATAAAAGGATCCATCTTCTTGTCCAGGCAATAGGATAATATGTAGCTTGAGCCAAAAAGTGGACCCACCCTTTGACCAGAAATCTAACTGCTGAGAACTCACTTACTAGAAATAGATAACCAAAGTCTACCCGTAAGACCAAAAATTTGGCATCTCCTTCCTTGGCCGGTGAGGTCAGGTGCACTGAGCCCATGCTCCCCACTCAGCCCTCCTGCCACAGTCAAGTTCAAAACACCGGTGCAGTCATAGTGCAAGTTTGTTTCAGTGTGTGTCGCCCTTTTGTTTGTTGGGGGTTAGAGGTAACATGTGTTTTGCACATCAGAATGTGTAAGTGAAATTTCTACTCTGTATAATACGGGTAAGATCATCACTTACCACCCTTGTTGGCATCATTCCTTTATTAGCTGGAATAATGTAAGGTGCAGGTGCGCCAAGTAATACAGAGACTAGATCTCACCACCCCCTCAAGTGTGGGCAAGTAAGAAAACCCGGAAGACCTGGCTATGGGTCCAGCAGTGAAGCAGGGGAAGGGAAGTGGGGTCTCTTCGAAAGTATTAGAATTTAAAATAGGTCTCATTTACCAAAATATCAAGAGCGGTCAATTTGTTTTAATTTTTTTTAATGTTTTATTTATTTCTGAGAGAGAGAGAGACAGCATGAGCAGGGGAGGGTCAGAGAGAGAGGGAGGTACAGAATCTGAAACAGCTCCAGGCTCTGAGCTAGCTGTCAGCACAGAGCCTGACACAGGGCCCGAACCCAGGAACCGTGAGATCATGGCCTGAGCCAAAGTCGGATGCTTAACTGACTGAGCCACCCAGGCTCCCCAAGAGTAGTCAATTTGTATGTTCTTAAGTGTGTGCTGAACAGATAATGTTTTAAATGAAAACAGGCTTTAAAAGGTGAAATTACCAATGAATGACAGGAGACTCTGGATTTCCATGTCCCACACACCATCAACAGGCCAGACTTTACCCCCCTCTGGATGTCAGCCTTTGCTGTTGGTGGTGAGAGCCGCCATCTTCCTATGGGCACATGGCTGTATGTGCACCTGTGAGTGTACACAGGACACCTGCAGAGTCAACAGCTCCTGTATCACTGTGGGAGTGAAATATTTCACGTAAATGTATTTTTCGAAAAAATACAAGCTTATGGAGCATATGCTCCATATGCCCTTGGTTTTTAAACAGAGAATAAGCATAAATTTTTATAATGAGAACTGTTTTCGTTCTGAAGCTGCAGCTTAAACTTGATAAAGTAGTTTAAGTTACTGATATTTGAACACTATGGGGGGGTATAGGTGTAAACAAAATGTGACATATTTCATTACTCCTGAGGTAACATAATTCGTTAACAACTGGCAAAGAAACATGACTGCTACTTAGATGAAAAATGCAGTTTACTTAATGTTAGTAAATCGACTTAAACGATCTTAAAAGTAAGGAGTTGTTGGGGCACCTGGGTGGCTCATTCGGTTAAGTGTCCAACTTTGGCTCAGGTCATGATCTCTCAGTCTGGGTTCGAGCCCCGCATCGGGCTCTGTGCTGACAGCTAGCTCAGAGCCTGGAGCCTGCTTCGGATTCTGTGTCTCCCTCTCTCTCTGCCCCTCCGGTGCTCATGATTGGTTTATGTCTCTCAACAATAGAAGTTAAAAAATTTAAAAAAAAAAAAAGTAAGGAGTTGTTTCAGGCCAACAACAATATCTGTATCTTAAATGGAGAATAACTCCCACACTTTTCTTTGTTCATCACTCAGAGGTAGACTCTAGACCGTGATCTTCCAGCATTCATGAACAGGCTGCAAAATGCCAAGGCCAGAGTATTTATGGTGTAAGTGCAGGGCAACTTTCTTTTCTTCTTCTTTCCTGGTGGCAGGTTAAGGCAGCTTCTACGATCTGATAAACATGGTCCCCTAATTTCCTACATGTACCTGCCTAGCCCCAGCTTTGCTGTGATTTGTAGTTACAGCAAAGACGTGTTAGAAGAGCTTTGTTTGTGGAAATAGGTTTAGTTGAATTGAGCCTCCCACTTGCAAGTCCTGTGTGATCTGTATCCCACGCATGTATCTTCTCCTAGTTCTTGCCCTCAGCAGACATGACTAATCGATCAGAGGATCAGAGCACTCCTCCCTCCCTGATGCAGGCTTGGCCTTACTGTCCCCTAAATGCTGCTGCAGGCAGCCCGTCTGGGTCATGGGAGTTATTTGCAGGCGACTGTTTTGCCATCTCAGCTCCGGATGGATGTGGAATATCTTGCTGACTATTCATCCTCTTTTTCGGTGCCAAATGTGCTCACAAGAAACTATACTGAAATAAGGTCTTTCCAAGATTATTTAAAGGGATGGACCATTCCATGTGGAAGCCGTCTGTGCCCAGTGTCCTCCCCCCCCCNCCCCCATTTAGCCAGATGTTCTTGCACAGAGAACAGGAAGGAAAAGGAGAAACAGCCTGCGTGTGTGGATTGTGCTGACTGTATCTGCTGCGCTCACCATTTACATGAAGTTCGTACTCCCGTGCCTGACTTCTTACAGTCTGGTCTGTGCCGTTGGGTTCAATGTCCGTAATTGCTTGGTTACTGAATATTTATCATCACAGAAAGAAGCTGTGGAAGAATAAAGCTCCCACTGGAAACTCTCACTGCGGTTAGCTCCTTTACAGAGTAGTTCAGTGTCTGGACTTCATCAAGCAGCGTTCTGTTTGGATTTCAACCTACCAGCTTTTCGGATCCACAGTGAAACCCTCTTTGTGAAACGACATCCCTTTTTGGCTTCTGCCTCCTGACCACTAGGACCTTGCTTCTCCCCAAGGAATATCTGAATGACTGCCAGCAGCAAGTCCTGTTTTTGCAAATATGGGGATATTTTATCAATTACAATAAAAATAGAGGAAGCAAGCTAAGACATTTTCATCCAGATATTTCGGATTGACCATCGACTCAAATATATTAAGAAAGATGGAAACTAACCGAATTATCACAGGTTTGCCTAAAATGGGGATGAGTCAGTGGAACTCTTCTAAAGAGTAAGAAAAATAAATTCTTTATCTGTTTTCACATTCTTTGTTTGTCAGTAAACGTACTGGAGAATCAAAATATATCTGCCCTTGATGTTTTTTTTTTAAATATGAGGTGTTCCCTTATTTGGGATCATCACAGGACAGAGGGTCATCTGGGATGTGACAGCCGCCCAGACCCTCCCCACCCCACCCCTGGAGCTGCTCACCCCCGCCAGTATGCCCCATCATCCCTGCCCCCATCTCTGCTACTGCACCCTGTCATGTATAAAAGTAGGCAATACCCAGATTGTGCTGTTAATCTTAATTAAATTACACGTTATCTCATCATATGCATCAACCCTCCTAGTCAGTACCAGCCTGGGAACGTGACTCTCTCAGGAACTCATAGTTCCAGCAAATTCATCTTGTAGATATGAAGTGTGGAGGACAACCTGAAAGCTTTACAGAAACGTCCGTTGAAGGACACCTGCGTACCTACCATGGGTGTAGGGAAACCGGACGTGGGGAAGCGGGATGCGTGGCCAGAGAGCTCTGCATCCTCGGCACCACTTCCAGGAGGCCCGGGCCCCCGCCGGCTGCTTCCAGCACAGTGCCCGTGGCGATCCTGCTCACTTTTCCTTTGTGGGCCCGGGCATCCTCCACCATCGTTTTTAATTAACAGGAAGTACAAGACCCTCCATAAACCAGACAGGCAGGTAGCCTCATTAGGAGGCTCGTCCAGCAGCCGGAGGGAGACAGGGTGGGATAAATTAAGAACAGAGCACCCCTGACACGCCACCCGAGTGCAATTTCTCAGCCATTAATCAAATCATATGAAAAAGACACCACAGCACTAATACACCCGCTGTCTTCCTTGGACTCCAGCTGTAGACGCATATGTGTGTGCTCAAGCACCAAGGAAAGGGACACACCAGGGAATGTGGGAAGTGGATAATTAGATAGCCTCCTGCTTCTCACCTCCACCTTGTTCAAGCACAGGACTTTTTCCTGCTTGGCATGCAGCATTTCTGGACCGATCAATGCTCTTGGGTCAGCGTCCAGCCCCCAGAGCTGGGCTAGTCTGGTGCCCATTCCAAAGACTATTACCTGCCCTTTCCTGCCCGGCTCTGCAAACACCACGTGTGAGGTTACAGGTGCCAAGAACAGAAATGGCCCCATGCTGAGAAAAGCCATTGTGTCGGCTGCTGGGAAGCCTGTGCCCCTCGCGTCTTCCCCTGAGGGTTTCTAGAAAGATTATGTAGTTAATCTCCCTCCCCACCCCACCACTATTTTATGTTTGTAGAGTGGGCCATTTAAGCACTTCCCAAGTGGTCACAGATTCTTACCATCGGATTTGCACGCAGGAGGCACCCCGCTTCTCTTCATCATACACAACAGTGTGTGTCCAGCCAGGACCATCACACGTGACATACTGAACCTCATTGTTTGCCATCGCATGTTATTGGAGGTCAAGGACTACTCCTTGTTGGGCACAACAAGTCCACGTGCACACAGACACATGCGCACACACATGCACAGGCCATACATGACCCCAGTATTTGAGTCTTGTGTGGCCCTCAGAGGCCTTCAGGTGCGTAGAGATACCACTGTTGATAGGAAATTCTAAATCTTATTTCAGGTCTTGACTCAGATGAAGAACTGGGGCTGCTCTGTCACCATGCATCCTATCTAGGTGATTGTCTGGGGCTGACCGCGGGCTCTTGATGTTCTGTAACCTTTTCTTTATTTTTCACGTGTCTGCACGTCTGCATGGTTATCTGAGCTCGGAGGGTTGGCACGCACAGGGGACGTGGGTCCTAGCTGCTGCTGTGTCTCATGCTCCCTGGTCTGGGGACGGCTTGAGGAGAGGTGCATCTCCTGGGTTCTGTTCATCAGCCAAGTCATCACGTGACGACGACGAGGACGCCATTATTCCGTGCGCAGCCATTCCATACACAGCCGGCAGCTTTGGCATTTCTTGGAATGTGGAAGGAAGAAAGCAAATTGGCTCTAGCAAATCGAGGATCTGCTAATTGTCCCCACAGCTGTGATGTGCGCATGCCATACAGCCCCCAAGGACAGCCAATCCTGATGCTTTCTGATTGTCAGCAGTTTGCCTGAGTTTGTTTTTCTTTGTTTTGTGTAAACCATGGCTGACTGGGGTCGGGGGAGGGGGGCGTGGCGAGGTTAGTGACTAAATTCACATCCACAAAGAAACATAAGAAACATTGCCCTGCAGCTTGACTGAACTTTCTTGTGTGTGTGTGTGTGTGTATGTGTGTGTGTGTGTGTGTGTGTGTGTGTCCTTCTCAGACCAGAGAGTGGCATCCTTCTGCACCCTGACAGATATGCAGCATGGGCAGGACCTGGAAGGCGCACAGGAACCAGCGTTATGTGTAGACCCAGGCAGCAGCAAAGATTTCATGGACCCAACTGGGTATGTGAGCCTCCGCGGACCCTCCCCCTTCGCCCCCCAGGCCCATGAGTATCAGGGGTTCAGTGAAGCCGTAGGAGACCATTTCTGCTCTGTGTTCCCCTGGTCTTTCAGGATCCAGATATGGGACTGAGTAGGGCCAACCGGGCTCCCTGCCCTGCTGGGGTGACTGGCTCTTGGTTGCATTAACTGCTCCGCCCTGTGGGCGGCTTCTGCCTGCTAAGATACGTCACCCCATGCCCGTGGTGATGAGGCTTCCTGACAGAGGCAGGGAGGGTGTGGGCCAGCCTCAGCGTCTGTTAATTGCTGCCACGGCACCAGACGAGGACCTTGCTGACCCGTCTCCCGATGCCGGGCTGCACACATGGGCCTACCAAGGGCACGTGTCCCCCCAGAATCCTGGTCCTTGACCTGGCCTCATGCCTTTGTCCTCTGATGTGAATGAACCATCGCTTTCCTCTATGTTCTTGACAAGTTTATCACCCACAGAATATATATGTTCTTTACCTAATTCGAACTTTCCTATGAACTTGTGTTACCATTAACTTGCCCATTCATCTTGGTATGAGCTTCATGATATTTTCTTGACAGACAAGAACAAATTGGGGAAATGGAATCTATATTTGGTTCCCAGGACTTCATTCTGGTCTACCTAGTCTCAGTTGGCTAAACTGATTTAGATCATTTAACTTTTGGCTTTTTTTTTTTCACTAACATCTACGCCCACAGATTCTGAATCCCCTTTTTAAAATTAAGAGAGACCCAGAAGGAATTCTCCACCCAAAGCAGCGATATGCTCACTTTCCAAATGTGATGTAATTTTATTTCCTCACTGGGCTCTAAGCACATGAAATGATTTTTTGAGGGAGAACATTACCAACAAAAACACCAAATGCAACATCTGAACTCTAGTGCCCTTGAGTCTTCCTGAGCCCATCCTTCTTCCCTAGGGAGCGGTCTCCATCAACGCTGACCGGTAAAGTCAATCAGCTGGAGTTGATTCTTCGACAACTGCAGACGGACCTTCGGAAGGTAAAGGGATCTACTGGAATCCGTAACCGAAACCCTTGTCTTGCACAGTCTAGCCAGTAGAAATGAAAATGGAGACACTCAGGAAAGATCACTGCCCTAGTCAAAACCAACATTCCATTGAAACAGAGACTCGTGAGGTCTAATTCTGTTTTCTGGCCTCCAGCTTATCATAGATATCACTGTAAGGGGAGGCAAGAATTGCAATAAAGATGACCAAATGAGGGTGAGCCCTCTGGATGCCCAGTCTTTGGAGCCTGGTGTTTTTTGGTTCCGTGGTTCATTGTACCAACTGATTATGAGCTGACCTAAGGGGAGTTAGTTGCTGCTTAAAAGCCTGTTCCCCCCACACCATCCTATTCCCGCTGAGTCAGCTACATGAACCTCATAACTTCTACCCTACATACCAACATGTGCATGGTCAGTCCCCAAAAGAAGTTAACAGAATGTGGCAGCGGAAGGGTGATGGTGGAGCTGGGAACGTGGCACAGGAAGCATTTTGTTATTTTGTTTGTCGAGGAAGGGAGAGATTACAGCTGGTGTCAGGGTTGATGGAGGGATCCAGTTGGGAAGGAAGTCATAGTAGGGGGAAGCAGAAGAGGGTCGTGCCCTGATCTAGTGCACAGAGCCAAGGCTGGCCTTGATTCGGGGTGGGGACAGTTCATGCGCAGTGACCAGAGTTGAGTGTGTGTGTTTGAGTGTGCACTCCCACATGCGCAAATATACATTCGTGCACACGGAGTCAGACATAGGTTGACAGAGTTCCCCTCTAATGGTTTCTTTTTTCCAGTCGTGAGCTGAGAGTGAGTGGTGGTGGGAAGTAGTAGGAGGGTGTGAGGTCAGAGTAAGGCACAGGATAGTGAGTAAGTTCACTGGGTACGCTTGATTGGATTGCCAAGCAAGGCTAAAGATACACTTGAATTTGCAGCCCTAATTAAAGCTTCTGCATTATTTGTTGGCCAAGTTGGGTGCTTCTCTCCAGCGTGGGTGACCAGATGTCCAGTTTGCCTTGGGTGAGGAGGTTCAGGGCACAGAACTTTCAGAGTTAGAACTGGAAATGTCCAAGCAAGCCAGGACATCACCCTACCTCCAGCTGCAGGTGTGAGATAATTGGAAAGTCGAATGTAACCAGTTTGAGAGTTTAGACAGAAAGGCAACACAAGGAGCGAGAAATTTCCCCTGCAGGTACAGCATGGGACTAGTCTCAGGGACGTAGCGTGTAACCTGGGAAAGGAGATTTACTGTCACGGCACGGGACAGTGAGAATAAGGTAAGACTGATGCATTAGATAATTATTGGCAGAGTGGATACTGGAGAGATGACTCTAGAAGAACAAGAGGTGGTGGTCAGGACATGGGATGACAGAACATCTAGGAAGCTATGTGGTTTATGGTTAACAGCAAGGTTATAGGATGTGGCCATGGGAGCAGAGGCTGAGAGGGGTGGGTTTCCAGATCACAGAGAAGAAGTAAGGGAGAGATTGGATTTAGAATCATCAACCCGCATGACAAGTGGTAGGGGAGAGAGGAAACGCCAACCACATTCTAGAATCTTCCATCAGTGAGGAGAGGAACTGGAGACAGAGAAGATCATTGCAGTGAGCCAGGGTGATGGGTCCTGTAACGTGATGTCCTGCTTCTCAGAAGAGCTGAAGTTTTAGGAAGAAGCTCCTTGGGCACTGAGCAACAAGCCTTTTGCCAGACCTCCAGGCCCCGAGTCTCCCGGCTGTAGGCAGACACCCTCTTCCTCCCTTAATAAGCAGCCAGGGATGCCGTTTCTTCAGGAGAGAGTAGGGATTCGTCCAGAGTCCTGAGGATGAAGGAAATTCGGGGAAGAGGTTGAGAGTTTCAAAGGTTCCCATGCAGAATACCAGATCGGTGGGGCACGCTGAAAGGGGCCAAGGGGTCTCAGAGAAGCCAGCCATTGAGTGGCAGCAGGCATGCAAACGCCCTCAGCCACACTGGGTTGCGGGTCCTGGTGATGGGGACCGCCACATGACAAAGGAAAGTCAGGGCAGAGAGAGTACTGAGCTCGGTCCTCAGATGACACCCAAGCCTCCTTGTGGGACTGGTGTCTTTTATCGGTGACGCAGCTGGTATTGGGAGCATCCGGGGGCACCTCGAGGGAGGTGGGCGACATACCAACGGCGGACCGAAGAGTCTCGGGAAGACCCACAGCCCCAGGTCACCCCGCGAGAGCACCCACCCCAGTGCTGGGGTGATGCCCACTGGATTTAGCAGTCAAGTCAGATCCCGTTTTTTAAAAAAAATGTCGATTGTTACAATCTGACAGTGACCCCTTTATCGGTTTGGGGCAAGACCTCCATTCCTCATTCAGAACTGAAACTCAGTAACAACCTTTTTGGTTAGTGCGCCTTGGAAACCCCAGATGCGGTTCTTTTGCAAAGTCTTGATCACGTTCACGCGGTTTTTAGTGGCAAGCTCTGAAGGGCACGGACATGCACGGTAGCAGGAAAGCTTAGGACGGAGTCCTGAGGACTGACTTTATTAGAAAGCTCTGTCAGCACTGGGCTTGTGTGGTGGGGAACGTTCTAGCAGCGCAGCGTAGGAAGCGGGAGTGTGTCGCACGCGTGCGTGACGCCGTCTGTGTGCCCCCTTCCCAGGAGAAGCAGGACAAGGCGGTCCTCCAGGCGGAAGTGCAGCACCTGCGTCAAGACAACATGAGGCTGCAGGAGGAGTCCCAGACGGCCACCGCGCAGCTGCGGAAGTTCACCGAGTGGTTCTTCAACACCATAGACAAGAAGTCTTAACCCGGCCCTCGCCCGCCCCGGGGGAGCCTCCGGGAGGGGCCCCGGCTCCCCCACCCCCGGGAGCCCGCAAACGCGTGGTCGTTCAGTGTGCTTGCAGCCAATCGTAGATGTTTGTGGTTTTTTTTGCCGTTTCCACCCCGTCCAGCACCATTACCCCCCCGCAGGGCAGGGAGGCGACTCTTTCCCGGAAGCCATCTCGCGTGACAGCAAGAGAGGATGAGCGAAGCCGTGTGAAGATGAATGTAACTCCCGGTGTCGAGATGAATGTAAACCCTGGCGTCGGTCCGGACCTCTTTCTGTCGGACTCCACTACCTTGGTGCTCTGGCGCGGGCGTACCTCAACGGGAGGGAGAGGGGGGCTCGACTCTCTCTGTATCAGGTGACCCGGTAGAGATGTTAAAAGCAACTGACCGTAGTTTGGGCTTTCGTATTGTAAAATAAACCCGGAGACAAATAATCAGACATATACTTTAATGTTAAAGGTGCTCTATTTTTTTGGATGTACAGTAGTTTTATTTCTTAGCCACATTACCATAGCAATAAGAAAGAGGCATAGTAAATAGCTGGGAGAAGCCGCGTGGGGAAATAAAAGAAGCACTGATATCTTTAACACTAGTTTGTATGCAGTTCCTTTAGAGCCTTATTTATTTGCAGGAGCAAACGGTGCCTGAAGATTAACGGTGTTCTGATTTAAGGAAAACACAAAAAGATACATATGCCTTGTATATGGCTCAGTGAGCGGTCCCTTCAGCTCTTAGTTCACTGTGTATAGTTACTGCTCTGCTGCAGAAGAGTATGCCTGCTTCCGTTCTAGAACCTCCCGGCCGCGGGAGCCAGCCGAATCACGTGTATACAATGCCAAACTTGTTTATCTTTGTACAGAAGCTTTGATGAAGTGTCTTGTATTTAACGCCCTTATTTAAGCTTATTTAACCTTAAATTGTTAATTTTATAAACTTTGGTTTGACCTGCACTATGATGAGGGAGGCGTAGGCAGCAGCAGGCTCTGGGAAGGGGAGCTTGCCCAGAACAGACTGAAGAGCAGGGCGGGAATTTCTAACAACTGGATGCTGCTAGTAACAAGGTGTTTGTATTGCTTTACCATTTTTAACTGTTCTATTTGAGATGAACATACGTTTTGCTTTTTTAATAAATGTTCAAAAGAGTCCACCTAAGCAACGGCGTCGTCGGGTGAATGCAGGTTTTTATCGTCGGTGCGTCGAGAATTTGAGCATATGTGAATTTGTGTTGGGTCATTTGGCATCTTCATCTGTGTTGAATCCTGCTTCATCTTCTTCTTCCGGGATCCCACGCTCATTTAAAATAAAGAGTCACTAGGGATGCCCAGGTGGCTCAGTCGGTTAAGTGTCCGACTTCTGCTCAGGTCATGATCTCTTGGTTTGTGAGCTTGAGCCCCGTGTCGGGCTCTGTGCTGACAGCTCAGAGCCTGGAGCCTGCTTTGGATTCGGTCTCCTTCTCTGCCCCTCTCCCACTCACCCCTGTCTCTCTTTGTCTGTCTCTCTCTCTCTCTCTCAAAAATAAACATAAATAAAACTTAAAAAGTGATAATAATAATAAGTAACTGGTGTTAATAGCTGCTGTATTCCACACACTCTTCTCTGCACTTTTTGGCAGCAGGATTCCCATTTTACAGCGCAGTAAACAGAGGCTCCAGTTGAATGAGTTACCCCAGCCGGGAGTTTGGTGTTGCTTACAAGAAAACACATACAGTAAAATAGCAGGAATTTGAAAAATAATCAGGGAGAGGTACACTATAAATTTGAGGCCAATGTAGGACAAAGAAGACACAGAATGTGGCCCAAAGTGTAAAGGGAACCTCGGGAAGGTACAAAGTGCTTAACCTTCTGAGAACAAAAATGATACGAAGGATTTAAGGGAGGGAAAGTGATTTCTAGAATTTACCCTAAAAGGGGTGCTTCTCCCGGGCTTCACCTGCGTGGTGTGCTGTGAATATTCTTAACGTTTCCTATACCCGATGTAGCAGCAGGCTTCATAGTGCTGTTTCTTGAAGCCGCCCTGTGAAAGATACAGGCACACTTCCAAAATGCAGTGGATGCAGTTTTTCAGGGAGTTGGGAACGTTATGGGCCAGAGAGAGATCTTCCCTGCCCCCTCCCTTCCTTTCCTGTCCCTGTGTGCCAGGGCCAAACAACGCGGGTGAAGACCAAGCGGGACCTATCTTCATGGAGCATGCAATCTTATATGGGGGCACGGACCTAAGGTTATTTCAAAATGTCAGCAATCAAAATACAGAGTGCCTGGAATGGCTTCCTTAAATAATCGTTATAACAACTGGCATCGTGTGAATGGGTGCTTTGTGCCAGCACTGTTCTGGCCCTCTGATGTCTACATAGCAGCCTGTGGGGTAATTATTATATGCATTCCCTCTGCACAAATCAGGAATTAAGACCTACTGCTCAGGGGACACCCCCGTGAATGGGAGAATTTGAAGGTGGAATGAAAAGCTGGGGGAACAGGGAAGGCCAGGGGGTCATGGAGCTCAAGGGCCCTGAGGCCGTAGAAAGATGCATGGAAAATAAGTGGAAGGTGATAGGGACACGTTGGAAAGAAAGGTAAAAGCCAGATCATTAAAGAACTAGAGGCCATGGTAGAGTCTGGATTTTGTTCTGGGTCAAAAAGGAAGCTGTTGAAGCAGGAAGGGAGCAAAATAAGATCTGTATTTTATTTCAGTTTATTTATTCTGGGGGAGAGAAACATGCAAGCGAGGGAGGGGCAGAGAGAGGAAGAAAGAATCCCAAATAGGCTCCATGCTGTCCGTGCAGAGCCCGAGGCAGGACTTGATCCCAGAACCATGGGATCATGACCTGAGTCAGAATAAAGAGTCGGATGTTCAATCAGCTGAGCCACCCAGGCGCCCCTTATATTTTAAAAGACTATTCAGACTTCTAAAGGAGAAGGGATCACCTAGGGCAGGGCACCTGCAAACTTCTGTGTGGGGCATGTAGTAAATATTTTAGGGTCTGGGAATCAAGGTCTGTCATATTTTTAAATTCTGATTACCCTTGAGAGCTGGAAAATCCATGCCACTGAGCTTTCAGGTCACCCACCAGCCTAGCTGGCCAACCCGTATAAGAGAGTAGAAAAGAGAGACCAGTCCAGGTGAGAGGTGGTGGGGCATAGGTTACAGGGAGGCAGGAAAGGCAGAGAAAATTAGGGGTCACACGTGAAAGACAGAACCCGTGGAACTGCTTGCTGATGAGTTAGAGACAAGAGCGAAAGCTTCGATTTAGGGATAAGCTCTAAACTTTGGAAGAAAGGATGAACTCCCATGTTCATCAGAGAATTTTCCAAAAATATGTCCAGCCTTTAATAAAAGGTTACCAGCTGGTGGTCCACGGCAAGGGCCTGAGAGCATCATGACCAGCGGTGGGTGCGTGTGCTCTAAAGGGCAAGAAGCAGAAGAAACGTTGACCTCGTTTAGAGAAAATAAAGGAATCTGACCAAAACCTAGCTGAATGGAGAGCAGCCCCACCTTCCTACAGGGTACCTGCGGACAAACCCAGATGGTGTATTTTGAAGAAGTACGTCTCGGTCTATACTGGCAAAAGATTGAATCGTCCCTCACGTCGGCCTCTGAAGGTCCATGCCAAAGAACATGGCCAAAATGATTTGGACCCGTTAAACTTTTTCAAGGGGGTGTTCCCAGTCAACAGCCAAGCTCCCATAGTACATGTGGCTTTGTGCAACTTGGCATCCTAATGAACACTATCAGTTACAAAATGTACCCTTTACCAATGAAACACGTTGACTTTCTGTAACATCACCAAGTACAAGCCAATTAAATATTGGAATATATCCACTAAATTATTTTTGCTTTGGAATAATTAATATCCAGTAGGGTTTTTTTTTCCTAACCATATGGACTGATCTATTATGTATTGAGGCCAGTCTGCTATGTGACAGAGTTAATTTGTGTATTAGAAGCTTTTATCCTGCTGGTCTCTATATCAAGGAACAGGTTTATCATTAAAAACACAAGTTAGGGGTGGCGCCTCGGTGGCTCAATTGGTTTGGCGTCCAACTCCGGCTCAGGTCATGATCTCACAGTCTGTGGGTTCGAGCCCTGTGTCGGGCTCTGTGCTGACAGCTAGCTCAGAGCCTGGAGCCTGCTTCAGATTCTGTGTCTCCCTCTCTCTCTGACCCTTCCCTGCTCACGCTGTCTCTCTCTCTCTCAGAAATCAATAAAAAACATTTAAAAAAATGTTTAAAATACAAGTTAGGGGTGCCTGGGTGGCCCAGTCGGTTAAGCGTCTGACTTCACCTCACAGGTCATGAGTTCGAGCCCCGCCTCCGGCTCTGTGCTGACAGCTTGGAGCCTGGGGCCTGCTTCAGATTCTGTGTCTTCTCTCTCTGCCCTTCTCCTGATTACATTCTGTCTTTCTCTCTCTGAAAAATAAATAAACATTTAAAAGGACTTTTTAAAAATACAAGTGAAATTTGGTAGGGGCATAATACCAGTCCTGCCTTTGCTGATACCACAATTATCTTTTGTTTTTAAGTTTATTTATTTATTTTGAGAGAGAGAGAGAGCAAACAGAGGCTGGGCAGAGAGAGAGAGGGAGAGAGAAAATCCCAAGGGTCTGCAAACTGTTATCATGGAGCCAGATGCAGGGCTCGAACTCACGAACCATGAGATCATGACCTGAGCCGAAATCAAGAGTCAGACGCTTAATGGACTGAGCCACCCTCGATGTCCCCAAATTCATCTTTTGAAATGCCAGCAGTCTGTTGTTCTGCTAGCCCATTAAATGTAGAAAGTGATTATATACCAACCAAAGTCTTCATCAAATTCATAAAGCCATAAGCCATAGCTTCTTGTCTGCAGAGCCAAAGAGCTATCTGTAAAAAACAGTAAGAATAATGCTCTCAATAGATTTTTTTTTTTCACAAAGAACTAGAACCGGTCCATAGTGGAATACCAGAATATTAAAATGACTTGCTCCTTGTGTAATATATTAGCGTGAGAAACCTGGAATTGAAGTTTAGAGTTAGGGGTGCCTGGGTGGCTCAGTCGGTTAAGCATCTGACTTCAGTTCAGGTCATGATCTCACGATCCGTGGGTTTGAGCCCCGTGTGGGGCCCTGTGCTGACAGCTCAGAGCCTGGAGCCTGGTTCAGATTCTGTGTCTCCCTCTCTCTCTGTCCCTCCCCTACTCATGATCTGTCTCTCTGTTAAAAAAATAAAATTTAGAGTGAGATGCACTAGCTGGTGAATTCCCTAGTTTTGGAGAAACTGTGAACACAGCCCCTTGAAGAGTCAACCCCATGTTTGTTTCCAACCAGGTAGAAGGCATGTCACTAGAAATGAGCCACCATCTTTGTGGTCATCCTCCTCACCACTGTAGTCACCATGAAATGCATTTGGGCCAACCTTTGTAAGAGGAAAGGCCCAGCCCTTGAGCCCCATCTTCTGGAGATTATTAAACCACCACAGACGCTCAGAGGTCAAGCCAATGTGCCCCTCAGAATTGCTAAGTTGGGGAGTGGAGAGAGACAGGAGGAAATGGAAAGATTTTTATAGCTGCTTTGCTCCTCGGAATTACTGGTAAGGGTAAGTTCCAGTTCACGTGAGGGTTTGTGGCTCTGGCGCTTAAAATTTCAAAACCATCCCCTAGACGCGGTGTACACAGTTCACACCTGCTACTTACTAGCGTAAAAGAAAGTAAGTCGAGTTGACTGTGTTTCATTCAACACCTGCTTCGAGGCAGGTGGGAGGTAAATGCGTTTGTTTGTGCTCCATGGGATGGAAAATGGTAAGAAACCTGCCCAAATGGAAGGCATGTGTTAGGTTTCTGACCTGTGACCTCCAAATTAACCCAAAGACCAACCTTCTTGACTTTCAACAATAGGAATTAGACAAAAGCTTAAGCGCAAAGAAGTCTCCTCATGAATTTCATCAAAGGCTTCAATCACCGCCCCCAAAGGTGACATTCTTGCTTTTTAACATACAAGATGCGGGGACCTTTAAGTTACCTTAAAAAATCCTTTAAGCCCCTTCCAGTTTATCTTAATATCAGAAAAGGCACTGCCCTCTTAAATCCTTAAGAATGATGTTTGGGAAGAGCTATTAGCATTTGCAGATTCTGAAATACACCAGCCTCTGTTTTTCATCCCTAATATCAGAGACCTGCCTAAAATGTGCAGACAGAGCAGTTGGTTTTAAGAAGTGCAAATAAAAAATAATCAACTCCCTTGACATGCAAATGTCCTTTGGCTGCTAAACTATAGCCGAGTTATTAAAGAACAAAATTAAGGGTTAGAGACCAATATCCTGGGCATCAATGCCCATCGATCAGACTGCTAGGCACTGGGGACTTTATTGTTTGAATATCAGCTGCTGTCCCAGGCTCCTCCTATGGGGTGAAATCATGATGGAGTCTGTGTGCTCAAGGGGGATTCACAGTCCTAGCATTTCAGTAAATTATCTGCCTCAACTGAATTGGCACTGGCTCAGAGAGAATGCCTATAAATACACATCTGCAGATGGAGATTTCAGACCCCGGCAGTCTCCTCTGTCACCGTGCGTAACAGAAACAGGGCCGGGGCGTCTGGGTCCATGGCCCTCTTCTCCGCAACCATGATCAGTGGTACCAAACCAAGCAGGACCTAGCTGAATGCTCCATTAAACTGAAATAATTAAACATGGCAGTCCTGTGCTCTTCTAGGATCCGATTAAACACCTTGTAGAAGTCATTACTGAACCCCATCTGGGCTGAGAGCTTGCCAAACAGCAGGCTGACACTCACAGTCCCCACTTACGTGACTGTAGAATTCCAGGGCTGGGCATTCTATAGCCCTTTAAGTCCTTGAGAACCCAAATAGCACTATCTATGCAGGGAGGAGGCAGTACCTAACCAAAGCAGGGCACTGGAGCCAGTGGGTTTAGCCCCTCAACTCCTACTTAATTCTATTCTGTTGTTACCTTTTATTTTTAAGCTTCTTTATTTTTGAGAGATAGGGAGAGAGAGAGAGAGAGAGAGAGAGAGAGAGAGAATCCTAAGCAGGCTCCACACTGTCCATGCAGAATCCCACTTGGGGCTTGAACCTACAAACAGTGAGATCATAACCTGAGCCACAATCAAGAGTCAGAGGCTCAACTGACCGGAACACCCAGGTGATCCCATTTTGTTGTTACTCTTTTTTTTAATGTTTATTTATTTTTGAGAGAGACAGAGATAGAGCTCAAGTGGGGGAGAGGTAGAGAGAGGGGGGAGACACAGTCTGAAGCAGGCTCCAGGCTCTGAGCTGTCAACACAGAGCCCAATGCGGGACTCAAACTCAAGAACCTTGAGATCATGACCTGAGCTGAAGTTGGACCCACTGAGCCACCAGGTGCCCCTGTTGTTACTCTTAAACCATCTGAAGGTCATTGTTCAACATTGTCCTAAAACTATTTCATCTCTGAACGGCTGCTCAAAGTGGAGGGCATAAATGGGGGCCTGATAGCGACCCAGGTAAAGAGGATTGGCTCTATGGGGCCACGCTGTTTATACTAATTCCACGACTTTGAGCTCTGAAATCCAGTGTTTCACCCTAATTTAACAGATCTTGTTCTGTTCTTTCAAAATGAGAGCCTCTTAAGTGATTTGCCCTGAAATGTAAAACTGAACTAAACTTGGTTACCCTAATTGTCTACTGTCTCATTATTTGTCTAAGGATTATTCCTGCCAAGGACTGATTTCCAAATGCAAAATTACATTGCTTAAATATTATCCAATAATGTAGCCAGATGTGGGAAGACGTCTACAGGAATTCTACCTTCTTTTGTCCAAAGAATCAATTTGGGTGCATGAACTTTGTGCTACCTTATAAATACATTAACAAATGCGAACATCAAACTTACAGATGCACATTTTATTTACAAAGGTATGAGCCAATACGAATGACCCTTTTCAGCACCCTTGCTTGGAAAATTTGACTCAGTGAACTCTCCTACAATAACCCTTCACTCTTATAAGACACCTGTTGCCTTTATTCTTCTCTGAGGCTTCATGCATGGCCTTGTTCCCTCCTGAGTGATGCCTCGTGATTAATTATATTATAAAAGAATGGACATGTAGAACAAGTGTTGGTGACGATGGGGAAGAATGGAACTCTCAGGTGTTGTTGATGAGAATGTAAAATGGCACAGCCACTGTGGAAGACAGCATGGCGGTTCCTAAAAAATTAAACATAGAACGACCCTAGGACCCAGCAATTCCACCTCTGGTCATTACCCCAAAAAAACTGAAAGCAGGAACTTGCCCAGATATTTGCACACCCATGTTTACCGCAGCATTATTGACAATAGCCAAAAGAAAGAAATAACCCAAGCATCCACTGACGGATGGATAAACAAAACGTGATCTACCCATACCATGGAATTGTATTCAACCTTAAAAGGGAAGGAAATTCTGACACTTGCAACCACTCGGAGGAAGCTTGAGGACATCTTGCTGAGTAGAATAAACCAGATACAAGGGGAGAAATACTCTATGATGCCCTGTACAGGAGGTTTCTAGGGTAGTCAAATTAATAGAGGCAGAAAGTAGAATGGTGGTTGCCAGCGGTGGAGGAGGGGAAATGGGGAGCTGTTATTTAATGGGGACAGAGTTTCAGTTTGGGAAGATAAAGAGAGTTCTGTGGATGGATGTTTGTGACGGTTCCACACATGAGTATACTTAGTATACTATGTATATGAGTATACACACATGTGAGTATACTTAGTGCCGCTGCAGTGTACACGTAAAAATGGTTACGATGGTACATTTAATGTTACATGTATTTTACCATGATTTAAAACAAAGGATGGGGGGGCCTGGGTGGCTCAGTCAGTTAAGCATCCGACTCTTGGTTTCGGTCCGGGTCATGAGCTCATGTTTTCATGGGTTCGAGTCTTGCATCGAGCTCTGCGCTGGCAGCACTGAGCCTGCTTGAGATTCTCTCTCTCTCCCTCTCTCTCTGCCCCCACCCCCAACTTGTGCTGTCTCTGTCTCTCTCAAAATAAATAAAATGAAACTTTAAAATAAAATGAAGGATAGGAATGGGGACCTGAATGAGTTAGTCTGGGGGAACTTGAGAAGGACAAGTGCCGAGAAACCAAAAAAATAAAGAGTTGTTGGAACCCAGCAGGGAACCATAAGAACATCACTGACGTGGTCTTTGGATATTAACAAGCAGCCAGACAGACTTTGATCAATTACCATATATTCAGAAAGAAGACACGTCATCCCGGAAACTTTGCTCTGGAGCCTGCAGGAGAAGCATCGGAGGAAAAGGAGACCTTCTCCCCGAAGAGTGATTAATCTGGTAATTAATGCATAGAAGAAGAAGGATGATTCTGAAATGTTTGCTCCAGGCCCTAAATTTTAACAGTTAGTTCTGCAATTGGAGCATCTGCCAGGACAGTGAGGTGGGGTGAGCTAAAGAGCGAGATCAGACACCAGAGCAGCAGGGGAAGGGATTAAAGATGAATAGCTTCAGGGGTGCTGGCGGATTCAGAAGCCCGGAAACTGTGGGCAAGAAAACGCTTTGAAAGAAACAAAAACAAAGGCCATTATGAGAAGGCCCTGGTACGCACTGAAAGAAAGAACCATTGAGCTGGGAGGGACAAACCCCTTCACCCTATAGAAAAAAATGGCTGCATATTCTACATAGACGGGTGGAGGGCTGGGGAGCTGATAACATGGCCTGTCATAGCTTATTCATTGGACACGTCAAAAGACGTGTGGTGTTTGTGAATTTCGGGCACTGGTTGCATTTGGGGCAAGGATAAGGATATCTGGGGTAAGGATGAATCAAGATCTGACTCATCTCTATCACCTTGGGACAATCAAGGCTGAAGGGTAAGAATAAGAAGGCACCACTGGACACCTTTGTGGTGAGAAGTTATTGGAGAAGCTCTCATTTTTCAGTGTGACCTTACATCATAATCTGAACCCTGTGGGAACTGCTCACGGCCCCTACAGGAGTTTTCACGCTGGCCATCGAACACTTGAGTATAATCAAGGCACAGAGGGAGAACGGATTAAATTCAAGACGCTCCGTTGGCCCACATCCCCATGGCAGAGGTGCGAGGAACATGGCTCAGCTCCCCATTCTTTAAAAAGGCTAACTACCGGCTTAGCTCTTGCACACAGCCGACAGAGATGGAATTTGTGCTCGTGAAGGACTGTGGGTCAAAGCCTCCGGGGACTTCATGCTGACTCCCTCGTGAGTACCTTTCCCTGGAAAGGTCATGTCTCCCCAGTGCCGTTAGGAGATCTGAAAAGGCTAATTAAGTAGGCTTTCTGTGTTTTCGTAGGGCTTCTTTGGGCCCATGCTAGGTCATCTTGCTATTAGGGGACTGAGGAATGTCCACTGGTCCCCTGGAGTGCGAACGAACAGAGGGGAGAGCTTATCCCTGCCTAAAAAGCAGCTTCCTGAAAGGCTCGCCAGCCTTAACAGGAAGAGAAAGGAGACTGGAGGTTCACAAGATGCTAGCCGGCCCCACCGCTCAGGCCATGAATCCGTTGTGAAGCTACGAGACAAATAATCTTACACAGTTGCCCGGACAGGGTACCTGACCCCCACAGACTGCTCCTCCCTGTTGTCTTCCACCAAAATGTCTGCACACTGGAGTTTAGGGTAAGGGGCAGAGCCTGGCCTGGAGAAAGAAGGTTGAGAAAGATGCTGGGTGGGCGCTTGTTAAGTGCACGTCTCCACCCATCGTCCACCTGGGTGGCAACTGTGAGGAGCCAGGGGGCCACAGCCCACACACTTTAAGGGGGACAGTTGGGCCTTGAATTTATCATCAATATCAGAAAACCCAAGAAGGAAAAATCCCGTATCAGAATTATTTTTTTCTCAGCAGGCTCTAGGATCTAGATTTCGTAGGGACCACACCCTCAAGTACACTTTTAGTTAAGAACTAACTGGGGCACCTGGGTGGCTCAGTCGGTTGAGTGTCTGACTTTGGCTCAGGTCATGATCTCACGGTCAGTGAGTTCGAGCCCCGCGTCGTGCTCTGTGCTGACAGCTCAGAGCCTGGAGCCTGCTTCAGATTCTGTGTCTCCCTCTCTCTCTCTGACCCTCCCCAGCTCATCCTCTGTTCTCTGTCTTTTGAAAATGAATAAATGCACTTGTTGGAATGAGCACTGGGTGTTATATGGAAACCAACTTGACAATAAACTATTAAAAAAAAAAAAGAAGAAGAAGAACTGGTTCCCAAGCTTTGTCCTGCAACTGACACTCATTGATCATGTCTCTCTGTGACATTGACTCCTAAGCACCCCCAACAGCAACAGCCCCTTGTTTCCCTACCCATGCCCCCTGCCCAGCCCCCAGCTCCTTTTTACCAAGAGACTATTCTGGATATTTGTGCAGGGCAGACAGGGTTCTGGGCATTGGGGATTGGGCTGAGCAAGCCTCTGGGAGGTGGTGGTCGAGGGCAGAGATAGAGGACTTTAACACACCATGGAGTTGTGACAGCACAGTACCAACCAAGCACGGCAGAGACGAGAGGAGGCTGTGAGCTAGGATGGGCCAAGGCACGCCATCCTGCCTGACCTCACGCCTCGACGCACCCAGTCCTCACGCCATGCCCTCACCTTGTTGCAGGGACGTGCAATGACTGGGCCTCCTCCGGGCACCAGAAGAAAAGAGAGAAGAGAGACTAACATCTTAGGTCATGGGTGCCGGGAATCAAACAAAATGTGGGTGTTAACTCTGAGAAGGCATTTTTTTTTCCTGCGAGTGTGCACGGAGACAGAGGACTCATGCTCTGTCCGCGCCCACAAACGCCTGCATAGGCAACGCACGGCACTGGGGGCAACCCGACACTTGCGGTCAGTTCTTGTATGTGTCTCCTGGGACTCGGTGGGTGGTGGCAGCGGCAACAGAAACCCAATGTGACTGTAGAAGGTAGGCCAGATGCATCGTCTAGTAGGGAAGCCAAGGCAGACAGAGTGTGAGGGGCGGGGAGCTGCCTCACTGGTCCGGGGCAAGTGGGATCAATCTGAGCCCCACCCTCCCATCCCCCTGCGAAGCACCTGTGACCCTGCCCTGCCCAGGGTGGGCTAGGGAGGAGCCACAGGGTACACCCCAGGGGGTCCTTCCTCTCCCCCTAGAAAACCAAGGCTATCCCTGGAGACCGGGCTCCAGGCTCCCTGCTCATCGCACCAGGGCAGAGATGGTTAGTGCATCCTTAGAGCCAAAAACTGAGAGGGACCCAACAATGCATTTTCCTGGCCAGGGACCAGCTCACTTTGCCAGCCCGCGTCCCTCGCCAAAGTAAACCCCTTGCAGCGAAAGCATTTCCCCCATCCCCCAACCTCCAAGTTTTAAATTTTTAAAACTGGCAGGACAGAAGCGATCTAGGGGCCCGCGCCTGGCTCCTGCAAGTGTGTAGAGCCAGCTTCCCAGCCCCCGGGTCCCTCCAGAGGCCAGGGAACGAGAGCAGGCTGTTTCTTGTTGTTGCTGCCCCATGAAGGCCTTCAGTCATGTCGGCACTGTGTGAGGCTTGGGTCTGCCAGCTCTTCAGTGGGGATGTTTTCAAGCTTCTTCTGTTGGATGGAGCTGAAACTGCCAGCCCACACCCAGAGGCCACACTTAGGGGAGTGGTAGAAGGATATTTGGGCATTGGGAGGACCAGAGACAGAGTTCCCTTCCCCGGGATGGCCTCCTGGGTTTTCTCCCCTCCCCCACCCTTGCAGTGCGGTGAGGTGCTGAACACAATTGGCTTCAAGGTTGATTCTCCAGACTTTGGAAGGACAGAACAGAGCATGGGCTGGAGTGGTTCCAGCCTCACCACTTTGACAGCTGACGGTGACTCCTTCCCAAAGAAGGTGCTCTGTGGCTGAGTCAAAACCACCTGTGACTGAGCAAACAGCAAGAGCTCAGTACAGCCGGAGGGGACACCAGCAGCCCTCTCCTCGCTCAGGGTGCAACTCCTATGCCTGAGCGCCATGCCTTCATCTGCACACGGAGACCCTAATACAGGGACTGTCAAACATCTGGGACCCCAAGCCTCGGCAGTGCACCTGTCCCCCCGGGGATGTTCTTTAATGCTCCAAATGAGGTACTCAAGGGAAGATGCAATTTTCTCAGTGGCCCCTCTTTCCACCCACTCATTTTCAAACCAAATGGATAATTGCATGTATTTTTGCTTTTTGTGTGAAAATGGGAAGGGGGTTAGAGGAGAGGCGGAGGGGGACAACAGGAGCGGTCGGTGCAGATGGAAGGAAAGTGCGTGTGCATTTGGGTATTAGAGTAGGTACATGGAAGACAGGTCTTTGCCTCTGTCTCCTGGGACATTCACACACACACCCCCAGCCGCAGGGACCCACGGCCAAGGCCACACCCCAGGTCTGGTCTTTCCTTCACACGCTCTGCCTTTGAAATCCTCTGTTCTGATGCCCTCTCTGACCCGACTCTCAGCCTTTGCCTCCCTCTTTCCATTCTGGAAGCTTCTGCGGCTCACTCAGCTCTTGTATCTCCTTTGTTCCATTTCAAAGACGAGTGGGTCCTCCTCCCCATCAAGGCCAGCACCCTCTCCAGGCTCCTGCTCTCACCCTCCATCCACACCTCTCATACTTGTACCGGCTTCCCCCCACTCCTCCAATGCACCCACACATGTCACCTGCCTTCTCACATTAGAGAGACTCTTGCTAACTACTGTCTTCTTCCTTCCTTTTTTAATCTGTATGTCACGGTAAGGCTGCTCCCACTATCTACACTGGCAGTCTGCACGCCCACCTGGGATGCCAAGTACCCGCTTCCATTGCCACCCCTGCCGCTCCCCGCAATGGTCCCAGTAAAGTCCACCAGTGGTCACCCAGATGCCTAAACAAATAGACATGTTTTAAGCTTTTATTTTTTTAAGTAATGTCTACACCTAACACGGGGCTCAAACTCATAATCTCAAGATCAAGAGTCATATGCTCTTCTGACTGAGCCAGTCCAGTGTCCCAAGACATGTATTTTTAATAACGATAGTCACCTTTTATTGCAGATTTCCTACATGCCAGCCACTGGCGCAGGGCAGTTTGGAACCTTCCTGTATTTCCAGACCTTTCCCAGGCCCCTTGGCCATGTTGCTTCTCAGACGGCTCCCCACCCTTCCCTGCACCCCTCCTGTGGCCAGTCCTTCTGGGGCCACCTCCTCAAGCCAGCTCTCCCAGCCCACCGGGGTTTGGAGTCACGCAAACCGCCATCCTACGAGAGCTAGTTTGGCTTCTTACCTGTAGCAAAACCTTTGCTTATTTCACCCCGTGTCTGTTTCAGTTCCCACCTGGCGCTTGAGATTCCCAAACCAGAAGTTGGTTCTTCTGTGTCAATTAGCATGCCTTCAATTGTGATTAACAGAAACCCAATTCAAACAGACTTGAACCTTAGGGGAATTCTTGGCTCTCAGAACAGAGAATCAAGGTCAAACAGGCTTCATCTGGTGGCAGAGCGACGCTCCCAAGGCCCTGGCTCCTTCCCGCGTCTCCGCTCCCACGGCGGTGGCTGCAGCCTCCCTGAGTGGCCCCTTGCATCTTCATCTCCAGGGAGAGGAGCCGGGTGCCTGGGGAGAGGGAGGGAGGAGAGAACGTCTCTGCCCCAAGAGCGAGCGAGACTCCCAAAGTTCACTCTGATTGGGCAACTTGGGCCACACCCTCGTCTCTGAGCCAATCACAGCAGGCCCCCTGAAACTTGGGTCTGGGGTGGCTTTCCCCGAGCGCACGGGGAGCCTAGGAAAGGCGTGACTACCCAAGGTAAATTCAGAGCACCGTGTCGAAGGGGAGGAGTCATTGCGAGGGAGCCAATCCAACACCATCCTCCACTGCCTTCCCCAGTAGCTTGTGCCCCGCATGCATCCGGTCTCCATCTCAGTGGACGCTGGCCATCTGCCCCAGACGCGGGCCAGGACTTGGGAGTCAGCCTAGCGCACAGCGTCCCCTCCCTGCCTAGTGGGATCCATCACTGAGACACTCCGTGTGGTGCTGGTGGTTCTCATGTCTTAAATACCTCCAGCTTCCACTGATGCTCCCAGGCTCTCACCGCCCCTAACCTGAGTGGTCTGGATTTGGCCCTTGTCCTTGACCTCACACACCTCCAGACACCACGCTGCTGGCAGCCGGGTCTTGTGAAACATCCTTCTTCCCTCGGCAAGCCCCTGATTGAAATGCTACCCTGTGCCTCGGAACAAAGCCCAGGCTGCTTAACCTGGCTTCTCACCAGTGTCCTCCGTGCCCACATCCCTCCTCACACACCCACCGGCTTCCCAGCGCGTGTGCACACGCCCTCCCGTCTTCTCTACCTGACCACCTCACATTCTTCCTTCGAAATCATGCTTGGGAATGAGTTTGCACGGGAACGCTCCTGACCCACCCCTCTCCAGACATCTCACAGCCACAGCCTGTGTGACCTCAGCGCCTTTTATCTGGCAAGTACACTGCAATGTCATCACTCACCTGTCCAGCCTACCTGAACAAGAGAGTCTTCACTTACTCAATTACTCTCTTACTCATTCAGTCACGCAACAAACAGTTAGTGCCTACTGTCCACCTGGCCGCACATTTTCTATCCCTTGCAATTAGCACATTACCTGACACAGAGTGGGTGCCTAGTTCACGGTTGTGATTGGGGTGTGCCCATCCATGTGTAACAAATGCTAACATGTATTCTGGGTGTCCCTTTATTCTGGCACTGCCACCAAGAAGGCACTTAGATTCTAGAAATCCTGGGCTCCTTTCTGCATAAGGCTTGTCCATGAGACCTCTCTATAGGGCCTCTGGCACAGAAGCCTGGGTACCAGTCCCAGATGTCAGTTCTTATGAACTGCATGACCATGGACGAGCTACTTAGCCTCATGGTGTCTCCGTGTCCCCATGTATAAAAGAAAGATGATAATAGTAACCACGTGGTAGTGCTTTTCTAAGGATTAAATGAGCACAAAAAAAGTGAAACACTTAGAAAATGCCCGCACAAAGTGCCCCTTACATGTTAGCTACTGATATCATTCTACACCCCTAGCTTGGGAGCCCCCTCCAACCCGTTTATGGCTGTGCCCCAGTGGCCGCACACACCAGCGGCTCAACAAATGTACATCGACGACATATTACCTCCACATATCTGACTGAGGCTTCTCAGATTGTATTTTCACATGCTGATCCCTCCAGCTGGCATGTGAGTGTCGTTACCACATCTTTGATCAAATGTTTGCCTCTTCCTTAGCACACTGTCCCCAGGTGACAGGTGCTGATTGTGGAAAGGAAGAAGGGAATAAGGCCACCAGCATCCAATACAGAAAGGCCACGGGAAGCACATGGCACCGCACCAGGACACTCTGAACCCCCCGTAGTTCAGCTGTCTTTGCTGACAGCTTTTTCAATTGCCTCCTTGAGGGTCCAAATGCAATGCCAGGAGGAGGGGACCTCTGTTGTCACTGTCACCATCAATAATGCAGCAAATCCTTGCTGGGCCTCCTTTGTGGCACTGTCATGAACACGACTGAAACACTTGACTGTGCCACTCTGCAGACAAGGATGGCTGTGTCCTCAGGTGTCAGAGGGATGAAGAGCGGACAGTGACATTCCAGCCTGTGCCAGGGACGGAGCAGCCCTCAAGGAATCAGAGCTAGTGGGCGTCTGTGTGTGTGCGTGTGTCCACAGGAAGAGGAGGTGGGCAGGCCCAGTGCTCCTTGGCCTCACTTCAAGTGCAAAATACATCAAAGAACAACAGCACGTAAGCCCCACAGACAAAGCACTGGTTACAAATGCAGCCGAGAAGAAAAAGTAATCTCCACCTAGGAATTCATACCATGTATAGGAATGGTGTGCAGAATCATCTAAATGCCAAATTCCAGGTTGTTACAGTTAATCAGCCCTCTGTCGTTCAGGCTGGTGGATTAGCCAGCTCCCAGNACAGAAGCCTGGGTACCAGTCCCAGATGTCAGTTCTTATGAACTGCATGACCATGGACGAGCTACTTAGCCTCATGGTGTCTCCGTGTCCCCATGTATAAAAGAAAGATGATAATAGTAACCACGTGGTAGTGCTTTTCTAAGGATTAAATGAGCACAAAAAAAGTGAAACACTTAGAAAATGCCCGCACAAAGTGCCCCTTACATGTTAGCTACTGATATCATTCTACACCCCTAGCTTGGGAGCCCCCTCCAACCCGTTTATGGCTGTGCCCCAGTGGCCGCACACACCAGCGGCTCAACAAATGTACATCGACGACATATTACCTCCACATATCTGACTGAGGCTTCTCAGATTGTATTTTCACATGCTGATCCCTCCAGCTGGCATGTGAGTGTCGTTACCACATCTTTGATCAAATGTTTGCCTCTTCCTTAGCACACTGTCCCCAGGTGACAGGTGCTGATTGTGGAAAGGAAGAAGGGAATAAGGCCACCAGCATCCAATACAGAAAGGCCACGGGAAGCACATGGCACCGCACCAGGACACTCTGAACCCCCCGTAGTTCAGCTGTCTTTGCTGACAGCTTTTTCAATTGCCTCCTTGAGGGTCCAAATGCAATGCCAGGAGGAGGGGACCTCTGTTGTCACTGTCACCATCAATAATGCAGCAAATCCTTGCTGGGCCTCCTTTGTGGCACTGTCATGAACACGACTGAAACACTTGACTGTGCCACTCTGCAGACAAGGATGGCTGTGTCCTCAGGTGTCAGAGGGATGAAGAGCGGACAGTGACATTCCAGCCTGTGCCAGGGACGGAGCAGCCCTCAAGGAATCAGAGCTAGTGGGCGTCTGTGTGTGTGCGTGTGTCCACAGGAAGAGGAGGTGGGCAGGCCCAGTGCTCCTTGGCCTCACTTCAAGTGCAAAATACATCAAAGAACAACAGCACGTAAGCCCCACAGACAAAGCACTGGTTACAAATGCAGCCGAGAAGAAAAAGTAATCTCCACCTAGGAATTCATACCATGTATAGGAATGGTGTGCAGAATCATCTAAATGCCAAATTCCAGGTTGTTACAGTTAATCAGCCCTCTGTCGTTCAGGCTGGTGGATTAGCCAGCTCCCAGTCTCTCTCTCTCTCTCTCTCTCTCTGTTGAGAGATGAGATGCTCATTCCCATTCTTTCCATCCATGTGGTAGAAGATTATATTTGTGAACTTGATTGGGAAAGGCTTTATCAAACAGAACCCAGAAAGGATATACCAGGAGGGAAAAAAAGGTGATTGACTTCACTAATTCAAAAGTAAGGATTTCTGTTCAGTAGCTAGCATCCGAAACAAAGTTAACAGAGGGGTGAAAATACTTTCTGGGATACATAATACCCAGTTTTCTAGAACGGATCAATGTTTATATTTAGGATAATGTAAAGAGCTCTTGCAAATTGTCTAGGCAAAAGAGATAAATAAAAACAGGAAAGCCATGTATATGAATGGGTAGGCAAGTCACAGAAGGGGCGATCCCAAGTCGAATATCATGTATCTGAAGAGATTCTCAGCCTCCCCAGCAATCACAGCAATACAAGTGAAAATCAGAGAAATTAAATTCCCCACGTTGATTGGCAAGGAGGCAAAAATTGCGCAGGCGGCAACTGATGCTGAGAACGTGGGAGGGGCCGCAGCTCAGGCGTAGCTTGTTGGAGAAGGGATGAGTGTGGCCATTTGGAAAGCAGCCAGACAGTGTTTAGTGAAATCTGGGAAAGAAATACCACACTACACATGTTTTTCTCATAGGTCCATAATATATGTTTATCAAGAAAAATTTACAAGTTTGTGCCATAAGAAACACATCTGAGGATATGCCTGTCCTGGTGCCGCTTGTGAGTTTCAAGTGCTGGGCAAAACCTGGGTGTCCATCCCTAGAAGGGAAAATAACATGTGATGCTGTTTCCACAGGATGACTCCCTGCATAAAGGCATAAACTAGGTCTGGGGAGCCAACCAATAAGCCTCAAAAGCATAACGGGGAAAGCAAAAAGAAGGAAAAGGGAGAGAATTCCATCACAACTGCATTTGGATATACTTTGAAACAACCCTCCCCAAAGCAACAAAGTATATTTTTGGTAATTATAAATACACATAAACTAACGTAGGGAGGGTGGATTGCATGGATCTATATAAACCTCAGGAAAGGGGATGCTCACTGCGGGTGGGAGGGATTGAGTATGGGGGCTAATGGGGAGAAAATAAATCGAAATGAAGGAGCGAAAGAGGAGCCTTATAAGTGGATCTAAGTTAGCCTTAAACTTAGAAGCATGGTCAATTCAATTCTGTGCACCAAGAGAAAGGAAAGAAAGCAGCTTGACCTGGTGACTCCTGTTCTTTTCCTCATGGGTCAGGCCCTGAGGCAGTGCTCACGGACGACCAGCTGCATAATTTGCAGGCTCAGTGCAAGGTGAAAGCGCCTTCTCCTAGTCTGACAGCAAGAAGACGGTGCTATCAAAGATATTACAATTTAAAACCTCTTTTCTTCCACCTTCTCTCTCTCACTACCTGCCTGCCATGGCAATTTTAATTTTCTATTTAACATCCCCCCCACTTGGACACAGGGGTATCTGTTGGGGGAGCGCAGACTCTCTCAGGCTCCTGGGGAACCTCACCCTGGCGCTGAACAGGATCCCTCCCCCCTTCTGCCAGCCACCACAGCGAGGGACCATGGCCCAGCCCCTGGCAACCCCCAAGCAACTGCAACCTCCTAGCCAGTACGTGTGCTCAATATCTGGATCAGGGGAGGGCAAGAGGTTCGCCCACACTGGGTCCCCTGCTCTTACCATATTGAAAGCCAACCTTGACTCCCGGAGTGGCCGTGTTCAGCTCTCCACTCACTGACCAGGAAGATGAAAAAAATT